>NC_060119.1:1266016421-1266322671 GCF_021461395.2 Schistocerca americana
GTGCTCTTTTCCAATCATTTGGAACCCTCCGTTCCTCTAGAGACTTGCGGTACACGGCTGTTAGAAGGGGGGCAAGTTCTTTCGCGTACTCTGTGTAGAATCGAATTGGTATCCCGTCAGGTCCAGTGGACTTTCCTCTATTGAGTGATTCCAGTTGCTTTTCTATTCCTTGGACACTTATTTCGATGTGAGCCATTTTTTCGTTTGTGCGAGGATTTAGAGAAGGAACTGCAGTGCGGTCTTCCTCTGTGAAACAGCTTTGGAAAAAGGTGTTTAGTATTTCAGCTTTACGCGTGTCATCCTCTGTTTCAATGCCATCATCATCTCGTAGTGTCTGGATATGCTGTTTCGAGCCACTTACTGATTTAACGTAAGACCAGAACTTCCTAGGATTTTCTGTCAAGTCGGTACATAGAATTTTACTTTCGAATTCAATGAACGCTTCACGCATAGCCCTCCTTACGCTAACTTTGACATCGTTTAGCTTCTGTTTGTCTGAGAGGTTTTGGCTGCGTTTAAACTTGGAGTGGAGCTCTCTTTGCTTTCGCAGTAGTTTCCTAACTTTGTTGTTGTACCACGGTGGGTTTTTCCCGTCCCTCACAGTTTTACTCGGCACGTACCTGTCTAAAACGCATTTTACGATTGCCTTGAACTTTTTCCATAAACACTCAACATTGTCAGTGTCGGAACAGAAATTTTCGTTTTGATCTGTTAGGTAGTCTGAAATCTGCTTTCTATTACTCTTGCTAAACAGATAAACCTTCCTCCCTTTTTTTATAT
This sequence comes from Schistocerca americana, assembly GCF_021461395.2. NCBI lineage: Eukaryota > Metazoa > Arthropoda > Insecta > Orthoptera > Acrididae > Schistocerca > Schistocerca americana. The sequence goes on from NC_060119.1 coordinate 1,266,017,202, forward strand.
TCCTATTAACTTCTATATTCAGGGATGCTGCAACGGTCTTATGAACACTGATTCCCTGTTCTGTACATACAGAGTCGAAAAGTTCGGGTCTGTTTGTTATCAGTAGGTCCAAGATGTTATCTCCACGAGTCGGTTCTCTGTTCAATTGCTCGAGGTAATTTTCGGATAGTGCACTCAGTATAATGTCACTCGATGCTCTGTCCCTACCACCCGTCCTAAACATCTGAGTGTCCCAGTCTATATCTGGTAAATTGAAATCTCCACCTAAGACTATAACATGCTAAGAAAATTTATGTGAAATGTATTCCAAATTTTCTCTCAGTTGTTCTGCCACTAATGCTGCTGAGTCGGGAGGTCGGTAAAAGGAGCCAATTATTAACCTAGTTCGGTTGTTTCCTCGAGGTACTTCATAATGTTCGAATACAGTATATGTTCTAAAACCCTACTGCAAATCGACGTTAGTGATATAGGCCTGAAATTCAGCGGATTACTCCTACTTCCCGTTTCGGGTATTGGTGTGACTTGAGCAATTTTCCAGCCTTTAGATACGTATCTTTCTGTGAGAGAGTGGTTGTATATAATTGCTAAATATGGAGCTATTTCATCAGCATATTCTGAGAGGAACCTGACTGGTATAGAATGTGGACCGGAGGCGTTGCCTTTATTGAGTGATTTAAGCTGCTTTGTTTCACCGAGGATATCTACTTCTATGTTTCTCATGTTGGCAGTTGTTCTTGATTGGAACTCAAGAATATTTACTTCGCCTTCTTTGGTGAAGGAGTTTCGGAAAACCGTGTTTAATAACTCTGCTTTAGTTCTGTTCTCCAAACAGACGTTCTCAGAATTTTTTAAGACTGGTGTCTGGCACTAGCATAACTTTTTTTTTTTTTGACCAGGAATGCCCTCTTTGCTTTTGCTAGCCTGCCGTTTTTGTCCTCCTTGCTTCGGCTGTCATGTGTTATTTTCCTTCCGTGGTATTAGAATTCCTTCATTTCATTGCTTCGTGGTTCCCAGTTGAAAGTAAAGTTTCTCACTACTCGCATCTCGCATGCAGCATTATACATCAGTGATCTTCTACAAGATATGCATGAAAATAATTTGTATGAAATTGAAATTAAAACCTCCTCTAGTTTGAGTCGGTGCGGTTCGCATATTCCGGTCGATTCTTACTCTGATACCTTTGGTGTTGTCCTGCCTTCACGGTCTTGTCTCCTCGGCCGGTTTTGGTTTTGAAATCGGCGAGGTAAGGAGCGAGCAGCGAGCACTTGGACGGTGGACAGGGAGCACGTTTCGTGTAAACAGTGTACCTAGACGGCAGCCACTGAGTGCCGCACCTGGAAGCCCGCTGGCTTTCCAGACCGAGTTGCGGCTGTGTGGCGCTGGTTGGCCGCCTTCTGCAGGGGGACGGGCAGCTCTGCACGACTCGGCAGGGAACTGAAAACTCAACCCGAAGTGACCCTCTGCTGTAGTCAGTCGCAGACGTAGAGCTGTAAAACTGCGGATACTGACTGAGTGTTTCCGGCCACAACAGCTTGCTAGTGCTGCATTGCTGCTCGCGGCCGTCTTTGGCAGTTCCGATTGCTTCAAATCAATCACCAATTAAGCTCGCTAGTTATCTACTCTGCGTGAGGCTTGCCGCTTCGGTACCGGCTCAGCCTCTCACTGTTAACCCTAAGCCACTTTTATAAAGTTTGAGTCCCAAACTGTTATCGGTTATCAAACCGTGGGCTGTACTGTAAACTGTCTTACTTAAGGGGAATATTTTATAGTATAGGCTAGCCTATTTTAGTTGAGTTGTGATAAGAAATTTGTTGTAATCACTGAGCCGTATGGTTGTTTTTCCTCACTTGTACCAACGAGCTTTAAATTGTCTCTACTGTCTACACGTTACTTGTGCTTATTCGTTGTTATTCCCACTAATAGTCTTAAAATAAGTATAAGCAACTTATCATTTACTTATGAGCACAGCAGTTCAAAACAGCTTCCTCCTTATTCGCAGAGATGTATACAAATACATATGTATATATTTGAAGGGTACTTTTTTGCTAGTAAATTCTTGTAGGCTGCCCCTTGAGTATATGCAGCGTTCGAATGTGCGGAAAATCATCTTTATTATCACCCGTATAGAAACCGATGACGTATGTTTGCTATAGAGTTCAGCTGTCATGCGGTTTGTGGCTGTTCTGGCTCGGCGATTGTGTGGGGATCCTGGTTTTGCTGTCTGTTGTCACACGCCGGCACGTGTGTTTCGTGGGTGTGGCCCAGTGGTTGTAGTCCGCGGCTCGTGGTCGTGCGGTAGCGTTCTCGCTTCCCACGCCCCGGTTCCCGGGTTCGATTCCCGGCGGGGTCAGGGATTTTCTCTGCCTCCTGATGACTGGCTGTTGTGTGCTGTCCTTAGGTTAGTTAGGTTTAAGTAGTTCTAAGTTCTAGGGGACCTATGACCACAGATGTTGAGTCGCACAGTGCTCAGAGCCATTTGAACCCAGTGGTTGTGCCGGACAGATGCGTTGAATGAACGTTTGTGGACGCGACGTTAGGTGCAGACTTATTAAGTTATGTTGTTCACTTGTATTTCGTTCTTATTCCTTGAGTATTAACTGCTGCAGCTACCGTAATTCTGTTGTTTTGATGTTCGAGGGGTGCCCGGTTTTACACACATCAAAAAACTTTTGCACCACCTCGCTTCCGAGAGTTCCGGAACCTGTACAGAAAATTGGAATAAACATCAACATAAGCACCATTTCCGCACTTTTTATTGTTCATGAAAACCACACACAGCATGTTGTATCACCATACAGTGAGACCTTCAGAGGTGGTGGTCCAGATTGCTGTACACACCGGTATGCCTAATACTCAGTAGCACGTCCTCTTGCATTGACGCATGCCTGTGTTCATCGTGGCGTACTATCCACAAGTTCATCAAGGTACTGTTGATCCAGATGGTCCCACTCCTCAACGGCGATTCCACGCGGATCCCTCACACTTGTTGTCGGGTCACGTCGTCCATAAACAATCCTTTTCAATCTATACCAGGCATGTTCGATAGGGTTCATGTCTGGAGAACATGCTGGCCATTCTAGTCGAGCGATGTCGTTATCCTGAAGGAAGTCATTCACAAGATGTGCGCGATGGGGGCGCGAATTGTCGTCCACGAAGACGAAAGCCTCGCCAATATGCTGCCGATACGGTTGCACTATCGGTTGGAGGATAGCATTCATGTATCGTACAGCCGTTACGGCGCCTTCCATGACCACCAGCGGCGTACGTCGGCCCCACATAATGGCACCCCAAAACAGCAGGGAACCTCCACCTTGGTGCACTCGCTGGACAGTGTGTCGAGGCGTACAGCCTGACCGGGTTGCCCCCAAACAGGTCTCCGGCGATTGTCTGGTTGAAGCCACATTCGACACTCATCGGTGAAGAGAATGCGATGCCAATCCTGAGCAGTCCATTCGGCTTATTGTTGGGCCCATCTGTAACGCGCTACTTGGTGTCGTGGTTGCAAAGATGGAACTCGCCATAGACGTCGGGAGTGAAGTTGCGCTTCATGCAGCCTATTGCGCACAGTTGAGTCGTAACACGACGTCCTGTGGCTGCACGAAAAGCATTATTCAACACGGTGCCACTGCTGTCAGGGTTCCTCCGAGCCATAATCCGTAGATAGCGGTCATCCACTGCAGTAGTAACCCTTGCTGAGCCTGAGCGAGGCATGTCATCTGCAGTTCCTGTCTCTCTGTATGTCCTCCATGTCAGATCAACATCGCTTTGGTTCACTCCGAGACGCCTGGACACTTCCCTTGTTGAGAGCCCTTCCTGGCACAAAGTAACAAAGCGGACGCGATCGAACCGCGGTACTGGTCGTCTAGGCATGGTTGAACTACAGACAACACGAGCCGTGCAGCTCCTTCCTGGTGGAATGACTAGAATTGATTGGCTGTCGTACCCACCCCGTCTAATAGGCGCTGCTCGTGCATGGTTTCTTACATCTCTGAGCGAGTTTAGTGACATCTCAGAACAGTTAAAGGACTGCGTCTGTGACACAATATCCACAGTCAACGTCTGTCTTCAGGAGTTCTGGGAACTGGGATGATGCAAAACTTTTTTTGATGTGTGTATGTTTTCTCTTTTATCTACGGTCTTGTCCTCATGGCAAAGGTGGCTCCGATCAACAGGAAACGGTTATATAGTTCGTGGTTCTTGTTTTACTGTTTTAATTTTAACTATTGCCTCATTGTTATTTTTGCTCTCTTTATTACTTGCTATTGTTAAAAAAATTGTACTACATTTAATGTTCCGTACAGTTACAACAACTTAAAGTTATTGCGTTAATAAAATGTCACGGTAAATGATGTTCGATTAAGTTATCTTGGCCAGTCCTTCCAAGATTCCTGCTTCTCAGTCTCAACCATTGCTGGTTCCTGGGGAGGTGTTAATTTCTATCGAAAGTTGTATGTTTTGGTTTTCCATGCCGCTCTAGGCAAGGGGTACCATAACACTGCCACTTAGTAAGTCTGCAGTTATTATCTGTAATGCGCCCTAGTACCAGCAGACTCGGTTGCGTGTGGGCAGAGCAGCCAGAGTACAACTGCTCTAGTTAACCGCGTCGTCTGTCACTGTTTCCCTGGCGCGCAGATATCCTAAACTACATTATTTAATAATCTATGATAACCGTCATAAAATTGCTGGCAGTGTAATTTGTCCTTTTTCCGCTTCCTGTATATAAATTTGCTATTCCAACGGTAAGTTTTGTGTCTTGTTCATTAAGGCAAAAATTTTCTTATTATCTAGTACATAGCTCAGGCCCACGTCATGGTGTCATTAGAAGAGCTGTGTAAACCTATATCAACTCTGCACGGATACCCAGCTCTCCACATCTCCTACGCGTTGCTTCTCCGATATGATGCTATATAATCATCTCTTGAAACGTTTTGAATAGTTTGTAGAACGCAAAACAGTACCTCGGAGTATGAAGAGTCTCGGACCAGATAAGCAGCCTGTTTATTAAAATTCCTTTCATGTCTCAACAGATTCATATTGAGCACGAAAATTCTATCTTCTGTTTAAGTGCGCGCACACACACACACACACACACACACACAGACACACACAGAATTCTCTGTTGCTGCGGTTCTTGTCGTTATGTTTTATTGTGTTGACCTCTTCTCGTTTCCCTCGTCTTCACTTCTATCCCTTCCGACCAGTTCGAGTCCTACTTCCTCTCCTTGCGGCGTCCTTCGCGTCCCTTCCGTTACTTGCCCCTCAGACACAGCTCGTGTGGTGGCACCTTCTGCCTTATCTTGTACGACACGTCTCACAGTGGTCCACCCACCAGTACTTGTCGTGTACCTGTGAGCCTCGACATGCGCCGTCCTCCCCCAGCCCGCAGACAGCTGGCGAGTTTCCGCCTTTCGGAAGGCTCAGCTGTCGCGTCGGCAGGTGGCCCGACGCAGCTGTACAGGAAGCCACACACACACCAAGGTAGGCGGACGCTGCTTTTCGTGAGGTGCTCGCTCCTACCAATTTCAGCCGTCCCAAGTCGCACAACATCGATCCCAATGATGACACAACAAAGGAGGCGCTCACATTACGTAAACAACTGTCGTAAGCCCATGTGTGACGTACGATCAGATCCCACCGCGCTGGGACTTCTAGGCATAGTCATGAGTTGTGTACAATGAGGCAGGAAAGTTCATTACTTTAACGTACAAACGCGGCATACTGTGGGACCATAGTGATTCACGTCTTACTACTACTAAGCGGTAGTAGTTAGCACACTGGACTCGCATTCTGGAGGACGAAGATTCAAACCCGTGACCTGCTATATAGATTTAAGTTTTCAGTGATTTCCCTGAATCGCTCCAGGTAAATGTTGCGGTGGTTCCTTTGAAAGGGCTCGGCCGATTTCCTTCCCCATCCTTGACACATCCAAGATAATGGCGAACTAATGATCTAGACGTCGCCGGGACATTAAACCCAATCTTCCTTCTTTCCTTTCAGATATCACTACCTTGACCAGAAAAGACCAGAATGGGTTGCATTTTTTATCAGAAATGGGCCTGCACAACCTGTGTCAATGACGTTACCTTCACGGTGCACCAGAAGGGTATCTTGCAAGTTTTTTAAATTATTTATTTATTTGTTGTTCAGATAATTTACGGGGATGCAGACGGAAGACGTCGTCGATAAACGCCGATATTTCTGAGAGAGCCATTTTCAAGGCTAAACTGTTGACAGTGTCACCCGGCTGTATTCCCGTAAGTTGTTTCACCACTGTATACGCCTGGAGAAACTCACGTCTCATACTTAGTTGTTGCAGTGGGCGGTCATGCGGCGACGGCGTCATTCACCCTTCGAATAATGAGGCTGACATACATAAAGTACAGTGACGGAAAGGAAAACGGTGATGTGAAACTTGACGAGGTGTTGGCGATGCGTGCTATGAGGGTGACTACAGGGTAGCCCATCGATCGTGACCGGGCCAAATATCTCACGAAATATGCGTCAACGAAAAAACTGCAAAGAACGAAACTTGTCTAGTTTGTAGGGGGAAACCAGATGGCACTATGGTTGGCCCGCTAGATGGCGCTGCCATAGGTTCAAGATGGTTAAAATGGCTCTGAGCACTATGGGACTTAACTTTTGAGGTCATCAGTCCCCTAGAACTTATAACTACTTAAACCTGACTAACCTAAGGACATCACACACATCCATGCCCGAGGCCGGATTCGGACCGGCGACCGTAGCGGAAGCGCAGTTCCAGACTGCAGCGCCTAGAACCGCTCGGCCAAACCGGCCGGCCGCTGCCATAGGTCAAACGGATATCAACTGCGTTTTTTAAAATAGGAACCCCCATTTTTATTACGTATTCGTGTAGTACGGCAAGAAATATGAATGTTTTGTTGGATCACTTTTTTCGCTTCGTGACAGATGGCGCCGTAATAGTCACAAACGTATTAAGTACGTGGTATCACGTAACATTCCGCCAATGCGGACGGTATTTGCTTCGTGATACACTACCCGTGTTACAATGGACCGTTTACCAATTGCAGAAAAGGTCGATATCGTGTTGATGTATGGCTATTGTGATCAAAATGTCCAACGGGCGTCTGCTATGCATGCTGCTCGGTATCCTAGACGACATCATCCAAGTGTCCGGACCGTTCGCCGGATAGTTACGTTATTTAAGGAAACAGGAAGTGTTCAGCCACATGTGAAACGTCAACCACGACCTGCAACAAATGATGATGCCCAAGTAGGTGTTTCAGCTGCTGTCGCGGCTAATTCGCACATAAGTAGCAGACAAATTGCGCGAGAATCTGAAATCACAAAAACTTCGGTGTTAAGAATGCTACATCAACATCTATTGCACCCGTACCATATTTATGTGCACCAGGAATTGCATGGCGACGACTTTGAACGTCTTGTACAGTTCTGCCACTGGGCACAAGAGAAATTACGGGATGATGACAGATTTTTTGCACGCGTTCTATTTAGCGACGAAGCGTCATTCACCAACAGCGGAAACGTAAATCGGCATAATATGCACTATTGGGCAACGGAAAATCTACGATGGCTGCGACAAGTGGAACATCAGCGACCTTGGTGGGTTAATGTGTGGTGCGGCATTATGGGAGGAAGGATAATTGGCCCCCATTTTATCGATGGCAATGTAAATGGTGCAATGTATGCAAATTTCCTACGTAATGTTCTACCGATGTTGCTACAAGATGTTTCACAGCATGACAGAATGGCGATGTACTTCCAGCATGATGGATGTCCGGCACATAGCTCGCGTCCGGTTGAAGCGGTATTGAACAGCGTATTTCATGACAGATGGATTGGTCATCGAAGCACCATACCATGACCCGCACTTTCACCGGATCTGACGTCCCCGCATTTGTTTCTGTGGAGAACGTTGAAGGATATTTGCTATCGTGCTCCACCGGCAACGCCTGACAACATGCGTCACCGCATTCAAATGGCTCTGAGCACTATGGGACTTAACATCTATGGTCATCAGTCCCCTAGAACGTAGAACTACTTAAACCTAACTAACCTAAGCACAGCACACAACACCCAGCCATCACGAGGCAGAGAAAATCCCTGACCCCGCCGGGAATCGAACCCGGGAACCCGGGCGTGGGAAGCGAGAACGCTACCGCACGACCACGAGATGCGGGCGTCACTGCATTGTCAATGCATGTGCGAACATTACGGAAGGCGAACTACTCGCTGTTGAGAGGAATGTCGTTACACGTACTGTCAAATGCATTGAGGTTGACGGACATCATTTTGAGCATTTATTGCATTAATGTCGTATTTACAGGGAATCACGCTGTAACAGCATGCGTTCTCAGAAATGATAAGTTCACAAAGGTACATGTATCACATTGCAACAACCGAAATAAAATGTTCAGACCTATCTACGTTCTGTATTTTAATTTAAAAAACCTACCTGTTACCAACTGTTCGTCTAAAATTGTGAGCCATAATATGTTTGTGACTATTACATCGCCATCTACCACAAAGCGAAAAAAAGTGGTCCAACTAAAACATTCATATTTCTTTACGTACTACAAGAATATGAAATAAAAGTGGGGGTTCCTATTTAAAGAAACGCAGTTGATATCCGTTTGACCTATGGCAGCGCCATCTAGCGTGCCAACCATAGCGCCATCTGGTTTCCCCCTTCAAGTTAGACAAGCGTTCTTTGTAGTTTTTTCGTTTGACGCTTATTTCGTGAGATATTTGGCCCTGTCACGATCAATGGACCACCCTGTATACTGTGGACTCCTGGTAATAAATTATCCGCAAAGGATTTTGATACAGATGAGAAATGGAGTGGGATGAATACTGAGGGGATGTTGGTGGTATGGAGGTTGTGATTACAACTGTGTGCAGGTAAAGAGTAGGGTGGTGCCTCCATTTGCATTGGAAGAGATAGGGTACCTGGTAAGATTATTACATCTCAGGACTTTTATAGGTTAGGAATGGAGGGTGGTTTAAAGGACTGAGAAAGGACACGGAATGTATGGAGATGTAAGGAATACTGGCGCCAGCGACAGACGCGCGGCACCTCGCGACAGTTTGACTGGTGCAGTGGATGTGGCAACTACATTTTATTACATTCATTGATAGAACGCTTCCATCTTGAAATAAGCAGTATTTTGAAAGTCAGCTCCAGATCCAACCACGCACTGGAAATGCTTATGTTTGGCTACTTGAAGACCATATGCAGCCATTCATCGACTTCGTGTTCCCAGACAACGATGAAATTTTATGGATGACAATGCGCCATGTTACTGCGTCATAATTGTTGGCGACTGGTTTGATGAACATTCTGGACAATTCGAGCGAATGATATGGCCACCCAGATCACTCGACATGAATGCCACCGAACGTTTATGGGACACAATGGGGAGGTCAGTTCGTGTACAACATCCTGCACCGGCACCGCTTTCGCAGTTATGGACGGCTATAGATGCAGCACGGCACGGTATTCCTGCAGGGGACTCCCACGTCAAGCTGCTGCGCTCCGCCGGTTGAAAAGCTCCGACACGATATTAGTAGGCACGTCTTTTCTCACCTCAGCGTAGAGAGCCTAGGCAGCTGGACAGGTAAGGTGTGTAGGTCTCTGGTAAGCGCTCTCTTCATTCTTCGAACAAAGGTCGGTGGTCGTTACGTAGTTTCTTTCAGTTTCAAGCTCATGAATTGCAGACTTCAGTACGACTCATGATATCTTTTCGACAACTGCGTAAGTTATATTTTGGGTAGCAATGTTCGTTAAATCTCGTAATATTAACTAGTGTTCTTTGTGATCCACACCTTTAGTACTGTGGCCTTCAGCCAACCACGTGCTCCTTAATCCGTCTCCTACCACTGTGGAACGATTACAAAATGATTGCGTGTGTTATAATAAGCACGACGATAAACAATTTCCCTGTGAATTTTTGTGATTTTGACTAGTTTTCTTTGTGATCCACATCTTTGGTATTATGGCCTTCAGCCAACATCGTGGTCCCTTTGTCTGTATCCCACCGCTGCACAACGATTACAAAATGATTTCGTGTGCTGTATGTATAAGCGTAATGATAGGCAACTGGCGTGTGGAGTCTCGTATTTTCGATTAATTTTCTTTGTGAACGTTGCTTTAACTTTGATACATGACCCAATCACGCTGGTTTTCGGAGCATCAGGAGAGAACTACTACGATTCTCTTTCAGCGGTGTATCAATGGTTCACCTTTTTCTGTTTGAATCGCTTTCTCCGTATTTTCTTTTCTATGCTCGGTATCAAGATTAAGTTTGCAGGTGAAGCCTGCTTGAGCAGAAACGATATCGGATGCCCCCATAGCTTTTGTGTCCCATGACGTGGTGCATGGTAAAGTTTAGTGACTTAGTGTGAATTTACCATTAGCAGTTTGATAAAGTCAATGTTTCCTCGTGTTTGAACCCAGGCACATCTATCGCTTCCTCATCCCGACCAACACTGTGCAAGGTTAGGTAAATTTAGTATGAGTGTTTAAATTTACCTTATCATAAATATTTTTGTGCATTGAAAATTAAATTACAGAACGTAAGTGAGGTTTAGTTTTTCTTTGAAATAATAAAATAGTTCAAATGAATGAAGCCAGTTTAGATGCTACTGAATCCGAATCCTTCTTTCCTCATCATGTCCTTCCTTACAAGCACTATTTGTTACGATGTGATTCGTAGTACAATTAACAGAATGAGCTTACTAGGCCGGCCGGAGTGGCCGTGCGGTTCTGGGCGCTACAGTCTGGAACCGAGCGACTGCTACGGTCGCAGGTTCGAATCCTGCCTCGGGCATGGATGTGTGTGATGTCCTTAGGTTAGTTAGGCTTAATTAGTTCTAAGTTCTAGGCGACTGGTGACCTCAGAAGTTGAGTCGCATAGTGCTCAGAGCCATTTGAACCATTTTTTTGAGCTTACTACCTGTATTAATGAGAGGTGGAAAATCACGCACGCTTGTGATACCACTTTCACCACTCCTTAGATGCCTGTAATTTTTTCATGCTGATAAATATCCGTGTTACCCTTTGCGTAATTAAACGATTTGTTAATGGTCATTTCACATTTTTTTCTTTAATCCGGCCATAATGGGCTAAAATCTCTGCAGGGTGTGTCTCGAAAGTCTATTCGGCGTGCATAAATTCTAAGAGGGCGATCTTGCACAGTTTTGGTCGCAAATATACTGAAATCAAAGGAAGACAGTATTCGTATCCCCTTTTCAGGCGTTCACTCTAGTCTCAGGGCAGGCACAGCAATCTTTCATATCCCGTGGCGAGCAGCGAGTTGTCGTCGCAGTAATGCTGTCCCTTACGTGTTGCAAGATGGCCCCGCGCGGCAAAGGAAGGCGAACGTAACCGAGGAGCCCGCAGGCTACCTGCAGACGGAAGATCAGCCCCGTCTCCCCAGCTGATGGCTCGCCTTCCCTGTACGTATATCATGGCTGCCGGATCGCAAGCCGTGCGTCGTTTCCAGCCACGCTGCGTGGCGCTTACCGCCAGACCGGTCCGCAACTGGGATACGCTCCAGAAATATTCCAGCAAAAACTGGCAGCTGCTGCTGCTGCTGCTGCAGCATTACCTGTCGCTGAGTCAACGGGAACCCGGACAGCGCACTGCGGTCGTTTCCGTTCGAGGCAGCGAACGTCGCGCCGTTACAGTCAGCCATCTTTACCTGCAACACAAAACAGAGACACCTGTCGTAATTGGTCCTGAAAGACAGTAACTACAGAGTCTTATACTAATGTGATAGTACAGGAAAAATTTAAATTTATGATATTAGAACTTGGCCATGCACATGTATAAACTATAACAAGTGTACTACAACACTTACTTAATATTGGCTTTAGCAGAAGTCAGTATCTTCATGAGAGAAGCATAATAACATGACATTTAAAAAAATGTACACATTGTATGTAATAATTATCACATACTCCATTATTATTTACTACACACATTTCTTCATACCTCCAAAAGCTAAATAATGTTTCTGAATTTTGACATATGTAAACACATATTCAGGAAAGAGATTTCGTAGAAGGCACTGTTTTTAAAGAAAATATGTTGGCTGGCTTTGAGGATTTCGAACTTTACGCTTCTGTATGTGGGAACATCTTCTTTTTTACCCGACTACGTAGTACATTTATGATGAAGATGTCGACATCTGTTAAATCAATATTATGTAAGTATTATGTAAGTTTTTCTAATACACTTCTTATGGTATATATATTTGTATGGCCAACTTTTGATGATATAGAATATCCCAGAACGTTGAAGATGACTAAATTAATCTATTGAAACGAGTTGAGCGAAATAAATTTCCTAATTGTGCCACTGGCGACTGAATTTATTCTGAACGAAAAAGTGCGCTACTCATAGTTTTTCTTGACAAGCCGGAAGCTTTCCGAGGGTCTCCACGGTAACAGGCCAAACAGCTATTTTGCGATGCTAGTTGCCGCAGGTAAAGCTATTTTGCTATACTAGTTATTTGTAACAATTATCCAATTATCAATAAGTGTCACCTATCTGTCCTCTTATTGGTTTGCAGAAGCAAATCGAGCCGATATCGTGTGGATTACGTCTTTGTCAAACCAAGCAGTCGTAATTGATGGTTTTACATTTAGCAAAGTATAGGTGTTTGGCATCTGAGTAGTAAAATAAATGATGATGGCCGAATATATACAAAATGCAGGTTGACAATAGAAAGAAAAATGTTTATGAAAAATATTTGTTTATTAACAGAGCTTATAAATTTAAGTGTTACAAAATCCTTTCTGAATGTGTCTGTCTGTAGTGTAGCGTCGTGTGGAAGTGAAACATGGACGATAAGCAGTTCAGACAAGATGAAAATAGTTTTTCAGAAGTGGTGCTATAGTGAATGCTGAAGATCACATGGGTAGATCGAATCATGTACGACGAGGTACTGAATCGAAATGCAGAGGAAAGGACTTTGTGGCACAATCTGACTAAAAGAACTAATCAGTTATTAGAACACATCCTGAGTCATCAAAATCAAGTAATCGTCAGTTTGGTAATGGTGGGGAGTGTGTTCGTGCGTGCGTGTATGTGTGTGGGCGGGGGGGGGGGGGATGACGAAGAGGGTGGAGGGTGGAGGGTGGGGGAGGTGTGGGGGAACTGCAGGGGTATATCAAGGACTGACTGCGGTAAGCAGATTCACATGAATGGCGGTTGTCGTAGTTCTGCCGAAAAGAAGATCTGAACAGATAGGCTAGTGTGGCGAGCTGCATCAAGCCGGCCTTTGGACTGAACAGTATTTCATCCTGTTTGATATGATAATATTGTTTTGTTGCAACGACGTAATAAATCTCTCAAACAATTCGTTGAACAGAAAGATCAGTGAACGGGATTCCCGCAGACAGCAGACAAGTTACTGAAGGCAAAATTCAAACTACTGCTCTATAGTTTTGGCATTTGTTCTTGTTTCCTTTCTTGGAGACAGATACAGTAATTCACTTCTTCCAGTCCTCTTGGATCTTTTAATATGGTCCAGACTCATCATTATACACAGCTACTTCATATCTTTAAGCCCAATCTATCTACCGTGTTCACGGTTGGTGACAACGTCACGAAGCGGAGAACTGCCTTTGTGTATGTTTGTGTGTGTGTGTGTGGGGGGGGGGGGGGGGGAGAGGGAGAAACGCAGTGCGACTCCGTGGCTCCCAGGATCGTTACGGTAGACACACAGTGTACCCCAACAAGAACAAATTCTCTATTATATATAAATAGATCAGATCATGCTGGATTATGAGGGCACCACAATTAAGACAAAGATACCTGATGCTCATATATTGACATAATACTACAATTGTAACATGGTTTATCGCAGGTCTCAGTTACATCTAAAGTGTGATGACATAAACAGAACCATACACACCCTGTACATTCTAAAACAAAAAAAGACGTAACACCAGCGGGTTATGCATTGTGGTCACCAGTTGATATTCATACAGGATCGAAGGAAAATGTGAAGTTGTAAACTCTGTCGGGCAATTGATGAATGTGTGACGCCGCAGCGCGATTTCACAGCGCAGCTGGAAAGGATAGTAAACAGGGGACGCCGCGATACCAGGGCAAAGTCCTCGCGAATTCCATTCCTTGTACTCAGTTGGACGTGACCTGTAGCTCGGACACAGGCGCGTGAGCAATATGAGCAGACATCAGCATCTCAGAGAGACGACATGTAGATGGGCTCAAAGAAGCCGTAGTGAGTAATCGGCAAATCGCCCGACATTTGAATAGGAGCGATGCGATATTGGTAGGAGTGGGTGGATCATGGCCGAACACAGCGTCAAGAAGGAAGCGGTCGACCCAGAGAGAAGACAGGACGACAGCCCGACATCCAGAGGTGATAGTCTCGGGTGGCATGTCATTTCATAGCAGGACAGCGCAGCGGTACGTCGAAGATATTCTATGCCCGTTTGGTTGTCCTTCATGACAAGCTATCCTGGGTTTATGTTCCCTGAAGATACTACCCGCCCACATAAGATGAGAGTTTCTACTGTTTGTCTTCGTGCTTACCAAACCGTACTTTCACGGATCGCCCCCCCCCCCCCCCTCCCCGTCGGAGGTTCGAGTCCTCCCTCATGCATGGGTGTGTGTGTTGTCCTTACCTCAGCAGTTTGGTCCCACAGGAGCTGACCACCACCTTATCGCCGGTTTCTCCTCGGTCGAGAACGTTTGGAGCATTATGAGCAGGTCCCTCCAAATAGCGCGGGATTCTGACGACGTGACCCACCAATTGGACGGAATTTGCCACCATATCCCTCAGTAGGATATGCAGTTACTCTGTCAATCATTGTCAAGCCGAATAACTGTGTGCATAAGGGCCAGAGCTGGAACAACGAATTATTGACCGCTCAGTGTGTGAAACTGTTTCTCGTAGACAAATCATTCAGTTTTTCTGAAACTGTAACCATTTGTTTGTCTGCACATGTACATCACACCTTCCGATTTCCATCCCATTCAGATTAGTTCTCCGTGGCGCGCCTTTTTTTCTTTTCTTTTTTCTTCTTCTTAGAGTGAATATCAAAATATAAAATATGTAAGTAGTTATCATCTGGACCGCATTATTTCCGATATCTGTGTTACCCACATTCGACGAATCTATTTATAAAATTTTGTTTCTTCTATCAGGTGGCTTGTGAAAATGGAATGGGCAGAGCTCGATACTTGCCGCAATGGTAACACCGGTTCCCGTCAGATTACCGAAGTTAAGCGCTGTCGGGCTGGGCTAGCACGTGGATGGGTGACCATCCGGTCTGCCGAGCGCTGTTGGCAAGCGGCGTGCACTCAGCCCCTGTGGGGCAGACTGAGGAGCTACTTGATTGAGAAGTAGCGGCTCCGGTCTCGCAGACTGACATACGGCCGGGAGAGCGGTGTGCTGACCACATGCCCGTCCATATCCGCATCCAGTGACGCCTATTGGCTGAGGATGACACGGCGGCCGGTCGGTACCGTTTGGCCTTCATGGCCTGTTCGAGAGGAGTTTTAGAGCGCGAAACTACACAGGCAATAAATAAATAACACCTTTGGTCCAGACAGTTAATAAATGTATTTTCTTCAATATTTGAGGGCTGCAAGATGCGACCTACTGAAAACGTTTATAATCTTAAACCAGTTTTGAGGTCCGCGACGCCGGCCGGTGTGGCCGTGCGGTTCTAAGCGCGTCAGTTTGGAACCGCGTGACCGCTACGGTCACAGGTTCGAATCCTGCCTCGGGCATGGATGTGTGTGATGTCCTTAGGTTAGTTAGGTTTAAGTACTTCTAAGTTGTAGGGGACTGATGACCTCAGTAGTTAAGTCCCATAGTGCTCAGAGCCATTTGAACCATTTGAGGTCCGCGACAAAAGTATAATAGCTCACGACGTGTACGAAGGACGATACGTTGTGAGTGTGGCTGTAATTACGGTCGTCAAAGAGAGCACCCGTGCACTGTGAAACAACGCCGGATACAACTCATGTGTGGCTCTGTCCTGAAAAATCAGACGTGGCTGAACGTGCTATACAAAACAGACACCAGACTGAACTGGGCGCTAACTGTCCTTATGAGATGGAACTGTTTCCGAGACAGCGTAATACAACAAGTGATTAAAACTGAAAATATCGGAGAGCAACCTCTATGAAGGAGGGCAGCAATTTATTACAAGTTTTTACAATAGCGAATACGAAGTGGGCACAGGAGGTAAATATTGCCTTATGGGGCTGTGTGCTGGGCACCAGTGACGTGACAGCAGCCAGCACGGCTACAGAACGACGAGGCCGTCGGTGGCACGGCATTCAGTTGCCGCTTGACGATGATCGAGGATGACTCGTGCTACAGCTCATACGTAGGACGTTAACCATTTGACGCGACTGGAAAGCTTAGAATTTCACGTCGCCGCGATGCAAGCCTCCACTACATTAGTAAGACCGTACATGCGAGCTTGCTGTTGGAACTGTGCAAATCTCTCACACTTCGCATAAAGTGTATCTATATAAGTTCCTATCTGGAATTTTGTATAGATGGTTGTCCCTCCGTTGCTGAAGGTGGCACAGGCCGTTGGCTCGTGGCGCTGACAAGGAACGGACTGTTCGCTGTTAAATAACATCACAAATCACTTTAGAGATACCACACGTTTATTGCTGGTTACTGGTCCAGGTGTGCCCCAGACCTCAAACCAGTTGCCGCAATCCGATACACAAATTAAGCACTACATTAAGACCGTACTATCGTTAATACACACTAGAGGCCGATTCTCTCGACATTATCACAATTACATTGTAATTTCCCGCATCGTCTTTTAATATTTAAGTCTTCCTTAGACAACCGCGTTCGGCAAGCGTCCAGCAGCATCGGACGCTCCCGCTAGACTCACTGTCGCCATTCCTTGGACCGCCAGCCGCAAAATAAGTAAGTAAATAAATAATCCTCTCGACCAATCAGGTCTGGAATTCGCTTCGCCTCCGTATGTGATACGGCTTCTCTCAGCCACGTCACCTGGCCGTCTTGTGCATAGTGACACGTCACTCAAGATTAAGTCAGCCCCTTCTGCAGTAAACCGAGTCGGCTACCACAGCGCAAAAAAAATGGTTCAAATGGCTCTGAGCACTATGGGACTTAGCATCTATGGTCATCAGTCCCCTAGAACTTAGAACTACCCAAACCTAACTAACCTAAGGACATCACACAACACCCAGTCATCACGAGGCCCCCGGGAATCGAACCCGGGAACCCGGGCGCGGGAAGCGAGAACGCTACCGCATGACCAGGAGCTGCGGACACCACAGCGCAACATTATGCAATCTTATGCATAGAAAAAGGTTGTGACATGAGCGCGTAGGACCTCGGCTGTTTTTGCGCCTTAAAACAAAACACGCATTCGCACCTGAGGCATTCGTCGTCTCCACGTCAGCAGGTGGGATCAGCAGACAGTGGCGGCTGCCCCAGCTCAGGGAATGATCAGTGGTGTGGAACGTGCACGCCTGTCAATCTTTGAGAGCTAAGCCGGCTGGGTTTGTTCATGTAGCGCTGAAAATACGCCCAGTGGACCACTGGGACGGAGAATGGGATAGAGCGGTCGTCGTCCCCTCGTGTCCGTGGCGACCCACTTGGCTTTTCTCTCTCTCTCTCTCTCTCTCTCTCTCTCTCTGTGCTTTCTCCTGACCTTGCGACGTTCACCCGCGTTCCTCCACAGCGCGCGCCTCCCTCCCGGAGTGCTGGCGTGCCTCTGGCTGTTGACTGACTGACTGCTGTCTCTGCACAGACGAGCCTCCAGGAAGTCTATGACTTCTGCCCCCCTTCCCACGTCTAGAGGCAGCTGCTCTTTCTGCTCACGACTCCTTAAACTCTTGTTATCACTTCGCGAGCTCTATTTCGCGTTAAGTGCAGGGACTGAACTGTGACCCGAATACCTAGTTCCCTTGACCACCCATTCGAACTCTGACGGCTGATAGGTTCCGTAGCCAGTTAGTATGTTATGCAGCGCTAGTCACAACCCGCCATCACAGCTTCAGTTTTGTGACTACTACTCTCCTAGCAATATTTTAGCTACAGAGAGGTTCACAAGTAAAACAAATGCTCTGAATGACAAGACTTTACCGCACTGTCTGTCGCTATTTGGATCAGAATATATTATTAATTTGTGTTCTCCACACCTCGTCAGTTTCGGCAAGCGTCTGAAATACATAGCAGGAGTAAGATATTTAAAAGCCATACATATTATAAAAATGGACGTACTTACGTATGTATGTATGTACGACGACTATTCGGAAAGTTTTCACCTGATTTCGTGCAGCCCCACATAACGTAACTGCCATGCTTCTCCTTCTTCCCGGCAGCTATCCGCCGCACACTGCAGAGGGAATGAGGACGGTCCGGTAGCGTTCTCGATGGGAAGGGGGTGATCACACACCTTACAGCCCCCTCTGATTTTCATCTCTGCTCAAACAAACCGCTGATTATGAAGGCAACATTTTGGCACAGACAATGAGCTGCAGTCCAATGCAGAAAATTGACAGAGGCCACAAGCGGCTGCCTTCTATGACGAGGATATTGGAAAGTTGGTACAACGCTACGACAGATGTCTAAGTCGGATCAGTGACTACGTAAATAAGTAGCTGGGAGGTGTAGCTAACTTTTGCAAATAAAACAGTTTTGATTTTCAGTGCGGTTTCCATTTAGCTACAGATCGTTCCTTACTTTCCGAATAGCCCTCGTATGTATATATCTATGTATGTATGTATGGTCCACTGTTCTGCCCAAACCACAAGACTGATTTCAACCAGACTTGGTACACATATCACTTATTGCCTATCAATCATCAAAGCGGTGGGGCTGGGATTGAAAAAGCAGTGTAGCCCATGACGCCTTAATACCCACACTTTATTATTTGAGAATGAGAACACTTAGAGACTTGCAACCAACTGTACACATAATTTCAAACCTTTATGACATTTATTCTCGCTGATGACACCACGAACTGATGAAACGAAAGAAGGTTATCGCTTACTACAGTTTCACTGTCCATGCAGAAAAACTGCTACTTGAAGCATTACGTTTTCATGCATTACCTCTTTCCTACTAATTGCATTCGCGATACATTTTGCAGGCAGTATTCTCATATATCACTGAAACTACCAGCAAAATGACATCATTGTTATGGCACATACTTCAGGATGTATAGCGTCGTAAACACTGAGACGCGTGAACATCTGCCGAATCATACATGACGTATTAATTTATTATTTCTTTGTTACTAACTCTATTCACAACACATTTCTTGGAAAATAGCCACATATACCACTGTATGTAGCTGCAAAGTTATATTATACAGTAAATACTTCGTGAGATACGACATCATAAACACTGAGCTGCCTGAAAATGAAACTGCAGGGCGAAATTCGCTAGAGATACGGGTAAAATATGCGTAGAAGTACGTGTGAAATATGTTAAACATAGGTGAAAAATATTTGACATGTGCGTACGAGCGCAAATACGTGGGTAAATAGCTCATCTTAAACCAGTGGAACAATTTCAACCAAATTTGGTGTATAAATATTAGTCACAATCAGGAAAGAAATACTGTTCGGGTAAGAACCACCAGACTCGTACTGGAGTGAGCGTGATAACTTGGAGAGAGATGGGGGAAAGGGAGGGTAGGAGGAGATGGACCGACAGCGAGGGGGAAGGAGGGGATGGGGAGAGAGAGGGGGTGCAGGAGTGGACAGAGAGGAGGTGAAGTAGGAGAAGGACAAAGAGCGGGGGAGGGGGGGGGGAGGTTGGAATAAATACATATCCAGGCATCTCTGGGCACTCAGCTAGTACGGATATAAAACAACCATTGGTCGTTTCCTCGAAAAAATAAAACTACAAAAATATAACGCGTCGAATAGACAAAAAAAATGGTTCAAATGGCTCTGAGCACTATGGGACTTAACATCTCAGGTCATCAGTCCCCTAGAACTTAGAACTACTTAAACCTAACTAACCCAAGGACATCACACACATCCATGCCCGAGGCAGGATTCGAACCTGCGACCGTAGCGGTCGTGCGGTTCCAGACTAAAGCGCCTAGAACCGCTCGGCCACCAGCGGCCGGCTCGAACAGACATATTTGGGCTGCAGTCAAAACTTTCGCCTAGTGATTTTCTAGTCTCACATTGTCAAAATGCCGTAGGTTCCCCTAGAATGTAATAAAATTTAAAAGAAGTAGAATTAGAAAGTCTATCCATTTTATACAGTCCTCTACCACATTTTTCTGCCTGTAAGTGAAGTTATCACGTTACCGAACTATAACTGCAAGACACCAAGTGTTCTTGACCAGCTGTGACGTAACATACCATTTGGTACTATATGGTCAAATGTAAATTTGGGCAGCAAAATACACAAATAATGTTAAAGCAAACTTTTTTCTGCAACTAAAGTGACATAATACAATGTGTACGTGGCAGGTAGGGGAAGAAAGATTAATACTTCCTTATTCCGTGTGCAGGGTTTATAGACAGGCCTTAAAATTTCTCTTAGGAAGGAAATAAGTATCGGAACTGGAAGTACTTATTGTAATAATGAAATGTGATAAAATTTTTGGAACAGTTCTGACATAATATAGATCCGCTATAACAAACATACGACAAACACATATGCAACTTCCCATCCACCTTCTTTGGAGTGTGAGCAAATGAAGGAAAGTATCCACGAAATTATTGACAATAACAAATATTTACGTGACTGTTATAAATAGATACAAGATTACAACCAGTCTCCTATTTTCTCCTTAACCAACAGCAGGCATGAGACAACTCAGGACAAAAATAAAAAGGTAAAAAGATAAGAAACATAGGGTATACGTCCTTGCAAAAAGCACTTTCCTTGTTATTTGTACATAATCATGGGTTAAAAATCACTGTGACAGTTTTATGGAAACAAGTCTGTAATAATAAAAATGAGCTAATTCATGCTTGTAATTTTCCTAAACAGCAGCAGTAAACAACGAACCTCCAGATATATCATGAAAAGGTAAATAGAAAGAAAATAAAAAGGACATGAGCACGTGCTCAAACAGGAATCAGTTGCACAATTAAGTGTTCATAATCACTGCCTCTCTTTGCACCCATTCGATGTCCTCTGTCAATTCCACCTGTTAAGGATCCCACACCGCGCAGCAATATTCCAGCAGAGGACGGACAAGTGTAAAATAGGCTGTCTCTTTAGTGGGTTTGTCGCATCTTCTAAGTGTTCTGCCAACAAAGCGCAGTATTTGTTTCGCCTTCCCCACAATATTATCTGTGTGGTCTCTCCAATTTAAGTTGCTCGTAATTGTAATTCCTAGGTATTTAGTCGAATTGTCAGCCCTTAGATTTGTGAGATTTATCGTATACCCAAAATTTATCGGATTTCTTTTAGTACCCATGTGGATGACCCCGCACTTTTCTTTGTTTAGTGCCAGTTACCACTTTTCGCACCACACGGAAACTCTCTCTAGATCATTTTGTAATTGGAATTGATCGTCTCATGATTTTACTAGACGCCAAACTACAGCGTCATCTGCAAACAATCTAAGGGGGCTGCTCAGATTATCACCTAAATCATTTATGTAAATCAGGAACGACAGAGGGCCTATGACACTACCTTGCGGAACACCAGATATAATTTTTGTTCTACTCGATGATTTACCGTATATCACTACGAACCGTGTCCTCTCTGAGAGGAAATGACGAATCCAGTTACACAATTGAGACGATACTCCATATGCACGCAATTTGATTAATAGTCGCTTGAGGGGAACGGTATCAAAAGCCTTCTGGAAATCTAGAAATATGAAATCGATCTGAGATCCCTTGTCGACAGAACTCATTACGTCATGGGAACAAAGAGCTACCTGTGTTGCACAAGAACGATATTTTCTGAATCTGTGTTGCTTACGTATCAACAAGTCATTTTCTTCGAGGTGATACATAATGTTCGAGTACAGTGTATGCTGGAAAATCCTACTGCAAATTGAGGTCAGTGATATGGGTCTGTAATTGAATGTGTTACTCTTATTTTCTTTCTTGAATACTGGTGTGACCTGTGCTTCTTTACAGTCTGTAGGAACAGACCTTTCGTCGAGTACGCGGTTGTATATGATTGCTAAGAAAGGCGCTATTGTGTCTGCGTACTCTGAAAGGAATCTGATTGGCATACCATCTGGACCAGAAGACTTGCCTTTCTTTAGTGATTTGAGTTCTTTCGCAAACCTAAGATATCTACTTTTATGTCACTCATGCTAACAGCTGTTCTGGTTTCGAATTCTGGAATATGCACTGTGAGAGGATAAAGAAGTTTTCGGAAGATAAGAATAAGGATGAAACTAAATAGGAGTTCTGTGTGCTCGTTGAAAGGCCAAACGAAATAACAATAATTACCAGCAGAAGGAAATTTGGCATATTTCAGAACAACAGACACTAATGTTCAGATGATGACACGCTGCGTGAGGATCACAAAATGTTACGAGGGCCATAATGAAAGTCGTGAGTAACCCTTTGTTAGAACTCCGGTTCCAACAACGCAATAAAAATAAATGCTGGATAGTAATCTACAGACTTTACAGCACATGTATCTTTACTGTGACTTCATTAGCATCTATCACGTGACCAAAGACATAGCTTCCAAAATGGCCGCACATCAATGTTTCGTTTCGACAGCGTGCTGTATTGAATTCCTTTTTAAAGAGGTAAAATGTGCTGCTGAAATTCACCTCAGACTGCAATGTACCTGTGGAAATGGCTGCACGAGCGCCAGGAATTAGAAGGGGGGGGGGGGGGGGTGAAACATTTCGAAGAAAGGAAAAACGAGTATCCAAGATCAGCCTTGTAGCAGTCGTCCTCGAACTGCCTCCACAGGACGCAACAAGGAAAGAGTTCCTGAGCTCATCAGAGAAATAGGCGTGTCAAAGTGACTGAAGCCGCTGCTAAATTTGAGGTAGAATCAGAGGTGGCTTGTGCAAAATTCTAGCAGTGTGCTACAATGTAGTGTCCTATAACCGATTGACAAACAATGGTAGTTATCTAACTAAACTGAATATATTAATTTAACGTATATAAATTGAACTGTTTGAATATATTTAAATTTATGGTTAATGGTTTAACATTGCGAGGAATATATAAAATTGTTGGTATTTGCATAAATCGAATCCAGGTCCACAAATTGCCATACTTTAGAGCATTCGCTCATAGTGAACTCATCACAACAGAACTTTCAAAATCCCTCATACTCTATGTGTACAATACACTACATGCAATTTCAAAGACAATTTTTGTTATCTGTGGCAAATGATTGTCTTTAGATTAAATATTTGTTCAGAACATGATCTGCCGTTCCTAAAATCACCTCGGTATTCATTCAAATTACTTTCCAATGTCGTTTCTATTCTGTTTAGTGCAATCTTAGAAAATATGTTACACGCAACTGCCACTCTCCTGGGAGCTTTTCTGTTTCCCAAGTTTTCTCAAACATTAATTTTAGCTCATTCTTTTTACTTCTGGTAGAGACCATTTTAAAAGTTTTTGTCTAATAGGGTCTCCTCCACTAGCTTTATAATGTTTTAATGTTATTTTTGTTGAGTATTTTGAGTATGGCCCGCCATTACGAAACCGAAACAAAACGCCAGAGTATGTAGTGGCACCATTTGGATTCGCAGTCGAACAAGAGAGTAAGTGCCATCTGCTCGGAAGTTATAGGCACTAGCCTCTAGGGTGCAAAGGGGCTGCATTCTGATTGATTTCCTTGAACGTCAACAACCCGTAAATGGTTCAAATGGCTCTGAACACTATGGGACTTAACATCTATGGTCATCAGTCCCCTAGAACTTAGAACTACTTAAACCTAACTAACCTAAGGACATCACACAACACCCAGTCATCACGAGGCAGAGAAAATCCCTGACCCCGCCGAGAATCGAACCCGGGAACCCGGGCACCCGTAAATGGAGCCCGCTATATCGAGATACGTTTGAAGCTGGTCGTGCATTGCGCCATAAACGGCCTGGGAAGAAGATCATAGAAGAACAGGATAACGCACGTTCTCTCTATGCTCGTGTCACCATGGAGAAGATCAGGGCATTTGGGTGTGAACCTCTTGCACATTCTCCCTGCAGTACCGGCTCGGCATCCTGCGAGTACATCCTTTGGGTTCTGTTAAGGCATAGGTGCGAGACCAATACTGCAAGACGGGGTAGGATGTTCGGCAAGTAGAGCGTAAGTGTCTTCGGGAAACTACAACGGAATTCCATCGTTTTAAAAGTTGCAGAATCATGAGAAACGTGTGCAGGTAAACGGAGACAATGTATGAAAGTACTAGAAAGTATGAAGTTGAGATGATGAATTTGATTTATATTAAACGTAAAGAGAATACTATAACAGACTGTTCTCGTTACTTTCAGCCCTCGTACCTTACAGAATGGAAAAAAAAAGTTCTGAATATCAGCTTGAAGTAATGACAAAATTTCCACGTTAATGTGACTGCATTTTGTAACACTCCAAATTCAATGCCTTTTTTTTTCGAATAAGAAACCACTGAAGATGGTGAATTATATCTGAAACTGGGTTGGGGGATATCAAATAAGTGCATCAATTCGGACTGACAAGGCATCCAGTTGGTACAGGGAGCACTGGGTGACCAGTATTTGGTGTTTGGCGTTCTTTGCTTTCCTTTGGAACTAAACGATGCTAGGAATTTGTGTTAAAATTTTCGCGAAACTGTTTATAGGTACTCCGAACTCTCAACGAGGGGAAAGAAACATTACGCCGTGAGGGCCGCAGTCTGAGGGGAGAGGCGACCCACCATCACGAAGACAAACAGGCGGCCCTAATCGCTGGTCAAACAGCACAGTGGCCACGCCCTAGGCTGCCCTCGACTCGGCTAATGACTTCCTGACAGCCGCTCCGTCGCATCTAGAGCTGATTGGTTCCCGGTAGGGCGCCAGGTCAAAACACATCGTGCAACACGATTCTCACTCTCTCTCTGTGCGTGTGCGTGTGTGTGTGCGTGTGTGTGTGTGTGCGTGCGCGCGTTCCTTTTTCTTTCAGCATAGATCTGAAACGCTTGCAGCAGTTTCGACCAAGATTTGGAAGCATATCGCCATGGGTTCCTAGCAACTGGAAAACTGGAAGAAACGGGCAGCTGTTTCCCGTTTTCATGATGAGTGTTAGGACATACGCAGGTACACTGAAGGGAAAAAATACGATAACCAACGAGAAGTTCTACAAGATAAATGAAAGATGGTAGGCGTATTTCTACATCTCGACGATGTCTATTGAAATTTCGCGCCAGTCGTCATTACGAGGATGCAAACCAGGTTTGCTTCAAATATGCGATGTACCGGTCGTAAACGTTGGTTACATTTGAGATAGGACGTAGTTAGTAGATGTTAGTCAAGAGTGTCTTTTAAGACGACGAAGATGCCTCTATCAACAGCTAACTAAGTTTGAACGAGGTCGTGCCAATAGAATTACTCGAAGCTGGACGTTCCTTGCGCGACATTGCAGAAATACCTGGCAGGAGTGTAGACGTTGTACGTGACTACTCGCAGCGGCGATCAAGGAAAGATACGGCCGCAAGAAGAGTGGCTTCCGGACGCCCACGTGGCGCTACCGGGAGGGAAGATCATAGCGTTCGGTGAATGGCTGTGATGCGTCGAACTGCGTCTGCAGCAGCAGCTGTGACCACAGTAACAAATGGTTCAAATGGCTCTGACTTAACTGCTGTGGTCATTAGTCCCCTAGAACTTAGAACTACTTAAACCTAACTAACCTAAGGACACCACACACATCCATGCCCGAGGCAGGATTCGAACCTGCGACCGCAGCGGTCGCGCGGTTCCAGACTGAAGTGCCTAGATGCGCTCGGCCACTCTGGCCGGCGACCACGGTAACATAACGAGCTATTACAAACCGTTTACTTCAGTGACGCCCTGTAGCGTGCATTGCACTGACCCCTAGCCACAGCCGGCGAGCGGTTGACGGCGCTACAGTCTGGAACCGCGCGACTGCTACGGTCGCAGGTTCGAATCTTGCCTCAGGCACGGATGTGTGTCATGTTCTTAGGTTAGTTAGGTTTAAGTAGTTCTAAGTTTTAGTGGACTGATGAGCTCAGAAGTTAAGTCCCATAGTGCTCAGAGCCATTTGAACCCCAAGCCACCGCCGTTTACGACTTCAGTGATGTCAAGCGAGAGCTAACTGGAGGGCGGAGTGGAGGTGTCTCGCGTTTTCTGGTCAAAGCCGATTCTTCGTCAGTACCAGTCATGGCCGTGTATTGGCTGACAGCGACCTGTCTGTGCCCTAGAAACACTGGACCTACACCCGAAGTTATAGTGTGGGGTGCTATTTCATGCTAATCCCACGCACCCTGACTGAAAATCTGTACGTCAGTCTGAGGATTCGATCTGCTGCGCATTCCACCGGATGCCTCCCGCGTGCCACTGTGTAAGTAGGCTGTTTATGTTTTTATGCTGGTAGCGCCATGTAGCGCTCTATATGAAAATCACTGGCTGTGCTGTGTGAAGTCTGTGGGTGGTTTGTGTTGTTGGAATATTTGCTATTGCAGTGTTGGGCAGTTGGCTGTTATCAGCGCGTAGCGTTGCGCAGTTGGAGGTGAGCCGCCAGCAGTGCTGGATGTGGGGAGAGAGATGGCGGAATTTTGAGAGCGGACGATCTGGACGTGTGTCCGCCAGAAAGAGTAAATTTGTAATACTGTATATCATAAACTGATATATATATATATATGATGACTTTTGAATATTATTAAAGTAAATGCATTGTTTGTTCTCTATCGAAATCTTTCATTTGTTAACTATGCCTATCACTACTTAGTGCCTTCAGTAGTTTGAATCTTTTATTTAGCTGGCAGTAGTGGCGCTCGCTGTATTGCAGTAGTTCGAGTAAGGAAGATTTTTGTGAGGTAAATGATTCATGAGAGATATAGGTTATTGTTAGTCAAGACCATTCTTTTGTAGGGATTTTTGAAAGTCAGATTGCGTTGCGCTAAAAATATTGTGTGTCAGAATAAGTAAGGAGTGTAATGTCTGAGTATGTTCAGTTTTGCTCAGCTGTTTGACAATCAAATAACGCAGAGGTTTATCAGCACAGTAATTCACTAATTTTTCAAATGGTATGTTTCAACTGTTGTAACCCAGAGTACTGTACAGAGAGTGGATGTGTTACTCGAACACCAGACCTGCCTCCAGTCGAGCACGTATGGGACGTCATTGCTCGACAACTCCAGCGTCGTCCACAACCAGCATCAACTCCATCCCACAGACTGACGTGCGCCACCTGTACGACACGATGCATGCACGTTCGCATGCTATGCTTGCATTCAACATTCTGGATGTTACACCGGTTATTAATGTACCGGCAACACATATTTGCAATGCCTTTTCTCGCGCTCACATTAACCTGTCATCTTGCAACATTAATCACTCAAATATGTTACCTAGACAAATGTATTCCCGAAATTTCGTTACTGTACCATAATTATTTCTTGGTATTGGGATTTTTCTGTCAGTGTAATTATAGGCCTATACCACTGACTTCAGTTTGTTGAAGAATTATGAAACACGTTTTATGTTTACACATTACGACTTTTCCGGAGACTGCAAATCTATAAAAGTCAGCACGGATTCTTTAAACATACGTCTTGCGTAACGCGGCTCGCTCTGTCCCTCAGTGAACTAATAACGCTGTAGACCAGTGGTTTTAACAACGTTTTAGAAATCATTACCGCTGAGTGCAATGAAATATTAGCTATTACCCTCCTTCTTCCACCACCAGCATAAACATTAACGCCTAAATAAACTTTAGAATGAACAAGTCTTTTTAATCAATATTTTCATCTGTAACCTAACTAAAAATAGATGATATTTAATTTTTTTGGTGTATTATTAGAACACGAACTAATGAGGCAATGAGACTACTGTTTGTCTGTCTCTAATAACCTTTTGTTATGGCATGATGAAGCAATTTTCAGTACATCGTGAGTGCTACCTACAACTCCTTCTCAGAAAAGAAAGATAACTGTCGACATTGAAGGTAGACACTTGTCACAAAACGTGTCTGTTCTGTACGTCATTCTCGTAGCTGCATTTTGTTATGATGAGAGTCGGTAACAGTTATGTTCCGAGGAGCCATATGCCACGTCCTTGCTGCCAATAATAAGCGGGTGGAAGCTGTCGCCGTAGGAATCTGAACAGACAAGCAGCAGATTAGTTGACACAACTGCGTTTTAAATACGTATATTGTATTCAGCTTGTGGGTGAAGGAATGCTAGCTATAAGCAGAGACCCCACAAGAGCGTCAGTGTATGTACCCTGAATGTTTGCCGGTAGAGGTAGCTGGCTATCAACAGACTGGGGTCACGTTCGGCACCAACTAGCAATTAGAAGTAATCCTGAACTAGAAGACTGGCGCCCGCGTGCCCGCCGCTCATAACACCGACCTCTCGGTCTTTGTCGGCTGACGGCGTCGGAGTTCCTGACTGATGGCGATGTCCAAAGCGCAGCTCGCGGTGGCCGTAGGAACCTCGGAGGAGAGTCGATAAGCCACGATACTTGCTGCACATCTGCTTCACCCGCAGCCGGCGCCCCCATTTAAGTGTAATATACTTAGGCATATTGTGTGAATCACTTGACTGCTGGACTACCTACTTCTGAACTGAAAGAAATTACCACTACCATTAATAATTATAATAATAGTAATAATAATGTATAGGCCCTACAGTAGTGTTGCACGCACCATATAGTTACTGTTGTGTTGCGCTGACAGTTAGTTCACCTCTTATTGCAAAGTGAATAGTAAAGCAATTTCTAGTCTATAGAGGGAACTACCTACAACTCGAAAAAGGCATTTTCGTGAAATATTTAAGCACATGTGATGTATGTGTCTCATTTTTACTGTCATAGATGCATGGTGCAAAGTCCAAACTACGTGTGTAGTGGGTGAATTATGTGAGGAACTTGTTCACACAGTCATTTCATGCACTATAATTCAAAAATGTTCAAATGTGTGTGAAATCTTATGGGACTTAACTGCTAAGGTCACCAGTCCCTAAGCTTACACACTACTTAACCTAAATCATCCTAAGGACAAACACACACACACCCATACCCGAGGGAGGACTCGAACCTCCGCCGGGACCAGCGGCAGATGTAACTTCAAACACATTGTGTCATGCAATGAAAAAATGTAATGATTAGTAACTTACGTAATCAGTATGTCAGTCTTACGGAATACTGATAATGGTGATGATTTTTTAAAAATTTATTTCATGACCATACCACAATTAAATCCTTTTGCTTTCACCCCTCAGAAAATTGCATTTTGCCACTCATGGGGTAATTATCCGCAGCTAGCGAACCACTGCGGAGGACAGATGCGTCCAGGTAGACGCCGGGTTCCTTGACTTCAGGAAGCCATATTATATAGTTTCACACTACTGTGTTACGGAGTACTGCACCATCTTCGTGGCTAGATGTAGGACTTCCTTTAAGAACAGCTTGCGTTCTATCTCCAAGAAACAAAATTGACAATTGTGTAGTTAATTCCGAAACTACGCGGAAGTTGTGCACGTGTACCAACCAGTTAGTGGATACCGTCAGTAGTTCCGTGAGGCTGTTCACAGTCGACGCTGCTGCGTGTAAGGAGATTGCAACACCAGAAGGCTGCACCGAAATGGTGAGGAAGACCGACCATTGGTGCAGGACTGGCAGCTGACCCAGCACGTAAATAAATGCAACATATTCCGCGTAAGTAGGCGAACAGATCCATTACTGCGTTCTAAAACACTGTTACCGGTGAACAACTGAAAAAAGCAACAAAAAGCACGAGCAACAGTCTGGATCGACAAAGTAGAACGACCACAAAAACTAATTGTAAGAACAACAAATGCTACGTCCACATTGATTGGAAGAATGTTGGAGTAATTCATCCATGAAAGAAGGGGCTTACAAGACACTTGTTTGACTGATACTTGAGTATTGCTCGTCATCCTGGGATCCTTACCATGTAGGAGTAATAGAAGAGAAGATGCAACGAAGAACGGCGCGTTTCTTCGCGGGATCGCTTAGTAAGCGTGAGGACGCTACGGAGATGCTCAGCAAACTGTAGTTGCAGTGGCAACAAGAGGTGCTTTGTGAATCACGGACAGGTCTGTACAAGCCTGCACGCTTTCGTGATCTTTGTCATTGAGCTAAAATCTTCTGAAATGTTAGACCGCTGCATGTTCCTTTGCAAACTTCTACAATGCTTGACGTTTCGATCCCTTTGCTGGGATCTTCTTCAGAATTCTTCTCATGCCGCCGGGTGGCTGAACACGAAATTTTGAAATTCCGACAGCGCACGTTCCAGGATGAATCGCGCAACACATTACTTCCTCCAACACATGTCTCGCGAAATGACCACAGTGAGGAAACCAGGAAGATTAGAGCTCGTAAGGAGGTTTGTCGACAATCCTTCTTCCTGCGCGCCTTTCGAGAATGGAATAGGGAAGGGGAGGAAGCGTTACCAGGAATATCCTCACGACACACACCAATGGCGTGCGAGCATAACTTTCGATCGGAAACATACTACACCAGTAGCGAACCTGTAATTATTGGGTTTACTATGCTGACTGGCGATAGTTCTCGTTTAGAAACACGCAAATGAACTTAGTATGTTTTTGCGTTATTGGCCGTTTTCATTCCGTTTGCTGTCTGTGTAGTTATTAGAGGTAAACAGGTGGCGGGACGGTGCTTGGTGTTCAACCAAACTAATTAAAATTTAATATGTCTCACCCAATCGCACACAGATACTCTCTAATCAGAATGAATTTTCTTGCGATGAGGGCCGGCCGAAGTGGCCGAGCGGTTAAAGGCGCTGCAGTCTGGAACCGCAAGACCGCTACGGTCGCAGGTTCGAATCCTGCCTCGGGCATGGATGTTCGTGATGTCCTTAGATTAGTTAGGTTTAACTAGTTCTAAGTTCTAGGGGACTAATGACCTCAGCAGTTGAGTCCCATAGTGCTCAGAGCCATTTGAACATTTTTTTGCGATGAGGAATTTGAAGGAGCGATGTGTGTTACTTGCTAAAAAACTTTCTATGGCCAGTATCACATAAATTCTTTTGCATTTTCGAAAACCGGTTTAGACAGACTTTGCTGTCATCTTCTGGTGCATATACAAGGAATACATATTATGATTTATGACGTAATATTTTAGAAAAAAGTATTTTGTTTGTCATTACAAGAAATGGAAGAGGAAACTGTACACTCACATACCTTTAAAATTTTTCCTTACGAAATTTGTTCATTGTGAGCCTCATGCCATATTGGCATTTTAGGGAATTTATTCGATCTTAGCTATAGAAAGTTTTTTTTACCAAATAAAACAGTTCTCTCTCTATTCAGATGCCCTCTGTGAAGCAGAGGGAGTTGTCAGGCCCAAATTATTTCATTTTTTAAAATATTTATTTTATTTTGCCTCTAATCCACGTTCTACATAGTAAAATATATGGGTTGGATAAAAAGTAGTGGCAACACGGTGACAATTCATACCAGACTTTACTGCAGGCGTTTACCGTATTACATGCGACGTTTGCCGTATTACATGCCCTCAGTATAATCGCCACGCATCTCGAACACATTACTTACTTACTTTCCGTGTCCGGAACTAGACTTCAGACTTGCAAAAATCAGCAGCCGATATGGCCTTGTCATCTGCCTCCCATAAGTCATTCACTGTGCAGGGCTGGTCTAAACATGGACAGATAAGCAGGTGTTGAGGATCCTGGACAGAACCACACAGACAGAGGGTGTTCTCATTCTCTTTTAGCAAAACCCCATTGCTGCAGGTTTGTCTTGCACTTTGGCACTTCTACCCTCATACGGTTTAGGGTTCTCCAGACGGTGTATGGTAGGTCTCCACCAGGCGCCAGTTCTTCTTTTACATCTTTATGGGGGTTTCTCAGGTCGATTTCCTACATTTTCAGACGATTCTCTACAGCCGACCCTTCCATGGCTCGGATACGTGACAGGAAACTCTTCCTCGAACGAAGCCGTCGGCCAGCAGGCTGGTGTCCATATAAAGGGTGACGCATGTCCTTTTCTTGTTTGGTTTTTTCGGCTCCGGCAGTGATGTCACGTCGTATGTTGGGCGGTGCGATCCCCATGATTAAGTACATCTTGTACACTGGGGTTGGCCTCATGCATCCGTGCCACTTCATTCACCGCGACATCAACTTTTCTCGCGTGTGTTGATGCCGACCATACTGGAGCGGCGTATTACGCGGCTGACACACTGAGTGCAAGGGCTGAAGTTCTCAGGACTTTTGGGTTTGCACCCCAGGATCCGCTGGTTAGTTTCCTGATGATGTTGTTTCTAGGTGAGACTTTTTCCCTTGTGGCATTACAATGATGTTTATAGGTCAGTGTGCGATACAAAGTGACACCAAGATATTTTGGCGTTTTACAATGCTCGAGACGTTCACCTCTCCATATTACATTTAATTCACGAACACATTGGTCCACAGAGATTGAAGGAATCGTACACCGTTAGCTCGTCCATGTCTGTCGTTGTCTCGCAGGGACTGCCCTATGGCACGGATGATGTCTTCTCTCGCGTTGGGTACCGCTTCTAACGCCTGAGGTGCAACATTGGTATCGTTAAGCATTTGTAGAGGAATTGCCCAACCGCTGCCACAGAGAGCCTGAAGATTTCCTTGGAAGGGTCATCACTATGGGCGAAACCAGGGCTGCGTCGCACGAACCACGGTTAAAGCGGCAGTCCAATGAATGGAGGCGCCCTGGTTCCCCTCGTACACAGAACGTTGCGCTGTGAACCAGCTGGTACCAGAGTGATGGTTATTGTGGGTTAAAATATCCATGGGTTAATTCTGCACCACGTTGCACCGCAGGGGCAGACGGTCACTGACTGGAGCGCACCACCGCTGTTCCTTGCCACATCGCCTTCGTACCGCACTGAGGAGAAAGCGACGGCTCCTTCTGGCGCTGCGTCCCCTCGTTCTTCGTGATAAGTGCGGCGCCACACGGCGAACCCCGTGCAGGAGCTCCTGCGTACGTGGGGATGGGGGATACTGGAACACCCGCCGTATTCACCCGATATCAGTCCGTGCGATTACGACCTGTTCACCAAAATGAAGGAACCTCTTCGAGGCACGTGCTATAACAAAAGACGTCAACCATGGCATAGGGTGGTCCTCGCGAGACTTCGACAGAGGCGAACGAGCTGACCGTGTACGACGCCTTCCATCTCTGTGGGGCGTTGTGTTCGAGATGCGGGCCGATTATATTGCGGGCATGTAACACGTTGAACGTCTGCCAGTAAAGTTTGGTGTGAATTATAAGTGTGGCAACTACTTTTTATGCAACCCTAGTACACTGAAGAGCCACAAAGACCGGTACACTTGCCTCATATCGTGTAGGGCCCCTGCGAGCGGCCAGAAGTGCCGCAACACGATGTGGCCTGGACTCGACTAATGTCTGGAGTAGTGCTGGAGGGAACTGACACCATGAATCCTGCAGGGCTGTCCACAAATCCGTAACAGCACGAGCAGGTGGAGATGTCTTCTGAACAGCACGTTGCAAGCCATCCCAGATGTCTGGGGAGTTTGGTCGCCGGCGATAGTGTTTAAATTCAGAACAGTCTTCCTTGAGCCACTCTGTAGCAGTTCTATACGTGTGGGGTGTCGCATTGCCCTGCTGGAACTGCCCAAGTCCGGCGGAGTACACAATGTACATGAATGGATGGAGATGATCAGACAGGGTGCTCACGCACGTGTCACCTGTTCAAATGGTTCAAATGGCTCTGAGCACTATGGGACTTGACTGCTGAGGTCATCAGTCGCCTAGAACTTAGAACTACTTAAACCTAACTAACCTAAGGACATTACACACATCCATGCCCGAGGCAGGATTCGAACCTGCGACCGTAGCGGTCGCGCGGTTCCAGACTGAAGCGCCTAGAACCGCTCGGCCACCCCGGCCGGCGTGTCACCTGTCACAGTCGTATCTAGACGTATCAACGGTCTCATATCACTCCAACTCCACACGCCCCACACTGTTACAGAGCCTCCACCAACTTTAACAGTCCCTGCTGACATGCAGGGTCCATGGATTCATGACGTTGGCTCCATACCCGTACATATCCACCCGCGCGATACAATTTGAAACGAGACGCGTCCGACCAGGCGACATGTTTCCAGTCACCAACAGTCCAGTGCCGGTGTTGAAAGGCACAGGCGAGGCGTAAAGGTTTGTGACTTGCAGTCATCAAGGGTACACGAGTGGGTCTTCGGCTCCGAAAGCCCATATCGACGATGTTTCGTTGAAAGGATCGCACGCTGACACTTGTTGATGGGCCAGCACTGAAACCCGCAGCAATCTGCGCAAGGGTTACACTTCAGTCGCCGTTGGTCCCGTTCTTGCAGGAATTTTTGTCCGGCCACAGCGATGTCCGACATTTGATGTTTTACCGAATTCCTTATATTCAAGGTGCACTCGTGAAATGGTTGTACGCGAAAATCCCAAATTCATCGCTACCTCGGAGATACTGTGACCCATCGCTCGTACGCCGACTGTAACACCACGCTCTAACTCACTTAAATCTTGATAACCTGCCACTGTAGCAGTAGTAAGCGATCTAACATCTGAATGAGACACTTGTTGTATTATGCAGGGTGTTACAAAAAGGTACGGCCAAACTTTCAGGAAACATTCCTCACACACAAAGAAAGAAAACATGTTATGTGGACATGTGTCCGGGAACGCTTACTTTCCATGTTAGAGTTCAATTTATTACTTCTCTTCAAATCACATTAATCATGGAATGGAAACACACAGCAACAGAGCGTACCAGCGTGACTTCAAACACTTTGTACAGAAAATGTTCAAAATGTCCTCCGTTAGCGAGGATACGTGCATCCACCCTCCGTCGCATGGAATCCCTGATGCGCTGATGCAGCCCTGGAGAATGGCGTATTGTATCACAGCCGTCCACAATATTAGCACGTAGAGTCTCTACATTTGGTACCGGGGTTGCGTAGACAAGAGCTTTCAAATGCTCCCATAAATGAAAGTCAAGAGGGTTGAGGTCAGGAGAGCGTGGAGGCCACGGAATTAGTCCGCCTCTACCAATCCATCGGTCACCGAATCTGTTGTTGAGAGGCGTACGAACACTTCGACTGAAATGTGCAGGAGCTCCATCGTGCATGAACCACATGTTGTGTCGTACTTGGAAAGGCACATGTTCTAGCAGCACAGGTAGAGTATCCCGTATGAAATCATGGCGGTGAATCGAGGAAGTACAGTACATACTGACGAAACTAAAATGAGCTCTAACATGGAAATTAAGCGTTTCCGGACACATGTCCACATAACATCTTTTCTTTATTTGTGTGTGAGGAATGTTTCCTGAAAGTTTGGCCGTACCTTTTTGTAGCAGCCTGTATAGGCGCTGCCGATCGCAGCGCCGTATTCTGCCTGTTTACAGATATCTGTATTTGAGTACGAAGGCCTATACCAGTTTCTTTGGCACTTCATTGTATTTATATGGCTGCATTCTGTCTTGCTTTACGTGCGAGACCAGGGGGAAGTCTTCTGTAGTTGAGACAACATAACTGTTCGCAGTGCTGTGTTTATGCTTCTATTGTTGTCAAATAAGACTCCAGCTATGAATGGAACTTGTAAGCTGTACAGTGTACAGCAGTGAGCCGAGAGAGCAGAGCTGCCTGAAGTGAGCAGGGAGTGCAGCCCAGCCGCTACTCATAATGTGGCACAGGGCAGCAGGCAGGCTATGCGGGTGTCTCCACCCACGCACGCCCCCCCCCCCCCCCCCGCCCTTACTCATACACCAACCACACACACACTCGCTGGTGGCCGCCTGACACATTTCCAGGACACGCACCGCCTCCGCGTGTATCGCCTGGCAGCACCGACAGTCTTGGTTACGAACCTTAGTTCTCGCTGCATCTGTTCCACGCAACATACGCTACAATAAATACTTTTCAGCCATTGTCGACTTTTACTCTCTCTGAAACCACCGAGATGCGCGGCGTCGCAAGAGTTGGCCATAACGTAACGTGTCGTGACGTACACCTACGTACACATGCACATCTACACTACTGCTCTGCAATTCGCATTTAAATACCGGGCAGGGGGGTAATCGAAATACGTTAAGACTTGTTTCTCTACCGTTCCATTCCCCGACAGCGGGGGAAAAAGGAACGCTTAAATCTTTCCGTACGAGCTCAGATTCCTCTTATTTTATTACACTGAAAATTTCTCCCTACGCAGGTGGCCGCCAACAAAATATTTTCGTATTCAGAGGAGTAAGATTAAGACTGAAATTTAAAACGCGTTGTAATTGTTGGCACCTCAATTCGTGTGTCATATCCCTAACACTATCTGCCCTGTTTCGCAATAACATAAAGCGAGCTGCCGTTCTTTGTATTTTTTCGATGTGCTCCGTCAATCCCCAGCGGGCATCGGATAAGACTAGCGCAGGCAGTCTCTTTAGTTTCGTCTTCTAACAGTTCTTCCAATAAAGCGCAGCGTTACGTTCGCTTTCCCCACAACATTATCTATGTGGCCGTCCTAATTTAAGTTGTTTGTAATCCCGACATTTAGTTGAATTTCATTTAGATATGCGTGATCCACAGTCACAAGGGCAATTCTGTTGGTTGCGATATTTTCTTTTCTAAGTCAGTAAAATATGTGAATGATATACAAGAACGCTGTCATTTTGTAACTGAAGAAAACTTCACTAGCCAAGATCGCTGGTTTCGACACAGCTATGCTCTCATCATCGGGTTTTACATCAGACGTGCTGATTTGTAGTGATCTTCATGATAGTTGGAACTGTGTACGCAATGTGAAGAGACTTGTAACACTGGTGGACAATGTGTTGTAATAGCCGATAATGAGAGCTTAGCTCTCTCGAAACCGGTCAATCATTAAAATGCATTTTAGCGATCTTTGGATGTAAAGTTTTCTTCAGTCACCATACACTGCATATCGCCCCATGGCGACAATGCCAGGAATATATAGCAGCTGTCATTTGGTATCACATATCTCCTGTTGTCCACGGTTGTTAGCAGTACAAACACGAGGAAAAATACTGGATTCATGCATTACGAGAGACTTCCATAAATGGAATTTTCACTGCTCTACCTAATAAACTTAAAAATAATCCGGGTAAGATTTTTGAAAACATCAGGATTTCTATTAACTCATTTTAAATAGTTTTGGTTACAATAGTGGGATAGAGAGACTTTTGTGGCGGTGTTCGTAGCGACAAACCTTGGCTGTAGAAATGGCTTACGAAGTCACCGCCACTTTTAATAGCGGGCCGACCGGTCCGCTGGAACAGTAAACAGAAAGATGAAAGCCCAAACACTCAGATTAAATAAAAGTCGGTACTTATCTTTTATTTATGAAGATACAATAACACAATAGTGAACTCGGTGTCTACAGAAATCTGTCCGAGTCGGAGCGGCTAGGTCAGCGGCGGCTGACGACAAACAACAACTCTGCCGCGATGAACACACAACTGACTAGTCAGTACACAATTCGGTGGCGAGTATACAACTGAGCGGCGAATACAGAACTGTCCTAGCGCTCGCGACTCCAGCGCTTAAGAAGCCAGCAGCCAGCGGTGGCGCGCGCAGACTTGCGGCGATTTGCTGTCTCGCTGGCGCTGCTTATGCGGACGGCGTCCGTACTTTGATGCTGCCAACCTTTTGGCAGCGGGCTCGGTTGGCATTACTGGCTAGGATACAACAGAGACAATGTATGAAGAAATACAACTGTAATAGTCTGTATCATTTTCTGCTCCACAGGCGATTCTTGTTAATGTTAATAAGAACGCCCACGGCTGTTATAGCATTTGCACGTTATTTACAACTTCAGAATGAAGGATAACGAGAGAAATATGCTTCCCTTAAACGTCGCGGACACCCTGCCGGCTGACGCTCTTAATAAAACGCTAATTCGTTACTGCATAAGAAAAAGTCACAGTAATTAAGGTACAACTTGTATTACATGAGTCTCTGTAATAGTTAATTCTGATTAAGATAAAAAGTGACATACTTTTTGACAAAGTACAAATTGAAACTTGCTGGAAGGTTAAAGCTGTGTGCCGTAACCGATGTCGGATCGGACCCTCCCTACTTCCAGGCAATGGCCTTACCGACTGAGCTGTCCGTCACGACTCACAACAGCTCGTTACAGCTTCATAGTCCCCACTAGATACGTCGTCACCTACCATATACTTGACGGAAGTTCTCCCGCATATTCTGCTCGACTAATACTCCTAGGGAATTGTTTCTGGAATGAATTTTCACACCGTAGCGGAGTTAGCAGGGTACTCGGTTTCGAAAATCCTTGACTGGTTAAAACTGTTTACCGGAAAGAGATGGAGGAAGAAGTGAATGAGGGATGGCGGATGGTGATTCGTGGCTGGATGGTTCAGCCGATACCAGCACTGTCCGGCACACCGTTTTTATCTGCCAGGAAGTTTCATAGGGGCGCCCACTCCACTGTGGCCATGGCAGATTCAATCTGGTGTAGAAAAATTGCTTTGAAGCATGAAAATCGTACTTAATAATTTTTTAAAAAAGGATTCCTACTAGAAGTACTTCGTGTACGCACAGTGACTCTTTGTTTTCATTAGAAAAACTGCTGACTGATGACAGAAGTGCCAATTGGAGGGATGGATCTGTGCGAGACTACAAAAACCACGTAAACGTTATATGGAAGCCGAGGCTTTTTTTATATATTGGCTTCCAGAACTCACCCATACAATCAACTCACCAATAGATATGTTACACAACAGCTGTTTTTGACAATTCATACTATTCATAAGTTTAAGTCGTACCCTGGTACGAAGTTACATAGGCTTAACAAAGGACAGATTCCAACATAAAATACAGGGTGTTTGAAAAATAACTCCCTAGTTTTAAGTATAAATTTAGTGGGGAAATTAATGAAAAATTACATCAATGAGTACATATCATGAAACAGAAGTCCTTCAAGTTTTGTTTAGTGCTAGTAGACGGCAACGAGGGGTTCCATTTGCTGCCCTGCACACGTCCACTTCTCGCCACGTATTGACCAGCATTTCAGGTGTAGCTGTCCCAACCGCCGCGACGATTATTTCCCGTAAATGATTGATATCTCTGAGCTTCTCACTGTACACAACATTTTTATGTGGCCAAAAAAA
Organism: Schistocerca americana; assembly: GCF_021461395.2. Taxonomy (NCBI): domain Eukaryota; kingdom Metazoa; phylum Arthropoda; class Insecta; order Orthoptera; family Acrididae; genus Schistocerca; species Schistocerca americana. The sequence goes on from NC_060119.1 coordinate 1,266,056,469, forward strand.
AGTCCAGTGAGGTTAAGTCCGGGCTTCGTGGTGGGCGCGCAACTTAAAGTCTTTTGTGCACAACATCATACACAGTACCTTTAGGCACTCCTAATTGAACACTACGTCTGGCTAATGACTTCTTCGGGCTCCGAACACACGAAACACGGATCTGTTCAACAACATCTTTAGAAGTTCTCGGTGTACCTGGTGATTTTGCTTTTAAAACACTTCCGTTTCCTTGAAAGATTTTAGCCCATGACGGACAGTTTTTGCTGCAGGTGGTTCACCACCATACTGACGTCTACACTGCACTGCACGCACGCCCGGACTCAACTGAGGGAACAGAGGAAGAAAAACAGCACTAGTGCGGTCTCGAGGGCAAGCAGGCCTGCCAACTGCAGGGGAGCCAAACTTGAAGAGGTGAAGAATCAAACACCGCAAACTAGAATAGTGTACGTCACTTTGTACAGATTCTAGGACGCATTAAAACTAGGGAGTTCTTTTACAAACCCTGTATATTTTATATCCACAGTCTACTGAAAAGAATAGGTTGAGTAAATAGCGGATTTCACGTAAATCTACATCTACATCTACATGATTACTCTGCAATTCACATTTAAGTGCTTGGCAGAGGGTTCATCGAACCACAATCATACTATCTCTCTACCATTCCACTCCCGAACAGCGTGCGGGAAAAACGAACACCTAAACCTTCCTGTTCGAGCTCTGATTTCTCTTATTTTATTTTGGTGATCATTCCTACCTATGTAGGTTGGGCTCAACAAAATATTTTCGCATTCGGAAGAGAAAGTTGGTGACTGAAATTTCATAAATAGATCTCGCCGCGACGAAAGACGTCTTTGCTTTAATGACTTCCATCCCAACTCGCGTATCATATCTGCCACACTCTCTCCCCTATTACGTGATAATATAAAACGAGCCGCCCTTTTTTGCACCATTTCGATGTCCTCCGTCAATCCCACCTGGTAAGGATCCCACACCGCGTAGCAATATTCTAACAGAGGACGAACGAGTGTAGTGTAAGCTGTCTCTTTAGTAGATTTGTTGCATCTTCTAAGTGTCCTGCCAATGAAACGCAACCTTTGGCTCGCCTTCCCCACAATATTATCTATGTGGTCTTTCCAACTGAAGTTGTTCGTAATTTTAACACCCACGTACTTAGTTGAATTGACAGCCTTGAGAATTGTACTATTTATCGAGTAATCGAATTCCAAGGGATTTCTTTTGGAACTCATGTGGATCACCTCACACTTTTCGTTATTTAGCGTCAACTGCCACCTGCCACACCATACAGCAATCTTTTCTAAATCGCTTTGCAACTCATACTGATCTTCGGATGACCTTACTAGACGGTAAATTACAGCATCATCTGCGAACAACCTAAGAGAACTGCTCAGATTGTCACCCAGATCATTTATACAGATCAGGAACAGCAGAGGTCCCAGGACGCTTCCCTGGGGAACACCTGATATCACTTCAGTTGTACTCGATGATTTGCCGTCTATTACTACGAACTGCGACCTTCCTGACAGGAAATCACGAATCTAGTCGCACAACTGAGACGATACCCCATAGGTCCGCAGCTCGATTAGAAGTCGCTTGGGAAGAACGGTGTCAAAAGCTTTCCGGAAATCTAGAAATACGGAATCAATCTGAGATCCCCTGTCGATAGCGGCCATTACTTCGTGCGAATAAAGAGCTAGCTGCGTTGCACAAGAACGATGTTTTCTGAAACCATGCTGATTACGTATCAATAGATCGTACCCTTCGAGGTAGGCCTACGATGAACCTGCGCAATCCATTTTCAGGTAGATTGTATTGAATTTACTGTCTAGCAGCTCCGTTTCGTGCACTTAAAAGTCACGACAAGGGAACTACGGCGCTAGCTTCGTGCGTTTCCCGCAAGTACAGCCAGGCAGTGACTGACACACATGTGAAGAACCCTGCCCGGTGCGTTCGTTGCGTGAACGCGCCATCCCGAGGCCGCGCAGCGTACTAGAACGTGCGGCCCGTTGCCAGTCCCATTCATCAGACAGCGGACTACTTTGGCGGTGAGAATTCCAGCACAAACACGCGCCATGTGGACGTTCTCGAGGCGCGAGCATATGGCGGCGCATGCGCACCTGTCGCCGAGCAGTCCCGTACAGTAGCGCAGGTACACAGCGCAGCAGGTACCGTAGGCGTAGACCGTAGCTCCGGCTGGAAGGCGGCCGGCATATTAATGTCGCGATGCACGAGGACCTGCCTGGCACCGTGTCTCTCTCTAGGAAACGTACGTACAACGCGGAGACGGACCCCGTGTGGTGCGCGTACTGTAAGACCTTCGGTATACACACCATCAGATTATTTGACTTGTCACTCTAACGAAGTAGGCGAGTGTCAGCAATATGCCTCGTGGTGTTATCGTGGCGTGTGTATCTTCTGCCGTTAGGTCAGACGATAGAAATGCCACTCGCACGCTTAGAGTAGCAGATTGACAGTGACCAACTTTAAACAGAACTTGATTAAGTTTCACACACATTTATTAAAATAATAACAATCATAAACCTTACTTAACTTGATTCTGGATGCTATTTACAATTAAACAATCTGAAGTTCCTTTGGACTTGGTATGGTAATCTTATTCTCACATATCTCTGATACTTGACAAAGTGTACACTCGTTATAATACCTCGCGCGTTCAGGTATCACTGCGCGAGTGTGATCCGCGAGGAGAAAAGGTTCTACGTTAGCAGCAATCTCATTGGCTGCGTTATATATTAATACGCGGATCGGCGGAAGCAGAATTTAGTCCGTCTCTAAGGCATCGCCATCTCGTAGTGCGTAGTTGGTGGTCGTCGATATGTAGGTTACTGTGTACGAAGGAGGACGCAATAAGTACAAGGTTGCAACTGCTGGGAGGTGGTTCCCGCTTAGGAGCGTCCAGGTAATGCAGTCTAACTGATCTGTGCAGTTCCCTTTGAACACGCTTCTAAAATTGACCTACTCTTTTTTGTACAAAGATCCGTAGAAAATGGAATCTTTCGACGTCGTGCTGTCTCTTGCTCGGACTGAGTCTATAAAAATCAGTCCCAGCAGGATGACTCAGCCTCGTTTTTGTTGGTGTTCCTTGAGCGGTGAACAAGTAACGCCCGTGTCGTGCAGCCAGCATCATCCACAACGGACCTCGGGCGAGCTGCCATATTGTTGCTGCTAATGCGTCCTCTAATATACACTGAAGCGCCAAAGGAACTGGCGTATCCAAATACAGAGGTATATAAATAGGAAGAATACGCCTATATAATAGAAGTGTCTGGCGCAGTTCTTATATCGGTTACTACTGCTACAACGGCAGGTTAGCAAGATTTAAGTGAGTCTGAAGGTGGTGTTGTAGTCGGCGAAGGGGCATCTCCGAAGTAGCGATGAAACGGGGAATTTTCCGTACGACCTTTTCGCGAGTGTACCGTGGACATCACGAATCCGGCAAAACATCAAATCCCCGACGTCGTTGCGGCCGGAAAAAGATCCTCCAAGAACGGGACCAACGACGACTGAAGAAATCGTTAAGTGTGACAGAAGTGCAACACTTCCGCAAATTGCTGCAGATTTCAATGCTGAGCCATTCAACGAAACACCACCGATATGGACTTTCGGAGCCAAAGACCCACTCGTATACCGCTGATGACTGCACGACACAAAGCTTTACGCCTCGCCTGAGCCCGTCAACGACGACTTCGGATTGTAGGAAACGTGAAACATGTTGCCTGGTTGGACGAGTCTCATTTCAAATTGTATCGAGCGGATGGATGTGTACAGATATGGAGACAACGTCATCCATGAATCCTGCATGTCAGCAGGGGATTGTTCAAGCTGATGGAGGTTCTGTAATGGTGTGGGACGTGTGCAGGTGGAGTGATATGGAACCCCTGACACGTCTAGATACGACTCTTTGAGGAATGACACGTACGTAAGCATCCTGTCTGATCCCTTTCGGCCGGCCAGAGCGGACGAGCGGTTCTAGGCGCTTCAGTCTGGAACCGCGCGACCGCTACGGTCGCAGGTTCGAATCCTGCCTCGGGCATGGATGTGTGTGATGTCTTTCGGTTAATTAGGTTTAAGTAGTTCTAAGTTCTAGGGGACTGATGACCCCAGATGTTAAGTCCCATAACGTCAGAGCCATTTCAACCATTTGATACCCTTCACCCATTCATGTTCACTGAGTACTCCGACGGACTTGAGAAATTGCAGCAGAACAATGCGACAGCCCACACGTCCAGGATTATTACAGAGTGGCTCCGAGAACACTCTTCTGAGTTTAAAAACCTCCGCTGGCCACCAAAGTACCCAAACATGAACATTATTGCGCATATCTGGGATGCCTTGCAACGTGGTGCTCAAAAGAGATCTCCACCCTTTCGTACTGTTACGGATTAATGGACAGATCTGCAGGACTCATGGTGTCAGTTCCCTCCAGCACTGCTTCAGACATTAGTCGAGTCCATGCCATATCGTGTTGCGGCTCTTCTCCGCACTCGCGGGGGCCCTACGCGATATTAGGCAGGTGTACCAGTTTCTTTAGCTCTCAGTATAGGCCGTGTCCGCCTCAGACGCGTAAACTATCGAATTTACGCGATCGGAACTCGAACCGCCGACCCGCAGTCTGTAGCTGCACATTGAGATGCTGCTGTCTACCCTACAGGCCAGGCACACAACACACCACCATGTCTCTCTGTCACTTCTCATTCCTCGCATTTCACCGTCTTCGTTTTCTCACCTTCTAGCTAAGCACACCAAGCAAAGGAGACACCACGCCGATACCACGTAGCCACTTCCATCCTTAATAGTAGCCTTAGTTTGACAAAGAAGAGAGCTCGCCAGTTTCTTTAGGTATCCAGCCGAAGACACTAATTGCTGATATTCCGGTATATCTATCAGATGTTGATTGCTAGATCATCTGATTCAAAGTAGCCGGGGGCCCCTATGTAAACCGGAATTGAACTAGATGTTACGAGAAGTGACCCGGCCGCATAAAAGGGGGAGGGGAGTACTGTGTTGCCTGTAGGGAAGCAATAATAGCAGAACAACTCAGTGAATTCGGACATGATTAGCCCGTAGATGTCACCTGTGTGCTGTGTGAAAATTCATCAGGGGTATTTCTTCCCTTTGAAAGCTGCCCTGGTCGACCGTTGCTGGTGTGGCGGTAAAACAGAGGGACCGACCACAGCTGAACTACGACCACCCAAACCCCAGGCACTGACGCACAGGAACGGTCGATCATTACGGAGCATGTTCGTAAAAACAGTCGCATGAATTCAGCGGAATGAGTTCTAAAATGCTACAAGCAGTACAGCTAGTACAACGACTTGAGGAAGGATTGGCTGCCATCCGCGCACAGACTTTCAGACATCTCACTGAAAGCGTCCCAGGTACAGTCAAGCCATCATAAAGGCAAAGGGTCGATTACCCCGTCTTAACGTTCACTAACAAGTGTCTCGATACTTCTGATAAGATAGCGTACATTTTCCCAGTAGTCCCATACAACCCCTGACATATTGAAAGTGTATCTCGCGCTGCGACTCGAATCCAGAACGTTGCCTTTCGCTCCCAATTGCTCAACCGACTGAGGTATTCGAGCACGAATCACGATCTGCCCACAAAAACTGTCCTGCCATACACCACTTCTGGAAGAAAGGATACTGCAGAAAGACGGCTTAGCCACAGACTAGAAAACAGTCTGCAAAGTGACTCTCTGACTTTGCAACTGAGTGTGTGCCAGACACAGTTTTAATTTGCTATACGTTTCATATCATCAGGCACTCCATCAAAGACGAAAATATATTACGGGCACAATCCCATTTGTTTTCTGTTAGATTAAAATCGAGTGATCTAGCGGTCACTCAGCGTTTGTTGCGGTACCTGAGCCGGCCGGTGTGGCCGTGCGGTTCTAGGCGCGTCAGTTTGGAATCGCGTGACCGCTACGGTCGCAGGTTCGAATCCTGCCTCGGGCATGGATGTGTGTGATGTCCTTTGGTTAGTTAGGTTTAAGTAGTTCTAAGTTCTAGGGGACTGATGACCACAGATGTTGAGTCCCATAGTGCTCAGAGCCATTTGAACCATTTTTGCGGTACCTGAGTGTTCGTCAAACCAAGAACACAGTCACGCAGTCCTCCGAACACGACTGTTGACATACTAGAAAACAGGAGTTCCCAAAGCGTACCCATTATGACGATGTTACACCTGGAATTTGTAGACCAGTGCTCTATCTACAGGTTGATTCCTGTGAGGAAGAAACACCAAACAGCCACGATCGATAATGCTATTTATTTACACAAATAGCGCTGTTACCGGTTTCGAACCGACCAGTTCATCTTCAGACATTGGTCACGTCCACATGTACGATTATTAATGTATAAATTGGTTTTTGATTCTTTGTTCTCCTTGTGGTGTAAGATCCCTGGCATGGTGTTGCCCTACAGTGAAAAACAATTTTAGAAGCGACCTGTTTAAAAGTGACTGTTCCTAATAGCGATTAAGCACAATGTACGCAAATTTTTAAGGCGCTTTGTTGTAGTTATAGTTTACTTGGTTACGTCAAAAATCCTGCGTCATTTTGTTGCAATGTTGTCTATTTGTCTTCGCGAAATAATTGAGAGAATATAAAGCACTTACTTGATTGATATATATTTCTAAAATCGTTTTCTAATATAGGGCACCACGATCCCAAGGATCGGTCAGCACAAGGGGGAATAAAGAGCCAAAAATCGACGTAAACGTAAATAAATGTGCATCTGCATGTGTACAACCGTCTGAAGAAGCATCTGTCGGTTCGAAACCGGTAACGGCGCTAATTGTGTAAGTAAACAGCATTATCAATAGTGGCTGGTTGCTGTTTTCTTCCTCGCAAGAATCAACAGCTACGGTCTCAAAACCTCAGTTTCCGACGAAATAGCATAGTGTTTTACCTCACTGAACTACATTTTTAGTGAAACGCGTTGAGGCCGATGTTGGCCATAGAGATTGTACAGCAGTGCTTCATCTGATTGATTTGTGTTTTAAGGATAGGTTTGCCTTTTACTGACGTTACTGTTGTTTGTGGACTTCCTATAGGATGTAAATCTGGTAAATGTGCTTGTAGACTGCGTGTATCTGTTTCTGTAGTCTAACTGGTGCTTGCGTAAGGTGTTGGCCTTGGTTGGGAGAATTTTATGATTAGTTTCTGGAACAAGATCCTTGGTTGGGAGTCCTTATATTCTCTTACTGAAACATGTGGTGTTATTCTACGTGATAAATCGTATCCCCTATATTGTAAAGTTTTGATAGACGGGCGAAATATTAATATTTAGTGTTATGTATTGGGTTCAGGCTTTCTTATTTTGTATCTTTATGTCCCTTTTGTAAAATGATTATTCTTTTATTCTCGGTATCATTGTCATTTGATAAATTAAGCGCTAGTTCTTGGTTTGTGACTTCTTAGGCATGCGCTCTGATTTATTATAGGATTCAAATTGCTTAACAAAATTGATTTGTTTATGGTTAAGAGACTAGGCCTACACAATTCCCTAGCCACCGTCATGGGTATCCGGCTCTAAATGTGTATTGCTTGGTGCGTCACGGGCTCCAACACTCTTCAGGATGGGCTTGAATTCATTGACAGCAGCGATTCCTGTCGGATATGAATCCTGTTGTTATTATTAAGGCGCGATACTCTTCTCCGATGCCTGTTAGTGAAGACCATTTTCCGAACACCTTCCTTAAGCCATGTCACATATACATGTTGGACAGTCCGTATTGACACACAAAGAAATCGGGCAGCTTATTCACAGTGTGGTCTTCAGTACGTGCAGACATGACAGCTCCTTTCTGTCACGCCCCCCCCCCCCCCCCCACCCACATCTACACGTCTTACTGCACTGGTTACACAACGCAATCGACTCACAACTCCACGTCTATCACGTCCTACGACAGCGGTGAAGGAAGCCTAGTACCATTTCTACACTATCTGCAGTACCCCAAAGCGGCCAGTGTGGTCTTTCAAACGCGCACCTCGTATTTTGCCCGATTATTTATCAGAAACTCTTAATTTTGTAACTTTTTTGATTTTATTTTTATTGACAGAATGGGAATCATACAGCCAACCAGTTGCACGTCAAAAGCTCATTCAAAACTCTGCCTAGCTTTCGACAGATATGAACCTGTCTTCCTCAGGAGAAGTAATAAAACCAAAATTAGAATATATTATAACCAGTACATGGAAGTCATGTGTCCAGCAAAAAGAAACGTCAAACATTACATGCAGTGGATATGTAAATTTACATGTCACATATTGTGTTAAAAGAGAAACGAAGTCATAATGCTGTCACATGTAAAATGATCCATATAAAAGCTTTCGCGTAGCCATCAAGATTAATCAACAGTAAAAAATGATCTGTGTAAAGTCTAAGGCAGATTTTGCATCGTACACACTGACAGACAACTAACAGGATAGAAGAGACAAGCCAGCATGAAACTTACGTCCATGTGTCGGTCACATAAAAAGCGGTGCAGACCACAAGAGACACCTGACATGTTAATAAAATTGCATTAAAATAAAATTACAGAAACAGTAACATAAAAAGGCATATAAGCATGTGCTAACGGTGAACAAAACTACGACGCTCATTGAAGTAGGATAACGATAGATCCCGCCTCTGAGAAAAATAGCATCTTTAAACATCGCATAAAACCCGATTCACCTGCTGCATCAATTTAAGAACAGGCCGAAAGCCATCGGAAAAGTTTCTCAGTGCAACGAAAAACCAGCCTGATGTGGCGCTGCTGTGTTTTACTGTTCAGTAATTTTAAGCATCTGACTTTTTTTTGTAAAAAGTTTAAAAGTATTACTTTCATTGTTGACTTGAAATGTTATTGTATTAATCATTCTATTTTTGATGGTTGCAGAACATTTCAATAAATATTCTATTTCTGATGGCGGGATAAAATTTTAACAAATACAAAAGGTTTCCTACGTCCTGATACGGCCCCCCCTCTCCGATGTTTCCTTACAGCAGCGGAAGAACTATGGTCGATTGCCGGATATCCGCACGCGCTGTAACCGTTCGTTTCCACATTTTTGACGTGGTTGCATTTTCTGAAATACCATTTCTGACTACGTTGAAACGATATATTCTGTATTTTAGGTACGTGCTTAAAACAATTGATAGTACGTGTAAATTTGATTTTCTGCCCTGTAGAATGATTTGAAAATGGGTTCCCGCGCGAAACTAGTCATCGAGTGAGAAAAAATTGCAACTTTGGTTGGTTTTTCGTTGTACTGATTAACGGAAATTGCTGACCAACAGTTATTCCAACATACTGGAAGTTCGAAAATGTTTCTGTTTTTAAACTGTAGTAGATTATTAAGAATAAAGTCCCTATAGTTGAAATGTTGCTTAAAAATCTGAGAATCCTCTGGCAATTCCATTCTAAAATCCTTATCTTGCCAATGCAAAATAACCGTGTCTTTCATTTTAATAGAGGAGTGTGCATATTGTATGAGATGTTGGGCTTAAGTAGAGTCGTGAAGGTTTCCGTCCCCTCTTCCCACCTGTCCCATCTAGAAACCTAGATAAAAGTTTTAATAAGGTTTTGACGTGTAACTGGTTGGCTCTATGATTCCCATTGTATCCATAACTCTACAGGTGTTGATTGCTGCCATGTTCAAGATTTAACTAAGCAGTGCAAGACGTGAAGTACATGTACACATTGACTTCACATTGTATTTAACGTCTAATTGGATGTATTTATGTAGTTGTGATTGAAGAATGGACTCTCCTATTCACGTACATCATGACTCACCTCGGTTAATCAATGCGCCAGTTGACTGCTTGATTCACGTCTGTGAACAGGGTCCAGTACGATGCGTTCCCAGGTACGGAGAACAGAATTTCAATAGCTTCCACTGGCTAGAGGATCTAATGGACAACTGTACGGCAACTAAGTGTTAATTATAAGAGAAATGGGTGTTTGCCATAAGATATGCAAGGGTGCAGCCAACTGCAGGTGGTGATTCTCGTCAGTACCAATGATGTGTATCACTTTGGATCGGAGGAGATTCTCTCTGGTTACGAGCGGCTAACAGAAGTGGTATAGGCTGCCATTCTTGCTTGCGAGATGAATGCAGAGCTGACCATTTGCAGCATAGTCGACAGGACCGATTGCGGACCTCTGGTACAGAGCCGAGTGGAGGGTCTGAATCAGAGGCTCAGAAGGTTCTGCGACCGTCTAGGCTGCACATTCCTTGCCTTGGTCCTCAGGGTGGTTGGGTTTCGGGTTCCGCTGAATAGGTAAGGTGACCACTATACGCAGGAGGCGGCTACACGGGTAGCAGAGGCTGTGTGGCGTGGACTGGGCGGTTTTTTAGGCTACAGGGTCTCGGGAAACACAAAAAGGGCTTGAGCCACAAAGGGTCCAGGCCGAACACAGGAAGAACGTAGTTACAGGAACCACTGGTATAACACTTGTAAATTGTCGTTGCTGTGTTGGGAAAGTTCCAGAGCTTCAAGCGCTAATAGAAAGCACTGACGCTCAAATCGTTACAGGCATTGAAAGCTGGCTAAAGCCGGATATAAGCTCAGCCGAAATTGTTGCGAAGAACTTAACGGTGTTCCTAAAGGATAGGCTAAACACTGTTGGCGGTGGCGTGTTTGTTGCTGTTAGAAGTAGTTTACCTTGTCGCGAAATTGAAGCAGATACTTCCTGTGAGTTAGTATGGGCAGAGATCACTCGTGGCAACCGGAACAAAATAATAATGGGATCCTTTTATCGACCTCCCAATTCAGATGATACAATTGCTGAAAGGTTCAAAGAAAACTTTAGTTCGATTTCAAACACGTACCCGACTCATACAATTACAGTTGGTGGTGACTTTAATTTACCCTCGATACGTTGGTGAAAATACATTTTTAAGCCGCGCGGAGTGGCCGCGCGGTTTGAGGCGTTATGTCACGGACTGCACGGCCCCTCCCGCCGGAGGTTCGTGTCTTCCTCGGGCATGGGTGTTTGTGCTGTTCTTAGCATAAGTTAGTTTATGTAGTGTGTATGTCTAGGGACCGATGACTTAAGCAGTTTGGTCCCTTAGGAATTCACACACATTTGAACATACATTTTTAATTCCGCAGGTACGCGTAAAACGTTTTCTGAAATCGTGCTAAACTGATAATTATCTCGAGGAATTAGTTCATGAACTCACGCGAAAAGTAAACGGTTGTGAAAACACACTGACCTCTTAGCAACAAATAATCCTGAACTAATAACGAGCATCAAAACGGTTACGGGGATTAGTGAACACAGGGTTGTCGTAGCGAGATTAAATAATGTAACCCCAAATCCTCCAAAAGTAAACTAAAAACATATCTATTCAAAAAAGCAGATAAAAATTCACTTGACGCCTTCCTGAGAGACAATCTCCACTCCTCCCAAATTAACAATGTAAGGGTCAACCAGATGTGGGTTCAATTCAAAGAAATAGTATGGGCAGCAATTGAGAGATTTACACCGAATAAATTAACAAACGATGGAGCTGATCCTACTTGGTACACAAAATGGGTCAGAACACTGTTGCAGAAGCAACGAAAAAAACATGCCAAATTTAAACAGACACAAAATCCCCAAGATTGGCGATCTTTTACAGCATCTCGAAATTTAGCGCGGACTTTCAATACGAGATGCTTATAACAGTTTCCACAACGAAAGTTTGTCTCGAAACCTGGCGGAAAATCCTAAAAGATTCTGGTCGTGTGTGAAGTATGCTAGCGGCAAGACGCAATCAATGCCTTCTCTGCGAGATAGCCATAGAGATACTATAGAATACAGCGCTGCCAAAGCAGAGTTACTAAACACAGCCTTCCCAAATTCCTTCAACAAAGAAGACGAAGTAAATATTCCAGAAGTCGAGTGAACATGAGTAACGTAGAAGTAGATAATTTCGGAGTGGTGAAGCAACATAAATCACTTAACAAAAGCGAGTCTTCCGGTCCGTATTATATACCAGTTACGCGCGTTCCTTTCAAAGTATGCACCATACTTAATAATCATATATAGCCGATCGCTCGGTGAAAGATCCGTACCCAAAGACTGAAAACTTGCACAGGACACACCAACATTCAAGAAAGGTAGAAGGAGTAATTCCACGAGATTACAGGACCATATCATTAACGTCAAAGTGCATCAAGATTTTGGAACATATATTGTGTTCGAACATTATGAATTACCTCGAAAAAACGGTCTATTGACACACAGACAACAAGGACTTAGAAAACATGGTTCTTGTGGAACACAACTAGCCCTTTACTCGCACGAATTGTTGGGTGCTATTGACAAGGGATTTCAAATTGATTCCGTATTTCTGTATTCCCGGAAGGCTTTTGACACTGTACCACACAAGCGGCTTGTAGTGAAATTGCGTGATTCTGGAATATCGTCTCAGTTATGTGACTGGATTCGTGATTTCCTTTCAGGAAAGTTAGAGTTCGTAGTAATTGATGGAAAGTCATCGAGTAAAACAGAAATGATTTCTGGCGTTTCCCAAGGTAGTGCTATAGGCCCTTTCCTGTTGCTTATCTATATAAACGATTTGGGAGACAATCTGAGCAGTGGTCTTACGTTGTTTTCAGATTACGCTTTCGTTTATCGGCTAGTAAAGGCATCAGAAGATCAAAACAAATTCCAAAACAATTTAGAAAAGGTATCTGTATGGTGCAAAAATTGGCAATTGACCCCAAATAACGAAAAGTATGAGGTCATACACATGAGTGCTAAAAGGATTCCGTTAAACTTCGGTTACACGATAAATCAGTCAGATCTAAAGGCCGTAAATTGGAAAGGACACATAGCAAATGTTATGGGGAAGGCTAACCAAAGACTGCGTTTTATTGGCAGGACACTTAGAAAATGTAACAGATCTATCAAAGAGATTGCCTACACTACTCTTCCCTGTCCTCTTTTAGAGTACTGCTGCCCGGCGTGGAATTCTTACCAGATAGGATTGACGGAGTACATCGAAAAACTTCAAAGAAGGGCAGCACGTTTTGTATTATGGCGAAATAGAGGAGAGAGTGTAACTGAAATAATACAGGATTTAGAGTGGACATCATTAAAAGATGGGCGTTTTCCGTTGCGGTGGAATCTTCTCACGAAATTTCAATGACCAACTTTCTCCTCCGAACGTGAAAATATTTTGTTGACGCCGACCTACATAGGAAGAAACAATCACCATAATAAAATAAGCGAAATCAGCGCTCGTACGGAAAGAGATAGGTGTTCGTTTCTTCAGCGCACTATACGACATTGGAATAATAGAGAATTAGAAACTTAAATGTGATCTGCAGAGTATCGATGTAGATGTAGATATAAGCAGATGAAATCTCTAAAAGCTTTGCCTACTCCTCTTTGAAAAAGTGTCAGTGTGATGGCCAGCGATTGTTGGAGTTGTGCTTGCTTCCGATGAATACAGTTAAGATGCACAGCACAGCAGTGAGTGAGGACGGGACAGAACTAAGCAGAGATGCTGGTGGGCGGTGCCTCAAGGACAGGAGGCACCGCTGGAGGAGAATATTAACGTCACGCGACAGGGAGTCATTTAAAATCTGGAAGCGGACGCCAAGTGAGTGTGTGTGTGTGTGTGTGTGTGTGTGTGTGTGTGTGTGTGTGCGTGTGTATCATACGTCCGGCGGAAGTCTGGTTGGTGTAGCCACTCAGAAATAGTCCTCCAAGACGAAAATAGGAAGAGTAGCGTTTGATATCCTGTCAAAGGAGGATTATTAAAGACGGGCGTTCAGGATCAGAGAACAGGAAGAAGGGTGTTAATCACAAAGAGGATGAGCAAAGTCAGTTTTCATACTTCATCTACATCTACACCTACACTGTGTAGGTCAGTCGAAAGTGTTTGCCAGAGTATACTTCTCACTGTATCGTAATTACAATTCCTTCTCCATGCATTCACAGACGGACTGTGGCGAGAATGACTACTTGAACGACTCTGTTATTTGTAAAAATTTATCTACACGACCTCGATGGGTAGATATGTGGGGCGACCTGACACACGATTCTTGAATTTATCTAAACGGATTCTGCAGAGACGTACGGTTCCTTTTTTCACGTGTCTGCCGGCTGAGATTATTTAAATTTCCACAGGTTTTAATGTAGGCGGTTGAACAATATACACAGTTTTTACCCTGACAACTTTGAATAATGTAACAGATGGGAAGATTCTCAGAAGCCGCCACAATCTTTCTATCCGAAGAAAGATTCTTTGAGGTAATAAAACTGTTCCTTACCCATTTCCATGAAAGAAACACAAAATACTGTTTCATTGTATTAGAACAGAAATATATAAATGTGACTTCTGGTGTGCCCCAAAGGAGTGATATAAGGCCGCTAGTGTTTACGATATGTATGAAGGGTCTGGTCGACAACGTCGGAAGCTGCGTCAGTTGTTCGCAGTCGACGCTGTTGTCTGTATAGAAGACTAGCGAAATTAGGAAGATTGTGGAGGATGTGGTGCAGGTACTGGAAGGTGGCGCTGAACGAAAATAAATGTAAGGTATTGCGATTAATAAAGCAACAGAGCTATTAGCGTTAGATTACGCTATTGGAGATAGGTCACTGGAAACGGTAACTACTGTAACATTCCTCGGACCGTCCAGAGTGACCTAACGTACAATGACCACACAAAAATATTGTGAAATGCAGATGCCAACTGAGGTTCATTTCCATCAAGAAAAGAAGTCTCCTGTAAAAGAAGTGCTCGACCTGTTTGTGAATATTGAGTGTCAGTCTACAACCACCTGTTAGAAGCCTTAACAACCCACTTTTGCAGTGCAGACGTGCTGTTCAGGAAGCTACCGCCAGGGATGCGGAACCATGTCGACTTCAGTGTTTGGCCAGCTGCGCTAGGTTTCTTGACTGAGGATCCGTTTGCGAGCAGCACAAGTGAAGTGACCCCACAGATTGTCGGCTGGTTTTAAATCCGGGGATGCTGGCGGCCAGGGCGGTCGACAAACTCACCCCGGTGCCCTTCGAAACAACCACATACACTGCAAGCTGTGCGACAAACGGCGTTTTCCTGGTGGTGGATTCCATCGGGCAGAGGAAAAAACCAACTACACCACTGGCCATTAAAATTGCTACACCACGAAGATGATGTGATACAGACGCGAAGTTTAACCGACAGAAAGAAGATGCTGTGATATGCAAATGATTAGCTTTTCAGAGCATTCACACAAGGTTGGCGCCGGTGGCGACACCTACAACGTGCTGACATGAGGAAAGTTTCCAGCGATTTCTCATACAAAAACAGCAGTTGACCTGCGTTGCCTGGTGAAACGTTGTTGTGATGCCTCGTGTAAGGAGGAGAAATGCGTACCATCACGTTTCCGACTTTGATAAAGGTCGCATTGTAGCCTATCGCGATTGCGGTTTATCGTATCGCGACATTGCTGCGCGCGTTGGTCGAGATCCAATGACTGTTAGCAGAATATGCAATCAGTGGATTCAGGAGGGTAATACGGAACGCCGTGATGGATCCCAACGGCCTCGTATCACTAACAGTCGAGATGACAGGCATGTTATCCGCATGGATGTAACGGATAGTGCAGCTACGTCTCGATCACTGAGTCAACAGATGGGGAGGTTTGCAAGACAACAACCATCTGCACGAGCAGTTTGACGTTTGCAGCAGCATGGACCGTCAGCTTGGAGACCATGGCTGCGGTTATCCTTGACGCTGCGTCACAGACAGGAGCGCCTGCGATGGTGTACTCAACGACGAACCTGGGTGCACGAATGGCTAAACGTCACTTTTCGGATGAAGCCAGGTTCTGTTTACAGCATCATGATGGTCGCATCCGTGTTTGGCGACATCACGGTGAACGCACATTGGAAGCGTGTATTCGTCATCGCCATACTGGCGTATCGCCCGGCGTAATGGTATGGGGTGCCATTGGTTACACGTCTCGGTCACCTCTTGTTAGCACTGACGGCACTTTGAACAGTGGACGTTACATTTCAGAAGTGTTACGACTCGTGGCTCTACCCTTCATTCGATCTCTGCGAAACCCTACATTTCAGCAGGATAATGCACGACCACATGTTGCAGCTCCTGTACCGGCCTTTCTGGATACAGAAAATGTTCGACTGCTGCCCTGGACAGCATATTCTCCAGATCTCTAACCAACTGAAAACGTCTGGTCAATGGTGGCCGAGCAACTGGCTCGTCATAGTACGCCAGTCACTACTCTTGATGAACTGTGGTATCGTGTTGAAGTTGCATGGGCAGCTGTACCTGTACACGCCATCCAAGCTGTGTTTGACTCAATGCCCAGGCAATCAAGGCCGTTATTACGGCCAGAGGTGGTTGTTCTGGGTACTGATTTCTCAGGATCTATGCACCCAAATTGTGTGAAAATGTAATCACATGTCAGTTGTAGTATAATATATTTGTCCAATGAATACCCGTTTATCATCTGCATTTCTTCTTGGTGTAGCAATTTTAATGGCCAGTAGTGTACATGTAGGGGTGCACGTGGTCCCCAAGGATAAATCATCCATTGCGCCTTCAAGAATTCCAAGATCACCCACGGAACGCCACAAAAACATTTCCCAGACCGTAACTCGCCCTCCTCCGACCTGGAAACTTACTAAGATTGTTGCTCGGCGACGCATGCCAACGGCCGTCCGTCTGATGGAGCATAATACGGGATCCATCTGAAAAGGCCACCTCAGTGGACGTCCACTTGACGAGCAAATTCCATACTCCTTCGCCAGTAAACAATAGTCAGCACAGGTGCACGAACCAGGAGCCTGCTGCAGGCGCCCATATGCCAGCAACGTTCACTGAACGTTCGTTGAGAAGACGCTCCTGGTAGCCCCTTGGTTCATCTGGATGCTTAATTGCTCAACTGTTACACGTCTACTTGCCCGTACACATCTCTGCATCCGTCTTGTCCTCTATGGCCAGTGATACACTACAGTTGCATCGGCGCCGGTTCTGGATTACGTCATTTTTCCACGCACGTTATACTTTTTTCACGGCGGCACGCGAAGTGTTTACAAGCAGCCGTTTCGGAAATGCTTCCACCCTCGGTCCGAAAGTAAATGCGTTTTTCGACGTCAGACAAACAGCTCCGTTTCCGACAACGACTGCTCTATTTATGGCATCCGCGACACACGTTTATACCCTCCGCTGCTACTGCTGCCACCTGCTGTCTGGGTGGTTATTGTTTATTGCACGTGTGTGAGTGGTTATTGCACGTTGACGTGGAACGCAGGCGGCGGTCACGTCAGTGTGGCTGGACCGTGTAGAAGAGGCAGAGAGGGTACGAAGAAGTGCGGTGCGTTTCGTCGTGCCATTTATCAGCCGTCGCAAGAGTGTTTCGGAGACGCTCAAAAAAACCTACAGAGATATCTACTTCTACAGAGACATTGTGTATCAAGGAGAGGTTTACTGTTGAAGTTCCGGATGCGTTAAGTCCAAGAAGAGTCGGGCAACATACCACTTCCTTCCACATAAATCTAGTGATATTACCACGACCAGAAAATCAGAGAAACTGAGCCTGATACAGAGGTTTGTTGATAGCCTTTCCTCCCAAGGAACGGCGGGGAGGGGGGAGGGGGGGGGGGGAGGAGGAAGGCGGGAGAGAGAAGCAGGAGGAGAAATGGTGGAGGTAGTGATTTCAGAAACACCCACTGCCACACACCATAAGGTGGCTTACAGAGTACACACGTACGTGTAGAATCCACTGCACATAGAGTCTACAGGTCACTACAACTAGTTGTAATCATGCTTACAGTCTTGCATTAGCTGCAAGCATAATACACATACCCCCGTTACAAAATGGTTCAAATGTCTCTAAGCACTATGGGACTTAACATCTGAGGTCAACAGTCCCCTAGACTTAGAACTCTAGAACTACCTAAACCCAACTAACCTAAGGACATCATACACATCCATGCCCTAGGCAGGATTCGAACCAGCCGGCCGGAGTGGCC
The DNA here is from genome assembly GCF_021461395.2 of Schistocerca americana. NCBI lineage: Eukaryota > Metazoa > Arthropoda > Insecta > Orthoptera > Acrididae > Schistocerca > Schistocerca americana. Next base: position 1,266,074,475 of record NC_060119.1, read on the forward strand.
GAGCGGCTCTAGGCGCTACAGTCTGGAACCGCGCGACCGCTACGGTCTCAGGTTCGAATCCTGCCTCGGGCATGGATGTGTGTGATGTCCTTAGGTTAGTTGGGTTTAGGTAGTTCTAGAGTTCTAGGGGACTGATCACCTCAGAAGTTAAGTCCCATAGTGCTCAGAGCCATTTGAACCATTTGATTCGAACCTGCGACCGTAGCAGCAGCGCGGCTCTGGACTGAAGTGCCTAGAACCGCTCGGCCACAGCGGCCGGCTCTCCCGTTACACCTATGTATACTGTTGGCAGACTAATTCGGATGAAGCATAGCATGCTTTTTGTTTTTGTATTTTTTTCTTTTTGTTTGCCAAGTAGCGCGAGAACTACATACATGATACATTTCGTACTGTTTGGATTGCCCACCCGCTGCGTGCATTACATAATAACGGAGTGCCTCGGCTCCGGCAAGTTTTCACCACACCCTTAATATGTTGCCTCCGTGTACTGAAGGGGCAGCATGCTGACAAATTACGCCCGTAATTGGCGACTTCTCGTATCTATATTATTCTCCAGTAAATTTGCATTATGTTAACGTTGCAAGCAACAGGATCTGGCGCTGAATATTAATTATCTCAAAAAGTAAAGTAACTCTTGCATAACCGCACAGAAAATAAGAGAAAGAAAGCCAGACGCGAGAAAAAGAAAGCTATAATCATATACAACGAACTTGTAGGAGGCAAAGTAGTATCAAATGACACAGTAACAGTACAAGCTAGCGCCGTTCACAGCAAACTTTTGATACAACAGAAGAGAGTCTAATGGTTATGACACACGACACGAAACTTGCATGTCTGTGTTTCAGTTATACGTGACTAGAAAGTTAAAGTCTCGGAGTTCATGGAGGGAATATCTTGAGGTGTGGAAGTCCGCCAAAGAAGAAGTCATTGAGCGACTTACCGCCAGCCGTTCTTTCCCTGCACATTTCATGACTTGAACAAAAAGTGAAAAATGACTGTGGCACGCATAGTATCCAACGTCAGACTTCAGAACCACAGATGAAGAAACAGAGGCAGATGTAAGTTTTCAGCCGTTGCCAGGAACACAGACTAACATATTTAGCTGTTTCGCACCAAAAATCTTTTTACGCGTTAATAATATTGCTCACAGAAAGACACGGACGGCAATGTAAATGATTTAGCAAACCTGGAAGTAGACAGGATTAGTTGGTGGCTTTCAGGGAACATACCTCAACCGCAACAAAACACTGAGCACATAGTTCTGACTCGGAACTCTCGAACAAACGAAGTGTTGTTGTCACTTGGTAAGCAGATAGTCAGTGACTTACATCATTTTAAATTCTTAGGCGGAAGTTACTTGAAAAGTTCTCTAGGCATTGTCACGTTTAGGACTTTGTAGAGGAACTAATTTTTATTACATTATTTTATTCATATTACTAAGAAATCATCGCAGCTATTTTCGTAGATAACGCTGCAGGAAATACTGCAACCAGCCACAAGTTTCCTTGAAATGATTTTATTACACCATTACAAGTTTAGGGCCTGAGCCAACCGTCAGATGGTATCGTTGACTTCCTTGCAAATTTTACATTTGTATCTTCCTGAAAAGCCCTCCTTTACAAATTATAGGACAGAAGTTCGATTTTTATTTACAATCCATATTGATCGATGAACTGAACTCAGTTCATTGATCAATATGGATTGCAAAAAAAAATCAAATCTCTGTTCTGCAATATATAAACGAGTGCTTTTCAGGAAGACACAAATATAAAATTTGCAAGGAAGTCAACGATACCATCTGACGGTTGGCTCAGGCTCGAAACTTGTAACGGTGTAATAAAATCATTTCAAGGAAACTTGTGGCTGGTTGTAGTATTTCCTGTAGCGTAATTGCTACTACGTTTACTACAAGGATAATCTCCACTGACTCTGACATTAATACGTGAAAGCTTTTTACTTTCCATGCTTTCAATCTATTACTTCCCACAGTATCATGTTTTGGGGATTCTGTGCATTCAGAGGTTTTTTTCTTACAGTGAAAGTATTTGTGTTCGAACGAACATACCTGTGTGAAATTTTGGTTACAATTTTGGTTACGTGCCTCTCATTGTACCGTTGAGTACTGTTTTCCTACAAGGCTCTGCTAGCGTGCTCTAGATCTCGCTGCGGAAGTCACTGTAGAATCACGCGCAATGCACGTATCTTAGCTATACACGCAAGTGAGGACTTTCAACACAATGCTCCAAGCAATATGAATTACCACAAAACGCACAGTGAAGAAAAGCAAGTTGATCACGTGTCATAATTCCACATTCTGCAATATCAGAGCTGAGCACTAAGTCAGTGACGCTTTTGAAGATAGCGACAAGCGCAACGAATCATTGGTCTGTATACTTGCATTTTCATGACAAGGAACCTGTCACGCAATTTTGATTGCATTTTTCAGGAACGCAGTTTAAGTGAGCCTGTTACTCTCTTGGCATATATTTTATACTGCCTGAAGAAATACTCGTCCAGAGGTTGTGCATGTTTTGTAGTTTGGGGTGGAATGATTTTCAAAACTGCATATTTCCCTCCCGAGACTTCCAGTAGTAATTGCTCATACTTATGTCCAAACCAGGAATCGCAAAGTATTAGGTAGGGACTTTGCCGGCAAAGGTCGATTCAAAACTGACAGAGAAAACGTCTCCAGATGTTCTTTGGGCATCTTCCCGCTGATACTTGCACCTACGAAGACATTTGGAGGGCGCCATTTTTCTGATTCCCTTGAAAGTCGGTGTCGAAACTTCCCAACAGGATCTTAGAAGCATATACAGAGTTTGTCTGCCAGTGTTCCGTCCATTGATATAGCAACATTGATCCTGAAGTTGTGTGTTTCACTGTTATCTGATACCATCGTCGACGCAGTGTTTCTGAGACCCTTTCATGGATAGATTTCTTTCGGAAGAAAGCTTTTAGTTGAACTGACTCTGATCACAGTTCCACACAGAACCTATTTGGATGTTTTGTGTCGTGATTTGCGCACTGACTTCAGCAACAAATTTGTGAGCTCTTTGAATCATCTCTTCTTCGTCGTGCTTGGGGCATAGTTATAAATTGTGATGTTATCTTAAGCTCCTTTTTCAAACTACGAGGGCAGTTCAATAAGTAATGCAACACATTTTTTTTTCTCGGCCTATTTTGGTAGAAAAAACCGGAAATTTCTAATTTCTTGTGGAATATTTTCAAACATTCCCGCTTCGTCTCGTATAGTTTCATTGACTTCCGACAGGTGGCAGCGCTGTACGGAGCTGTTAAAATGGCGTCTGTAACGGATGTGCGTTGCAAACAACGGGCAGTGATCGAGTTTCTTTTGGCGGAAAACCAGGGCATCTCAGATATTCATAGGCGCTTGCAGAATGTCTACGGTGATCTGGCAGTGGACAAAAGCACGGTGAGTCGTTGGGCAAAGCGTGTCACATCATCGCCGCAAGGTCAAGCAAGACTGTCTGATCTCCCGCGTGCGGGCCGGCCGTGCACAGCTGTGACTCTTGCAATGGCGGAGCGTGCGAACACACTCGTTCGAGATGATCGACGGATCACCATCAAACAACTCAGTGCTCAACTTGACATCTCTGTTGGTAGTGCTGTCACAATTGTTCACCAGTTGGGATATTCAAAGGTTTGTTCCCGCTGGGTCCCTCGTTGTCTAACCGAACACCATAAAGAGCAAAGGAGAACCATCTGTGCGGAATTGCTTGCTCGTCATGTGGCTGAGGGTGACAATTTCTTGTCAAAGATTGTTACAGGGGATGAAACATGGGTTCATCACTTCGAACGTGAAACAAAACGGCAATCAATGGAGTGGCGCCACACCACTCCCCTACCAAGAAAAAGTTTAAAGCCATACCCTCAGCCGGTAAAGTCATGGTTACAGTCCTCTGGGACGCTGAAGGGGTTATTCTGTTCGATGTCCTTCCCCATGGTCAAACGATCAACTCTGGAGTGTATTGTGCTACTCTTCAGAAATTGAAGAAACGACTTCAGCGTGTTCGTAGGCACAAAAATCTGAACGAACTTCTCCTTCTTCATGACAACGCAAGACCTCACACAAGTCTTCGCACCCGAGAGGAGCTCACAAAACTTCAGTGGACTCTTCTTCCTCATGCACCCTACAGCCCCGATCTCGCACCGTCGGATTTCCATATGTTTGGCCCAATGAAGGACGCAATCCGTGGGAGGCACTACGCGGATGACGAAGAAGTTATTGATGCAGTACGACGTTGGCTCCGACATCGACCAGTGGAATGGTACCGCGCAGGCATACAGGCCCTCATTTCAAGGTGGCGTAAGGCCGTAGCATTGAATGGAGTTTACGTTGAAAAACAGTGTTGTGTAGCTAAAAGATTGGGGAATAACCTGGTGTATTTCAATGCTGAATAAAACAACCCCTGTTTCAGAAAAAAAGAATGTGTTGCATTACTTATTGAACTGCCCTCGTAGTAGTAAATCCCAGTGAGGAGCTACTTGCTTGAGAAGTATTGGCTGCGGCCTCGGAAACTGACATACGGCCGGGAGAGCGGTGTGCAGACCACGTGCCCCTCCATATCCGCATTCAGTGTCACCTAGGGGCTGAGGATGACACGACGGCTGGTCAGTACCGTTGCACCTTCATGGCCTGTTCGGACGGATTTTGGATTGGTTTCAGAGATTTCTGGCTACGTTCATTGTCAAATGCTGTAAATGCCAATGATGGACAGTTGAATCGAATTATCGCTCTTCATCAAACTTCGTCATTACACGCTGCTTGATGATATTGAATTGCAGCATACGATTCCCTTTGATAACTGTATTACCTTCTCGTTTCTTTGCCACAGGGCGTCTTTTCAGGGGCCTGTCATACGTGTTCAGACCTCTGTAGTGATAATCGTCGTATCTGTTCTCTAATGTATTATCATCAAACACTGTGATGAGACTTTCGATTTTAAACTTCTTATCAGGAGAAGGTCGGAATTCACTTTCACTGCTTCCATCGCGTCTTCTCGAACTGGCGATCGACATTGTCATCACTAGCATCGTAATTGCGTGTTCGTTTCCGTTTAAAACCGGAGATAATACTTTTTCTCTATAACAGATAACAGAAAATATGCGAATGATTAATCTTCTGTATCAATACCATCTTCACGAAGAAGAGTTCGTCTTAACTCAATTTCAACGACTCGCAATACAGTGGTAGATTTCATTACCAGTCGCCAACCCATATGATGCTTGCCTACACAGATAACTTCACAAAACGTAACTCCACATAGACTCTGCATCGTCCCTACCGGTCTCTACTGGTGTAGCAGCACGCAGAGGTCGAAATCGGAATGGCCATACCCCAAAGCCTCTATTGGACGACTGCAGAGGTTTGCATGTAAACGGATCGTACCAGTGCAATAAGGGACCTTTGAGTGATTCCTCACCGGGTTGTGGTGAAAATGCGATTGTTGGAGCTCAACTGCTTCCCTTCTCCCCCTCGGTAGCTGCACGGCCAGCCCGGCGGATTCCTAAGAAAAGGGGCCCGGGTTCAATTCCCGGCCGAATTGAAAATTTTCTACGCTCGGCGACAGGGCTTTGTGTCGTCCGTACACTGGGATCGTCATAATTGACTCCCAACTGCTGAGATGGCTTATGGGCACGTCACTAATGAAAAAAAGAAAGAAAATTTGCCCCCTCGTTGGTCCAGTAAAGGGCAGTAAACTGCCACGTCAGTTCGCTTAGACTTTTGGAAGCCTCGGCGAATTCTGAGCCTGTCATCGCTGCACATTTACCGCCTTATGGGCTTTGTGTTTAGTAATTTGGACTTATTCAAATTCGTTCAGTTGTGATTAATACAAAGGACTCATTGAAAAAGAAATGCCGATCACTGATTAAGCACTAGAGGGAAAAACGATTTGTACTTTCATACCATCTTTCTGTAGAGGGGTCGCACTGTAATGTACTACAGGTTTAATTTTCAACGTCCGCTAGTACCGTTAAATGTGAATGATAATCTGTATATTTTTTAAACGTAAATTGAAAGGCTTCTTGTGGCACACTTCTTCTATTATATACGATACTCGCCGACTGTGGTCGTTTGTGATAGTGCGACTACTAATTAAACTGCGTGCTTATGGAGTGTCGCATCAGTTGTGTCGCTGGATTCGTGATTCACTGTCAGTAAGGTCACAGCTCTTAATAACTCGCAGAAAGTCATCGAGTAAAACAGAAGCAGTATCTGGCGTTCCTAGTCTACATAAACGCTTTAACAGACAATCTGAGCAGTTCTCTTGTACTGTTTGCAGATGATGCTGTCATTTGCTGTCATGTAATGCCATCAGGTGATCGAAGAGAACTGCCAAATGATGTAGACTGGCCTGAGGAAGACGCCACTGAGACGTGTGGCGACAACTTCGCCACCGGCGGCGCCAAAATCTCCGCGCTATTTTTCCTGCGCTGGCCACGTGCCGGCAAGTGAGCTGGTCACGGATTCTTCCACTTCACCAGTATTTAAGGGGCAGCACGACTACAGGCAACGCAGGTCAGTGTGTGGAGCCAGTTCTGGTCACACACAGCTCCAGCGAGCATTAGAGCCATGGTCATAGGGAAGCCAGCCACTACGTTTCCTTCACTTGTTTGTTTTTGGACAAAGCGTCTGAGTGAGCCATTAACTCTCTTATTTTGGACAAGAATCGGAGATGATCATTTCGCTTGGACTTTGTGTCATTCACATACTGACTCTTCACGAGTTCGACAGTATAAACTGTGACTTGAATAAGAGTTTGGATTACAGTCAAACTGAAATTAGAGCAATAAATAATAGCGCGTATTACAGTACTCGGTGACTGCCGTCATACAGGTTTACGTCGTTTAAAGCCATCCTCACACGGGACGTCGAACAATAAGAGTTTTGATACGCCACTTACTGTTCTTTCACATTGTAGAGCCACTGCCTGGCATGCAACACAAAATAAGTTCCGCGATATTTCAAAACTTGCTACGAAACGTTGGCACATTAAGAGGCAAGAACGCTGTCTGCATCACAAGTAGAACTTTCGAGATGCATATTGTATAGTTGAAGCCACTATTAGGTAGGTTTTATATTATGACTTACATCCTATAAATATACGGTGTCTGTAAGCACCAGCACACTCAGGAGCTTTCGAAAGAGCGTCATATTGGTACGATTTGTTGCAGTAAAACGACGAACAAACGTCATGTCGATGGTTAAAGAATTTAGTTATTTTCGTATTATAACTCGCCTATTATGAAAGTATGCCGTTTTAAGGCCACGACACAATGAACACCAAAACCGCGTCGTTCTTGGAAGGATTTGTTGTAATTAAATGTCATTTAGTAACATACGGGCGCCTGCCCGGCTAGCCGTACGCTCTAACGCGCTGCTTCCCGAGCGGGAAGGCGTACCTGGTCCCCGGCACTGATCCGCCCGGCGGATATGTGTCGAGGTCCGGTGTGCCGGCCAGCCTGTGGATGGTTTTTAAGGCGGTTTTCCATCTGCTTCGGCGAATGCGGGCTGGTTCCCCGCATCCAGCCTCACTTACACTATGTCGGCGATTGCTGCGCAAACACTGTCTCCACTTATGCGTACACCATAATTACTCAACCACGCAAACATTGAGGTTACACTCGTGTGGAATGAGACGTTCCCGGGGGGGTCCACTGGGTTTAGTGTGGGGCGGCGGCGGGGTGGGTGGACTGCTGTGGCCTGTTGTGGGATCGTGTACCACTGAGGGCTAGGCGGGGAGGAAGCCTCTCCGTCGTTTCTAGGTCGCCAGTTCAAGACAATGCAATACAATGCAACATGCAGGCGATCAATGCCTTCAGAAGACAGTAACATAAAATACGACGTCGTGTGACGTCAGTGATAGAGCTGCCGAGTTACTGGACAGTGTGTAGTAGGCTGGCGCCTAGCTGTCTCCAGTTTTTTTCACCTTTGGTTTTTCTAAAAGATTACGTGACCTGCTTATAAAACTAATTGATATATTTTCAGTTCAGAAGATCAGTTTGGATTCCGTAGAAATGTTGGAACACGTGAGGCAATACTAACCTTACGACTTATCTTAGAAGAAAGATTAAGAAAAGGCAAACCTACGTTTCTAGCATTTGTAGACTTGGAGAAAGCTTTTGACAACGTTAACTGGAATACTGTCTTTCAAATTCTGAAGGTGGCAGGGGTAAAATACAGGGAGCGAAAGGCTATTTACAATTTGTACAGAAACCAGATGGCAGTTATAAGAGTCGAGGGGCATGAAAGGGAAGCAGTGGTTGGGAAAGGAGTGAGACAGGGTTGTAGCCTCTCCCCGATGTTATTCAATCTGTATATTGAGCAAGCAGTAAAGGAAACAAAAGAAAAATTCGGAGTAGGTATTAAAATTCATGGAGAAGAAGTAAAAACTTTGAGGTTCGCCGATGACATTGTAATTCTGTCAGAGACAGCAAAGGACTTCGAAGAGCAGTTGAACGGAATGGACAGTGTCTTGAAAGGAGGATATAAGATGAACATCAACAAAAGCAACACGAGGATAATGGAATGTAGTCAAATTAAATCGGGTGATGCTGAGGGGATTAGATTAGGAAATGAGACACTTAAAGTAGTAAAGGAGTTTTGCTATTTAGGGAGTAAAATAACTGATGATGGTCGAAGTAGAGAGGATATAAAATGTAGACTGGCAATGGCGAGGAAAGCGTTTCTGAAGAAGAGAAATTTCTTAACATCGAGTATAGATTTGAGTGTCAGGAAGTCGTTTCTGAAAGTATTTGTATGGAGTGTAGCCATGTATGAAAGTGAAACATGGACGATAACTAGTTTGGACAAGAAGAGAATAGAAGCTTTCGAAATGTGGTGCCACAGAAGAATGCTGAAGATTAGATGGGTAGATCACATAACTAATGAGGAGGTGTTGAATAGGACTGGGGAGAAGAGAAGTTTGTGGCACAACTTGACCAGAAGAAGGGATCGGTTGGTAGGATATGTTCTGAGGCATCAAGGGATCACCAATTTAGTACTGGAGGGTAGCGTGGAGGGTAAAAATCGTAGAGGGAGACCAAGAGATGAGTACACTAAGCAGATTCAGAAGGATGTAGGCTGCAGTGGGTACTGGGAGATGAAGAAGCTTGCACAGGATAGAGTAGCATGGAGAGCTGCATCAAACCAGTCTCAGGACTGAAGACCACAACAACAACAACATATTTTCAGTAATATTGGATGTTACATAAATATTAGTAAGGAGTGAATTTGTGCGATTTTGTGAAAAGCTTTTATAAGCTAATGTCCTTACTGGCTCGACACCGAACTTCCTCCTTTATCTCTCTACCATATTCATGAATACTGAAGTTTTCATTTGTATATATTACAGCAGACATAGGCTAACTACGTGATCAGGCTCGACTCCTTATGGAACGGATGTTCCTAGGAACTGTGTTTGAAGTTGAAAAGACGTGCGTCCTCAGTCGCTAACCATTTGTTTATCGCAGATGTCGATTTCAACCGCCGTCTGACTATTACCAGTGCTGTAAGATGAAGCCAAATCATCATCATTGCTTGTCCATACGGACAGCCCCTGCTAGACAACCACTTCACGAATTAAACTATTGACATGGACAGTCTAGCAGGGGCTATTTGTATAGAGAAGCAATAATGACGACTTGCATCTTACGGCAATGATGACAGCCACACAGTGGTTGAAACCTGGATCTAGTGTCCACACCACGGTGACGTGATACTGACCATGAACATGTTATAGCATGAACTCGGATATTCTGGAAACAAAACAGGATTACTGGGAGCGTTATACAAAAGAAACTATGGTGGATGCTCCAAAAGCAACAGAAGGACTGTTAATGAACGCATTCGGCTAACAATGTAAAGCAAAATTCAGTGGGAGAATTACTTTAAATTACAGTATAAAGACGTAGCAATGGTGGAAATTGAAACAAACCACCAAAGCAAAGAAAATGCAACCAGATAATCTTGTCTTTTGAGGAAATATGCACTGCACTAAAAATATTTAAAAACAATCTCCACGACTAAATAGCATATATAATGAATTAATAAAATACGGCGGGCAGGGATTATATGAACAGCTCCACGTTTTGTTTAACAGTATCATGAAGGAATGAAGTTTACCATGAGAACGGAAAGAAAGTATTACAATTCCAGTGTATAAAAAGGAAGTAAGAAAATATTAGATAACTACCGGGAAATTACCGTGCTTGATACCGCCTTAAGACCGTTTACATTAGTAATTAGTGACAGAAAGCAGAATAATATAGAAAACCAGAAGAACAGCAAGGATTCAGGAGCACAATGGATCTTACTTTCGCTTCAAGACAGATTGTGGCGAAGTGCATACAGTTTAATGTCCCAGCCTACTTGTGCTTCGATCACTTGCCACAAGCTTCTGATAGGATTAGAAAAAAGGATATAATTCAAAGCTAAATCGACAAGAGAGTATCAGTGGGTTTAGTGAAAATCGTAACAGATATATATATACAGGTAATAAACGAGAATTAAAACATACGAAGGATTCATAGATGAAATTATACTAGATAAAGGAATTTGACAAGGACGCTCATTACGCCCTCTCCTGTTCAACTTAATAACAGTCCACGTCGTCGATGACGTAATAAAGTTAACACGTCATAGAATGGCAAATAAATTGGTAAATATTTTATGTTATACTAATGATGCTGTACTGACAAATAATGAGGGTAATTTACAAAGGCTACTCCATCAATTCAGTAAAACAGCTAATATGAAGTAGAAATATTATCTAAGAAAAAACTAAGAGTATGGTAATATCAAAAGCACCTGTACGAAGTAAATTAGAAGTGGATGGTGTGTCAACTGGACAAGTGATGAGCTTTAATTATTTAGGGATTGTTATCACCAGCTATATGGACTTAACTTCGGAAATGAAAAATCGAGTGACAAAGCCAGTAAAATACTGTATGAAGAAGCAGATTTATGACAACTGAAGGGAAAATAAAAGCACCTAAAACAATGGTGAATCCTGTTTTGACATAAGCAGCAGAAACTATAGGTACTAAGGTGCCAAGACAGATCCAAGGAATAAGCATGTGGGACAAAAGGACAAATGTGTCGACAACAGGGAACAGTGAGGAATACGAAATATAAATAACTGGATGAAGACAAGGGAAAGAAATTGGAAGGCCGAGGCTGGATTCGAACCTGCGGCCGTAGCGGTCGCGCGGTTCCAGACTGTAGCGCCTAGAAGCGCTCGGCCACCCCGGGCGGCTTGGAAGGCTCATTTGGAAGGAATGGACCCCTCAGTACTTGATAATGTTTGTGAACATGGACGACCGAGAGGGAAACGACCATTTGGAGGACCCCCCAAGAGATGGGTCAGCAGTTCGTCCGGTACATCCACGGAATAAGGCAGACAAAAAGAGGGGCAACCTATGTCAGCAGAAGAAGAAGAGGAGCACGTTTTACGAACAGCCGACACAAACGCGGGACTCCCTCCGCGCTCCTCCACCCACTTGGCAGGCGGCCTGTGCCGCCGCTGTGTGGGCCGCGGCTTCCCCCAGCAGCCGGCTGGCAGTGGGGACGGAGGAGTCAGTCAGGTGCCGACTGGCGCACGGTAGGCCCACGTGTCTGCACGCAGCTGGGGCGCCGCTGCGTCGCGTGCAGCCGCCAGCTGCAGCGCTGGCCCCGAGGGACTGGACTGAGCTGCATTCGCCGGCAAACCGTCGCGTGCTCACCAGCAGGTGCCACTATACATGTGTATCACGATGCTGGCCGCGACAGGATAACAAGTTACAGTTAATCCGCATGAGTCTCTCTCTCTCTTCCTCTCTCTCTGTACTTCTGTCTGAGTGTGTGTGTCAGGGACAGATCGGAAAGTGTTTGACTCAGCACCACACCATCGCTTGTTACCTTAAGTACGATCCTATGACGTATCAAACGAACTTCGTGATTGGATTGAGGGTTTCTTTGTAGGCGGGACGCAGTATGTTGTCCTCCATCGAGAGACGTCGATAGGTGTAGTTTAGGGTTGCCCCAAGGAAGTGTGGAATCTTTCCTACCACATCGTGTATTAATGGCCTGTCAGACAATATTAATACTCACCTCAGATTTACTGCTTGAGATACAGTTATCGCCAGTGAAATAATATTTGCAAAGAACGGCACAAATATTCGGTCTGGTTTTGAGGAGATTTCAAAGTGGCGCATACGTTTCCAGCTTACTTTAAGTAATCAGAAATGCTGAAAAACTTGAACTGTCACCTGTTCGCGATCTGAAGACAGACGCAAATCACCGCAAGAATGACGACTTACAAAATTTCGAGATCCAGCACTAAGTGAAGAATCTTGGAATATACCACAGAGACTTATCCACTGAAGAGCCAAAGAAACTCGTACACCTGCCTAATATCGTGTAGGGCTCCCGCGACCGCGCACAACTGGCGCAACACAACGTCGGAAGGACCCGACTGATGTCTGAAAGAGTGCTGGATGGAACTGACACCATGAATCCTGCAGGGCTGTCCATAAATCCCCAAGAGTACGAGGGCGTGGAGATGTCTTCTGAACAGCATGTTGCAAGCCATCCCAGATATGCTCAATAATGTTCGTGTCTGGGGAGTTTGCTGACCAGTGGAAGTGTTTAAAGTCAAAAGACTGTTCCTGGAGCCACTCTGTAACAATTCTGGACGTGGGAGGTGTCGCATTGTCCTGCTATAATTGTCCAAGTCCGTTGGAATTCACAATGGACACGAATGGATGCAGGTAATCAGACAGGATGCTTACGTACGTGTCACCTTGTCAGAGGCGTATCTAGACGTATCATGGGTCCCATATCACTCCGACTCCAACTGCACACGCTCGACGCCGTTGCAGATCTCCACGACCTTGAACAGTCCCCTGCTGACAAACAGAGTCGATGGATTCGTGAGGTTGTCTCCATACCGTACATGTCCATCCGCTCGATACTATTTGAAACGAGACTCCAATCTCGATGCTGACGGCCCAGGCGAGGCGTAGACCTTTGTGTCGTGCAGTCATCAAGGGTACACGAGTGAGCCTTCGCCTCCGAAAGCCCATACCGATGATTTTCCGTTGAATGGTTCGCATACTGACACTTATTGATACCGAGCGAGGTGGCGCAGTGGTTGCACACTGGACTCGCATTCGGAAGGACGACGGTTCAATCCCGCGTCCGGTCATCCTGATTTAGGTTTTCCGTGATTTCCCTAATCACTCAGGCAAATGCCGGGATGGTTCCTTCCTAAGGGCACGGCCGACTTCCTTCCCCATCCTTCCCTAATCCGATGAGACCGATGACCACGCTGTCTGGTCTCCTTCCCCAAACCAACCAACCAACTTATTGATGGTCCATCATTGAAATCTGCAGCAGTTTGCGGAAGGTATGCATTTCTGTCAAGTTGAATGTTTCTCTTCAGTTGTCGTTGGTCCTGTTCTTGCAGTATCTTCTTCCGGCCAAAGCGATGCCGGAGATTTGATGTTTTACTAGCTTCCTGATAGTCACGGTACACTCGTGAAATGGTCGTACGGGAAAATCCCAACTTCATCACTACGCCGGAGGTCCTGTGTCCCATCGCTCGTGCGCCGGCTATAACAACACCTTCAAACTCACTGCCACTGTAGCAGCAGTAACCAATATAACAACTGCACCAGGTACTTGTTGTCTTATATAGGTGTTGCCGACCGCACGACGTATTCTGCCTTTTTACATCTCTTTATTTGAATGTTAAGTCACTCAATCTCTATATTGAGCAAGCAGTGAAGGAAACAACAGAAAAATTCGTTGTAGGTATTAAAATCCATGGAGAAGAAATAAAAACTTTGAGGTTCGCCGACGGCATTGTAATTCTGTCAGAGACAGCACAGAACTTGGAAGAGTAGTTGAACGGAATGGATAGTGTTTTGAAAGGAGGATATAAAATGAACATCAACAAAAGTAAAACGAGGATAACGGAATGTAGTCGAATTAAATCGGGTGATGCTGAGGGAATTAGATTAGGAAATGAGACACTTAAAGCAGTAAATGAGTTTTGCTATTTGGGGAGCAAAATAACTGATGATGGTCGAAGTAGAGAGGATATGAAGTGTAGAGTGGCAATGGCAAGGAAAGCGTTTTTGAAGAAGAGAGATTTGTTAACATCGAGTATAGATTTAAGTGTCAGGAAGTCGTTTCTGAAAGTATTTGAATGGAGCGTATGGAAGTGAAACATGGACGATAACTAGCTTGGACAAGAAGAGAATAGAAGCTTTCGAAATGTGGTGCTACAGGAGAATGCTGAAGATTAGAAGGGTAGATCATATAACTAATGACGAGGTATTGAATAGGATTGGGGAGAAGAGAAGTTTGTGGCATAACTTGACTAGAAGAAGGGATCGGTTGGTAGGACATGTTCTGAGACATCAAGGGATCACCAATTTAGTATTGGAGGGCAGCGTGGAGGGTAAAAATCGTAGAGGGAGACCAAGAGATCAATACACTAAGCAGATTCAGAAGGATGTAGGTTGCAGTAGGTACTGGGAGATGAAGAAGCTTGCACAGGATAGAGTAGCACGGAGAGCTGCATCAAACCAGTCTCAGGACTGAAGACCACAACAACATTTGAATACGCATGCCTACAACAGTTCTTTTGGCGCTTCAGTGTATATTGCCGCGGAGGGACAAAGAGATTTGAGCAGTCGTTCTACCAGCGTTCCGTACGCGAATGGGACAGGAACGAAACCTAATGGTTGGCACAATGGGAAATACCTATTGCTATGCATTTAACTGTGGTCTGCCATGTGCGAACCCAGAAACAGATATAGTGACGTCGAGGTTGTGTTAATTATAGCTGGAAGACTGCAAGTGGCGGAGATAGCCCGGCCGTCGCGGTAGGTGCCCGCTCAGAGCGGGGAACTGGTCAGCGGAGGGGCCCGGTTTCGATTCCTGGGCGTGTCGGAGGTCCGAGACTTTTCTCCGCTCGAGGAATGGTCAAGTGAAGTTCTTACTTTCGTATCGTCATAACTGATATCATTATTGAGATGGCTGAATGGGCACGTTCCGAAAGCCAATAAATTGGAAAAAAAGCTTCTTTGTAGAATGTAATTAGAGCGAATAATGATTTTTTATAGAAATCTCTGTCGTATGTAAATATCTGATAAACATCAAACATAGTGGAACTTACCGGTAGTTGAAATTGAGTGCCGGAGTGGGAATCGACACGAGACCTTTGTCTTTCGCGGCCAAGTAACCTCCCATCCGAGCTACCCAAGCATGACTCAAGACCCATCCCCATAGCTTTACTTCTGGCAGTGCCTCATCTTCTACCACAGAAATTTCACGGAATTCCCCTTGCGCAATTTGCAGGACTAGGAGGTAAGGTACTGACGCAAGTAGCGGTGTGAGAACGGGTCTTAAATCATTCTCGGATACCTCAGGGGCTAGAGCACTTTCCCACGAAAGTCAGCGGTCCCGGGTTCGAGTTCCGGCCCGACACACAGTTTTAATCTGCCAAGAAGCTTCATATCAGCGCACACGCCGCTAAAGAGAAAAAAATTCATTCTGGTAACATCCCCCACACTGTGGCTAAGCCATTTCTCCGCAATACCCTTTCTCCCAGGAGTGCCAGTTCTCCAAGTTTCGCAGAAGAACGCTTGTGAAGTTTGGAAGGTAGGAGATGAGGTTCTGGCGGAAGTAAATCTGTAGCGACAGGCCGTGAGCCGTGCTCAGGTCATTCAGTCGGCAGAGCACTTGCCCGCGAAAGGCAAAGGTCCCGGGTTCTATTCCCCACCTGGCACAGAGTTTCATATCTGCCAGGAAGTTTCATACCAGGATACACACAACTGTAGAGCGAAAAATTCATTCTGGATTTAATAAAGCCTCAGGTAAGCAGTAGTACATACAACTTGGAGACAGGTGTTTGGTGAATACCATTAGGGAAGTTCTCAGTAATGAGTAAGACCATAAGGTTCAGAAGGTTTATCTCTTAAATAATGTTCTTCATTTTATTTTGTTTAGCGACTAGCGTACAGTTTGATGAGACGATTTAGCGTGATTACTGCCAAAGGTGATTTAGAAATGAATAAAATAGTTTATTTTAGACATTTACATTCACTAATAAGTTACAGAATCGTCTAGAAGGTATATTCGGTTTGGAGGGTCAATATTCTGAGAATACAGAGTAACACTACGGCCGAAACAACCTCCACAAAAGTATCTACGTTTTAACGTTAATATAGGAAGGATTCACATGTATGGGTGAATATATTTTCAACACCCTGCCAGAGCATATTAAATGTCTTGTGGGTAATGCGGTGGAGTTTAAGGCTGAAATAAAGAAGTTTCTGCTGGTCAACTTCTTCTACTCCACTGAAGAGTATCTTAAACAAAAGTTCTAAAAAATTTGTGTCAGCACTATAAAACAATGCTTTTTCTTGACGTTAAGTCATTCAGTTGTATTTCTCTCCAACAAAATGTACGTTCTTGAGTTCTTTCCGCAAGAAAGCGTACGCTATTGGCGGAATCCATGAAATACAACTCACGCGATGCAGATAGCTGCTGCCACTGCCCAACCTCGCCCTGGAGAAATCTTGTAGACATATGTTTTTAGAGATCGCTTAGAGGTAGTCAGAATTAGTACCAGGGCTAAAGAACGTGGTTCAGGACTCTGCTCTGCTCTGTTTCGTTCAACAGGGCTCCTTTCATTCACAGACTGAGAAGTGGGTACTGTATACGGTCCTATGGGTTAGTTCCGTTTCCGAGTCTATAACAATGTCTATGTTAAAGGGACGGCTGAAAGTCGTGTTGCTAGTAAACACACTTCTACTTCAAGTGCCCCAAGCATCCCTAGATATACGACGCAGTGTTTCTTCCTTGTGGGCTTCCGTCGTATTACAGAAAATATAGAGGACACATTCCCATGTATACAGCAATAACAATAATAGTAATGTACATGTTTATAGTGGGAGTCTTGTAAACTCTCCACAGTGACGTACACTTCGATTAGTACTCCTACAACGGGCCAAGACTCGTGGCTGTTATGTGTTTAATGATGCTATTGTGACGACGCTAAGTACTCATAAAAGGAAACCGCACGAACATCGTGGCGGAGGGCCGTATCGTCTGTTCGTGCACTCTGCCAGTAATTACCTGCACTCCAGGGCCTCGCCCCACTTTAGTAGAAGCACATAAAACCTCTCGCATTGACTGATTGGTAAGTGCGTCTTAACTCAAAGCCAGAAGCTTTTATAGGTACTCTGCATTTTATCGATGATGATATTCGGTCTGCCTCTCTCCTCACAACCACGCGCTGTGACATACATCGGAAGAGAGAGTGCAAATACTGCTGAAGAACGCATGTCTAACTCTACGTGACTGCTTATGGCAGTGCGCCAAAGGCAAATGACACCAGCAGAGCAAAATTTATTGTGCGGAGTGTGCCTGAATCGAAGTGCGCTTCAGGAAGTCCGACGGCACAATCAGAAGCGGGAGAAGAACGTGCGCTGTAGCAATAACTTTGAAACGTCCCATTTGAAAAATAGCCGGTATTTTTCGGTATTTGTTTGCTCTCGGCTCTAACAGATTTTTTTTTATTTATTACTAATAACCGAGTAAAAAATCGAAATATCAATTAGACATAGCACCGTGCTAAAATTTTTCCTTTTTAAATAAATCATTCTTACAAAAGGCGTAACTCATATGCGTTAAATTTGCATTGGTTGGAAATATTGCGTTATTATAGAAAATGGAAAAGGCTATTTTAATAACGATGCCGACAGAAACGAGCAACAAACACACGGCATAAGAATTGGTACAAGCATTGCTGAGACAATACAGTCCTTGTCGCCGTGTATCGTGGCTTCAGGAAGGCGAGTACACGCAGCGTGCGAGACTTGCCTCGACCAGCTCTATATTAGACACTTTCTCGCTGTCGTCACCGGACATCCATTGTTGCAGAAGGGCACCAAACCTAGTCTCGAAATATTTTTACGAAGTGACGTAGCAATAAAGAACAATTTGTCACTTCCTGTAAAAGATCAAAAAATTGTCTGTAATTTCTATGAAATAATTAAATAGGAAGGAAATTACTATAACAGTAATAAATAAAAACACAACAACAATTCATTCATAGTATACAGTAAAAATAGAAAGTAGCTGATATGCTGACTGTGTCTAAATAATACGCCTTCAATTGCTTGTAGCCTTTGAAAACGGAGAAATTTAAACGAAAAACAGAGTCTTCAAAAACAGTTTTCACCCTTCAACACTGACTATTTACAATGCCCAAATTGAGGTATGATCCCCGATTACAACTTGACTTTTGTGCAGAGTTTCAAAAAATTGGACTGAATAGCAAAATACTGCGATTTTTTGTAGTATTCAACCACTTATCACTTTCCGACAAAAGCAGCGAACGGTGGACGGACTAAGTTTTCTTTCATTTGCTTATTCCATTTCATATTTTGATTCTATGTATTTTGAAACAGAGAAAGTCAACATTCTTCCGTCTTTGTTCGATTTCTATATTTATTACAAGAAATACTAAGAATAAAAAATCGAAAATCATTTGTTTCAGAAACTGGTTATTTTGAGCTGTTTTAAGGGGACCATACCCTGCCTATCTAACTCATGTTAATTTAGGCAAGTATTTGACCCATTAATGAAAAAAGTATTTAATGCAAGATCTTAATTTTTTTTACTGTATGTTACATGATGCTAATGGAGTCAACCGTACCAAAATCTACTTTATCCATTTTACAGTTTTTAAGAAATACTTTTTTAAATTTATTAACAAAAATAATTAAGTTTTTCTGCAGAAAATATTTTTTGTGAACTTCGTAATGGGGGAATATTAATGAATGTAGTACGTAAGGTGGCTTTTTATGTTGTGCAGGGTCTCTGAAAATTTCATTCATTTATCTATAATAGTTTCTGATGTAATGGGGGATATGTACTGATAATTTTAGTTTGCGGGAAATTGACTTTAAAGAAAAAACTTTTGAAACTTGTTACTTACTGTTAATTAAGACTGTCCTGCTGCATATGATGGCACCTCCATGGGGCTCAGAGTTCACCACATTCTTGTATGCCTTACAGTGACCGTCGCCCAAATATTTGGTGTACCGTACGCCTCTTGTTTCTACGGAGGGATGAAATATTTGATTGTACTCCATGAATTTCCATAGCCACACCGTTATGTTCTTTAAGTTCATTGACTTTACAAGACATTATCTCTACATCTAACACTTTACCGGTGCCTACACTCGTGGCAGTCACTGCTCTATTCAGAAAGTACGTCCTCCTTTCTGCCAACTTCCATCAATTGCAACTGCAATAACCGAACATCCCTCATTTTCTTCCACTGCTTCCCTAGCAGCCAGTTTCATGCTTTGCTCACTGACCTCACATACAGCTTTCTCTAATATTGCAGTCAGTTTTTCAAATTGATTCGGTGGTTGATGTAAGTTCATCACTGAACAAAATGTTCTCCCTGCAGCCATGCCCTTGCCAATGGATCGTAAGGCATAAACTAATCTAGTATTGATTTCATAAGGGCCACTTGCATCTGGAAATGAATTTACAGCTGAGCATTTAGTGCAAATTAAATCCAAAGCAATTGCTAGGCCTTTTCTCCCACTGGCACTATCACAAATTTTCACACTCTGTGACTCCCCACACTGTCTACATTGTACAAATTTACAAACTACATCTGATAATATTCTCAAATTTATAATAGTGTTACTGCACCCCTTGTCGCTTACAGTAAATTCATTGTAATTCTCTTGGAATGGTGAGAGCTTCTTTGATGATGCACTTGTTGAAGAATTACAATTAGAAACATCGTTGCCAGGCGACATAACCTCTTGAACCGAAAGCTTTCTAAACTTGTTTCCTCTAAATTTTCGTTTCTTGAAAATGCCTTTACGTTTCGTCATCTTCAAAAAACACAATATTACAAACGTAAACAAACACTGCAAACGTAATTATAACAACTACTCGCAACCACACCTGAACAAAACTAACCGCCTGTTTGAAAGCGTGTTGTTTACAAACAGCAGAAACAAAAGAATACCGACCGTTGCATTCCAAGGATGGCCAACACACTCGGGAGTAAAAAAAAAATCCTAACGTGCAATGTGGGAGATATAAAGATGTAAAATATATGTAGAAAACTGGGTGACAGAAAAGTTGGCGTGGCATATAAACACACGTGGTAGGAAAAAGCTCTTTAAATGCTCGAAAAATAATTTTTTCCAGCAAAATCCTTTTCAGAGTGCTTAAATAAAACCTTCATATATCGAAATATGATGAAAACCGAAAATAGATTTTTTTCGACCAGAACCTCGGTGTGGTCTCTTTAACACGCAGGTTAAAAAAAAACAACTATGTAACCGAAAACCGGTACATGCGATAACTGCCACCCCTAGTGCTGGCAGCGTCAGCCGAATGCAGGAAAAGACGGACAACGATCAATCATTCACGAGTGGTCACGCGCTAGCTGACAACAGCGCACAAAATGTTTATTGTCTTGATTTTGTATTTCAAGAAATAAATGAGTGATATGAATGGAGTTCTAGAAAATAGCGAATCCCTCATAATTCGGTACCGAACACCGAACATGGGCTGAAACACCGAACAGTTCGGTAAAAAACCGAACACCTGGCGATCCAGGTAATGGGTATTGGTGTTATCAATACGAAACCTGCCACACAACGACAGTGTACATAAATTTCCATGTAAGGGCAATGCCTTGACGACATAACCTTCATTCAAACCACGGCTGCCGGGGGAGTTTCCAGACACGTCTTCACTGGTCATCGGGGCTCGGTTCAAAGCTGGACCTATTGCTGAACACAGCTCTACTCCAGTCAGTGAGATTCCAGGCCGAAGGCGACATTCTACGCCTCGTTTTGTTGCCCTTCGTGGTAAGCCATCCTGGTCTTCAATTTCAGCAAGACAGTTGGCCACCCACACAAGGCAATTGCTTCTATTGCTTGTCTTCCTGGTTGCCAGACCATACCTTGGCCAGCGAAATCACCGGATTTTTCCCCAACTGAATTTGTTTGTCGTGCCGGCTGGGTGGCCGAGCGGTTCTAGGTGCTACAGTCTGGAACCGCGCGACCGCTACGGTCGCAGGTTCGAATCCTGCCTCGGGCATGGATGTGTGTGATGCCCTTAGGTTGGTTAGGTTTAAGTAGTTCTAAGTTCTAGGGGGCTGATGACCTCAGATGTTAAGTCCCATAGTGCTGAGAGCCATTTGAACCATTTTTATGTTCGTAATGTTATGCGCAGCGCTCTGCAACCAGCTGAGGATTTTGACGATCTAACGCAACAACTGGACAGAATTTGGCCCGACACCCCTCACGAGGATATCCAGCAACTCTGTCAGCCAATGCCAGGCCGAGTAACTGTTTGCATAAGGGCCAGACGTGGGCCAACGCGTTACTAATTTACTAAATTTGCGTACCTCTTTCCCTTGAATAAAGCATTCAGTTTCCCTGAAATTGTAACGATTTGTTTGTCTGTACATGTACATCACATCTACCGATTTCCTTCTCATTCGGATTATTCCTTCGTGGTGCGTCGTTCTTTTTTTTTCCTCTTGCGGTGTATGACATGAGACTCTTCGTATTCGACTCTGATAAATAGTGTGTTGGCTGCTGCACTGACAACAGTTATATTGGAGTAGAATTGCTATGTGTTTATATTGTGTACTGGGGACTATAATCAACTATCACCAAGCGATGTGGCGCAGTGGCTAGCACACTGGACTCGCATTCGGGAGTTCAAACCCGCGTCCGGCCATCCTGATTTAGGTTGCCTATGATTTTCGTAAATCGCTTCAGTCAAATGCCGGTGTAGTTCCTTTCAAAGGGCACTTTCTTTCCCATCAGTCCCTAATCCGATGGAACCAATGACCTCTCTGTTTGGTCCCCTCCCCCAAACCAATCAATCGACAAACAATGCGTATAGTTCTTTCTTGTTTGTTTTTCATTCATTATTATCATCTCAAACATCAAATCAACACGTAGGTGGACTAAACCAGCGACCACGAGCTAAGTATAGCCGCAGTAGTTGCGGGTATGACGGATCACTGAATGTGGGCTCGGAATTATATGCCAAACGGTAAACACAGGTAGATCTCACGTTTTAATTACTGCCAAAGCAAACGCCGCTGTGTAGTCAGGAGAGTAGCGCTCTCGCCCGGAGGCGGCGACGTCTGGGGGCAGTGGGGGCGGCCGATAAGCGAGAGGAAAACACCAGCTGATAGCCTGGCAGTGAGGCCGCAATTAGACGTAGATAGCTCGGCCACACAATTAGCCCGCTGCGATTAGATGGGGCTGCAGCGCTGGCGACACAAAACACGCCAGATAAGGCGGGAGCCGCGGAGGCGCGTATTGTAACAGCCGCCGGCGGGACACGCGCGTCACGCCACGTCACGCCGCGCACAATGGCGGCCGCTCTCTGAAGGGGCCCACACCGCGACGTGGCCGACATTCTGACTACACCTCCAACCGTCGTCCAGTGCGTCATCGAGAGCAGGTCTCTTGTATTCCAACACTATTCACGTCCGCTTCTGTTCCACATTATGACGTGGTGTATAGGGCAAACCCGAAGTGCACCGACATGCCGTGGTTGGATGGATGTCACATTAAAACCCAATGTTTTTTCCCCATCTGCGGAAGGCATTTTCGACGGAGATCGTAGATTCTTTGAGCGTCCGATTCACACACTGGTTCGCCACAGCCTGCGGCAAAATTCCGTTCACGCGAGTTGGCGGTGGCGTGACGTCACATGTTTTGAATACCGTCACACAACTGGCGTTTATGCGTTACCGTCGTTCGCAGTTGCTATCACCCCATAGTGGAAGAATCGCACCCATTTTCTTCAGAACTGGGATCCAGCTGTCGTTCAGCTGCGTGCCCTCCTTCGTTCTACTGACAGTCCTGGTGTGTTTAACAATCTCTATAACCTCTCTGTATAGTCTTTCATCATATCCGTTTGCGGCTGCCGGTACCTGAGTCCTATTAAAATGAATCTGGTGGCCTCTTGGCTGCAAAGCATGTTCCGCAACAGCTGATCTTTCAGTCTCTCCACTTCTCCAGTTGCCCTCGCACTCTTCTACTCGTTTTTCGACAATTCTTTTTATACTCGCTGACACCTCCCGATTCTATAAATTCCTGCTCTTTCTAGCGGTTTGCATGTATCCTTGTCAAACTTTAGGTGATCCTGTATCTTCCAGGAGAGTTTGTTTTCCTACCTTTCGTTAAGGACGCTACTGACTTCCGGTCAGAGAGGTCACAGTTCGCAGTAATTGACGGAAAGTCATCGAGTAAAACAGAAGTGATTTTTGGCGTTCCTCAACTTAGTGTTACGGACCCTTTGCTGTTCCTTATCTATATAAATGATTTGGGAGACAATCTGAGCAGCCGTCCTACGTTGTTTGGAGATGACGCTGTCGTTTATGGATTCATAAAGTCATCAGAAGGTCATAAGAAATTGAAAAACGATTTAGAAAAGATATGTGAATGGTGCAAAAGTTGGCAGTTGACCCTAAATAACGAAAAGTGTGAGGTCACCCACATGAGTGCTAAAAGGAATCCGTTAAACTTCGGTTACATGATAAATCAGTCAAATATAAAGGCCGTAAATTCAACTAAATACTAGGATTCACAATTACGAACAACTTAAATTGGAAGGAACACACAGAAAATGTTGTGGGGAAGCCTAACCTAAGACTCCGTTTTATTGGCAGGACACTTAGAAAATGTAGCAGATCTACATCTACATGACCACTCTGCAATTCACATTTAAGTGCTTGGCAGAGGGTTCATCGAACCACAATCATACTATCTCTCTACCATTCCACTCCCGAACAGCGCGCGGGAGAAACGAACACCTAAACCTTTCTGTTCGAGCTCTGATTTCTCTTATTTTATTTTGGTGATCATTCCTACCTATGTAGGTTGGGCTCAGCAAAATATTTTCGCATTCGGAAGAGAAAGTTGGTGACTGAAATTTCGTAAATAGATCTCGCCGCGACGAAAAACGTCTTTCCTTTAATGACTTCCATCCAAATTCGCGTATCATATCTGCCACACTCTCTCCCCTATTACGTGATAATACAAAACGAGCTGCCCTTTTTTGCACCCTTTCGTTGTCCTCTGTCAATCCCACCTGGTAAGGATCCCACACCGCGCAGCAGTATTCTAACAGAGGACGAACGAGTGTAGCGTAAGCTGTCTCTTTAGTGGACTTGTTGCATCTTCTAAGTGTCCTGCCAATGAAACGGAACCTTTGGCTCGCCTTCCCCACAATATTATCTATGTGGTCTTTCCAACTGAAGTTGTTCGTAATTGTTACACGCAGGAACTTAATTGAATTGACAGCCTTGAGAATTGTACTATTTATCGAGTACTCGAATTCCAACGGATTTATTTTGGGACTCATGTGGATCACCTCACACTTTTCGTTATTTAGCGTCAACTGCGACCTGCCACACCATACAGCAATCTTTTCTAAATCGCTTTGCAACTGATACTGGTCTTCGGATGACCTTACTAGACGGTAAATTACAGCATTATCCGCGAACAATCTAAGAGAACTGCTCAGATTGTCCCCCAGGTCATTTATATAGATCAGGAACAGCAGAGGTCCCAGGACGCTTCCCTGGGGAACACCTCATATCACTTCAGTTTTACTCGATGATTTGCCGTCTATTACTAGGAACTGCGACCTTCCTGACAGGAAATCACGAATCCAGTCGCACAACTGAGACGATACTCCATAGGCCCGCAGCTTGATTAGAAGTCGCTTGTGAGGAACGGTGTCGAAAGCTTTCCGGAAATCTAGAAATACGGAATCAACTTGAGATCCTCTGTCTACTAAGGAGACTGCCTACACTACACTTGTCCGTCATCTTTTAGAATACTGTTGTGCGATGTGGGATCCTTACCAGATAGGACTGACGCAGTCCATCGAAAAAGTTCAAAGAAGGGCAGCACGTTTTGCATTATCGCGAAATATAAGAGAGAGTCTCACTGAAATTAGGATTTGGGCTGGACATCATTAAAAGAAAGTCGTTTTTCGTTACGACGGAATCTTCTCACGAAATTTCTCCTCAGAATACGAAAATATTTTGTTGACGCCGACCTACATAGGGAGAAACGATCACCATGATAAAATAAGGGAAATCAGAGCTCGTACGGAAAGATATAGGTGTTCGTTTTTCCGCGCGCTATATGAGAATTGTGAAGATGGTTCGATGAACCCTCTGCCAGGCACTTAAATGTGATTTGCAGAGTATCGATGTAGATGTAGATGTAGAACACAGGAAAAATCTTGACAAGACGGAACATCTCGGTAGTCTACAAACCCACCCGGATCATACGGGTCACCTAAAACGACGCTCGCAAGCCGCTGTAAAAAGCAGGAATTTATGGGATGCCGTGTACATGTGGCGAGGTGTACTTGGGTACTTCAAAAAGAACGCTCAAAAAATAGAAGAGCACAAGGGCAACTGTAGAAGCTGTTGTAGGAGATGCTTTGCTGCCAGAAGACCACCAAATTCATTTTGATACGACTCAAGTACTGGCAGCGAAAACCGGATACCATGAAAGGTTATACTGAGAGGCCGTAGAGATTGTAAAGCACAGCAGGAATTTCAGTAGGAAGGAGTAGGGCGTGAAATTGAATGACATGTGGATGCCGCTGCTGTACGAGTCTTGGGGTGGTAGCAACAGCGGATAACGGCCAATTGCACCCAGGTATTCAAAGCATGTGACGTCACGTCACTCCGTGGGAGCACGCGTGAACGGAATTTTGCTGCAGTCAGCAGCGAGCCGGGCAACCACAGAAGCTACGAGCCGCGTTGAAAATGTCCTCCGCAGATGGAGGTGAAACTTTGGCTTCTGATGCGAATACAACCGACCATGGCATAATAGTCTGGAATATTTCGATTGTTGTTCGGGAATCATATTCTCAATATTTCGTTTAAGAGACCAGTGCACTTCAGCGGCTGGTTACAAATGACATAACTACTATTTATCCACTTTGTTAAATTAACTTTGTTTCTGTGGATATACCTTCACAACAGAGAAAAAGTATCTGATATGCAAAAACGAAAACGTACCACACACACACACACACAAACAGATTAATGCACCAACCATCAATCGAAACACGTACACTTCTGGGACAGTGTCTTTAATCTATTTTGTCAGCGTAGAGTACGTGAAAAAATGCAATGCTGTTCCCTTACACGTATTGTTCTAAATATCGACCACCAAGATCACGGTAGAATGTACAGTGAACCATCATCGACTCTCCTGCACTCTTTAGAATCCGACGAGTTTGGCATAACGTGACAACCTTAGCAACCAGGTCCAATTGAGGACCGACCGAATACCGTAAACCAATTTCTTCACATGACACCATATGAAGAAGTAATCTCTGTTGCTTTGGTAGTAAAAGAGACAGCAGCGAGCAGTGCTGAATGCAAGCTTGAGGGCGAAGAGTAGAATGGGCACTACTGTTATCATCAGCAAATACCTCGTGCGAATTAGACAAATTTGTTTCCAGACATTCACGCAGGGTGCCTCGTGATGACTGGGTGTTGTGTGATGTCCTTAGGTTAGTTAGGTTTAAGTAGTTCTAAGTTCTAGGGGACTGATGACCATAGCTGTTAAGTCCCATAGTGCTCAGGGCCATTTTTTATTCACGCAGGGAATGTGGTCGACATTTGTACTGTACTGTAGCCACCTCCATCCACCTCCGTAGCTACGTGGTCAGCTTGGTCGACCGGCACACGAAGGACCTGCGATCGCTTCTTGGTACTGCTAGGGTGTGGGGACTGGAACGTGGTGTACTCAGCCTCGTGAGTTCAAAAGAAACAAAAACTTTTTCCAGGTGACAGTCAACAGCAAATGCTTGATACACCTGTGCTGTCTTTAAATACACTGAAGAGCCAAAGAAATTGGTACACCTGCTTAGCATCATGTAGGCCCTCCCCCCCCACCCCCACCCCCCACCCCCCGAGCACGCAGAAGTGCCGCAACACGATGTCGCAGGGACTCGACTAATGTGTGAAGTAGTGCTGGAGGGGACTGACACCATGAAATCTGCAAGTAAGTCCGTAAGAGTTGAACAGCACGTTGCAAGGTATCCCAGATATGCTCAACAATATTCATGTCTGGGGAGTTTGGTGGCCAGCGGAAGTGTTTAAATTCAGAAGCGTCTTCCTGGAGCCAGTCTGTAGCAAGACTGGACGTGTGGAGCGTCGCATTGTCCTGCTGGAATGCTCAAGTCCATCGGAATGCACAATGGACATAATGGATGCAGGTGATCAGACAGGATGCTTACGTACGTGTCACCTGTCAGAGTCGTATCTAGGCGTATCAGGGGTCCTATAACACTCCAATTGCACACGCGGCACACCATTATAGAGACTCCACCAGCCTGAACAGCCCACTGTTGACATGCTCGGTCTATGGATTCATGAGGCTGCCTCCATATCTGTACACTTCATCCGCTAGAAACAATTTGAAACGGGTCTGGTCCTACCAGGCAGCATGTTTATAGTCATCAACACTCCAATGGCGATGCTGACGGGCCCAGGTGAGGTGTAAAGCTTTGCGTCGTGCAGTCATCAAAGGTACACTAGTGGGCCTTCGAATTGGTTGAATGGTTCGCACGCTGACACTTGTTGTCACGATTCTCTTCAAACTTCGTTAGTGCCGTTCTTGCAGGATCTTTTTCCGGCCACTGCGATGTGGGAGATTTTATGTTTTGCCGTATTCCTGATATCTACTGTACACTCGTGAAATGGTCGTACGGGAAAATGCCCATTCCGTCGCTGCCTCGGAGATGCCATGTCCCATCGCTCGTGCACCGACTATAGCACCACTTCCAAGCTCACTTAAATCTTGATACCCTGCCGCTGTACCAGCGATAACCGATCTAACAACTGCACCAGACACTTCTTGCCTTATATAGACGTTTGCGACTGCAGCGCCGTATTCTGCCTGTTTACATACATCTGTATTTCAATACGCATGCGTATACCGGTTTCTTTTAGCGCTTCAGCTTATATGTATTCATTGGAGGTTTCGATCATGGATCATCTTCACAGTGCTAGCACAAAAATGGAAACCATGTGAAAACTGTGAATATCAACACAAATCACATTTTTATGAGAATTAGCAGGAAAAATTAAGTGTACTTCGAAGAATATTTATTGTCATAACTTCACATATCATAACCAGGAAAGTTTACGCGACTGATGAATTGAAAACGTTAAAACGATACTTAACGCCATAATACCTGCTCAAGCGAGCAGAAAACACTGAAAACACTAATACATGTAACAGCAGTAAGTGCAGAGCACCATTGGTCAGGCACAACGACATCCAGTAGGTTAACATAAAAATGCTGTAAATTGCTTTAAGTAACTCCGAAATCGACTCACTTTGCTTTTGTGCTGGCCATTTTTAGTTTTGAAGATGAAAAACACATAAGTCTTCAGTAATTGCTAACGTGTCTTCACAAATATTACGTTATAAATGTTTTCTATCTAATTTTAATTAATGATAATATGAAGTTGACAGTTCAGTGGCAGCTGTTGCGCTGATTAGTGTACATAGGAAAATAGTAACTTGTATGAGAAGCTCTTAGGCTCTTCCCACAGATCCTAAAATTGGCTATTACTATGTCTATACATCAAATTGCCCTTAATGAATCAGTTCATGAAAACCTTACCTAAAGATGCAGGCTGTGCGAAGTAAATCTACGAGGCTTGCTTCAGAAAGCGTGTTGGTAGAAGATTGATATTTGTCAGGAATTTCTGTGATGTCTGTGACGAACAAGGTGTGCGCTTTCTTCAGTATGTCAGAATGACAGAAATACTGCATCAAAGCAGTTGGAATACGAACAATGTGGTCACCATTTACAAAAGACAATTCATCGTAGACAAAAATGTAATACGCGTTTTAAGTACAAGAAAAAAACGAAATATAAGTCAATGAAGACATAATTCTTATGTAACAATAGATTACGCTCCAATAAAATCTTTGTTCAAATTGAAATATTAAATTGTTTATCATTTCATTTACATTTGTTTTACTAACTGTCTAATTTACAATGAGGTCGTATTGGGACAAAACTGTATATAAGGATTTGGATTCAGTGACCTCATACGTCTTATCATTTACCATTTTTAGTATTTTCTACGGTTATTGTTTAGTTTGACTGCATATGGAATATCGGGAGTCATACAGTAACAGCTGATTAAGCTGTATCCAACAGCAAAAAATAATTTTTGCCTGCTGACAATGGTTTATGAATTATTATTACTGTCGTTTCACGCAAATGCTGGTCGTAATACACTGACGTGCAAAAGTTAAGGACGAAGGTAACTTTTGCATGATGTGTCAGTACCAAGTAACTTAGCGCGATATACGGACCGTGCATAGAAAGAACTGCTGTAGTGTAGTACAGAATGCAACTGAAGAAAAACCCAATGAGACGAACAGGCAATAATTATGCTGAAGTCATCGCAACTTATGAAGGTTCCCTGCATATTACAAAAGGCCGGAAATGATCACCGCGGACAGAAACGCTGCTCTGCAACGTACTCCCGTACTGGTCACAAGGCTGTGCTAGGGAGTTCAGTTCACCAGCGCGATTGACAACTGGTGTGCGGGCGTTGGTGCACCCGGAAACGCTGTAGTACGTCTCCCCACGCACGTCCTCGATGGGGGTTGAAATCGGGGGAACGGGAGGCCAGTCCGTTCGCCGAGTATCCTCTCGTCCCAAAAGCTCGTCCTCCTGCACTGTTCAATGCAGTCGCACATTCTCATCAATAAAAATGAAGTCGGGGCTGGATGCATCCCTGAAAAGAAGCACATGAGGAAGAAATACAGTGTCATACACATGACCGGTGAACGTACCATGTTCAAATATTCCCACACCTACCACCTGGACCACCAAAACTGTCAAAATGGTTCTAATGGCTCTGAGCACTATGGGACTTAACGTCCAAGGTCATCGGTCCCTTAGAACTTAGAACTACTTAAACCTAACCAACCTAAGGACATCACACACATCCGTGCCTGAGGCAGGATTCGAACCTGCGACCTGCGGCTGTAGCGCCTAGAACCGATCGGCCACTGTGACCGGCACCAAAACTGTGACGTTAGCCAATATTCCTGGGTGTAATTACAATGAAATGAACACCCTTAGCTGCTTACAGGCGTTGACATACGTCAACGGGGACAGATGAAAATGTGTGCCGCGACCGGGACTCGAACCCGGGATCTCCTGCTTACGGGAGGCGTGCCAGAGATAAGTCCCTGCAGTCGCGCTGTTCTCTGTGTCCTCGATGGCTCAGCTGGATAGAGCGTCTGCCATGTAAGCAGGAGATCCCGGGTTCGGACATGTCCGAAAGAACAGATACCATCTTAGTAAATATAAATTCCTGGGTGTATTACGTGTTCCCATCTCTCGCCCTATGAGAGTACGTCCGGAATCAGTACTCAGATTGGATCTGCTCTTATCCGAGAACAGCACGCGACCCGACCCCTCGTTGGTCCACTGGCCGTGCTCTTGCCACCGATTTGCGGGTGTCAACGGAACACGACGTACTGGTCTTCGGGAAAGGAGACCACCCCCATGCATTTGCCGCGGCATTGTCGACGGTGAGATTGTGTGCCTTTCGGTACTTGAAATGTCGCTGAACTTGTACCCGCTGTTTGACGTGGTTCCCTTCTTGCCTGTTGCAGAACACGTGCTCTTCTATGCCCAGCAGTGCCTGTGATTCGGAATACTGCCCACGCACGTGGAACGATACTGTGAGCAATATCAGATTCCTGGACTAGAGTCGCCACTCTTTGTCCTTTTCCAGTTTCCCGGTGATTATTCCCTTTTCTGAAGTCATCTAGCTATTTTCTGCGGACCACGTTGTCATGAAGAACACTGCACCACAATTCTCTGCTAATTGATACGCACTGGCTTTTCCAATTTCTTGCAGCCCTCGTGCTACTAAAATGTAGACTTTCACGGCCGGAAATATCATGTCCATTATAATTATCCGGGCTGTTATGCCGTCGTCGGTTGATGAATTCTGTGTCGATTCCCACTGTGGGTGAGAGAAGAGCTTTAAAACTCCTGAGTGACGACGATAGTTGTCTTGTGACAGCCAGAGCGAGAGCACCAGCAGCAGCGAGTACTGTTTGTATAAAGCGTTTATTTTGCATTTTGTTTACGACCTTCCACTAAGGAAGGGATTCTATTTGTGTTTATCTGCTCTGCATAGTAACTAACAGTTCTTGATAAAACTTTACGTAGTTTTCGTGTTAGATTTCTTAGTGTTTTCTTGATCGTTTAGAACAGAAAGCGCCCTAAAACCGTCTTTTGTTTGTTTCGCGGCCGTTAGCCACTAGTCACTTGAATCAGCAGTTGTCTTGTGACAGCCAGAGCGAGAGCACCAGCAGCAGCGAGTACTGTTTGTATAAAGCGTTTTTGTACTTATTTGCTGCGCTTAGCTTTTAAATAGTTTTTCTGGGAAAACCTAGCGTAGTTTTCGCGTCTCGTATTTCAGTGAGTGTTTCTTGATTATCAGAGTAGCTCATCAGAAGATTATCTTGGGAATTTGTCACCGTATAGAGTAGGGTAAACATAGTCATGTGTAGGGACTGTGGTTGTTGTGAGCGGGCGCAAGGAGAATTGGCCACTCTTCGGGGGCAGATGGAGGCTTTGTCTGTTAGGCTCATCGAGCTCGAGGCGCAGGCGTCGGCTCGTAGTGGCGTTGGGGCAACTGTGGTGAGACCTATGCCTACTTCGGTGGCCTTGGAATCACATGGAACCCCTGATGTCGCTGCGTCTTCCGGCAGTGGGCATCTTACCGGTCAGCCATCACTCCAGGGTGAATGGCGGACAGTGGTGGGCTCGCGCGTGCCTGGCCGAAAGGCGAAGGTGGGATCTGGCCGCGTGGCAGCTGCCTTACCCCTTTCCAACAGGTACGGGGTGCTTCCTAGTGGTGATGACATCGTTTCCGAGCCACCACAGGATGCCTCGCCTGTTGGGCCAGTGGCCGATTCTCCGGCAAGGTCCCGACAGTCACAGAGGGCGGGCCTATTAGTTATAGGGAGCTCCAACGTTAGGCGGGTTATGGAGCCCCTTAGGAAAATAGCGGGTAGGTCGGGGAAGAATGCCAGTGTGCACTCGGTGTGCTTGCCGGGGGGTCTCGTCCGTAATGTGGAGGAGGCCCTTCCGGCAGCTATTGAACGCACTGGGTGTGACCGGCTGCAGATAATAGCACATGTCGGAACGAATGACGCCTGCCGCTTGGGTTCTGAGGCCATCCTTGGTTCCTTCCGGCGGCTGGCTGATTTGGTGAAGACAACCAGCATCGCACGCGGAGTGCAAGCTGAGCTTAATATCTGCAGCATAGTGCCCAGAGTCGATCGCGGTCCTCTGGTTTGGAGCCGTGTGGAGGGTCTAAACCAGAGGCTCAGACGACTCTGCGACTATAATGGTTGCAAATTCATCGACCTCCGTTATTGGGTAGAGAACTGTAGGGCCCCCCTAGACAGGTCAGGCGTGCACTACACACCGGAAGCAGCTACTAGGGTAGCAGAGTACGTGTGGCGTGCACACGGGGGTTTTTTAGGTTAGAGGGACCCCCCCTTGGCCCCCCTTGGGCGAAACGATAAAATACCTGACGGCTTACCAGAGAGGACATTATCATCGTTGATAAAGAACGTCCGTCCTCAGAGACCAAAAACAGGAAAAGTTAACGTAATATTGGTAAACTGCAGGAGTATCCAGGGCAAGGTTCCTGAATTAGTATCTCTTATTGAACGAAATAGTGCGCATATAGTATTAGGAACGGAAAGTTGGTTAAAACCGGAAGTGAACAGTAACGAAATCCTAGACACAGAATGGAATATATACCGCAAGGATAGGATAAACGCCAATGGTGGAGGAGTATTTATAGCAGTAAAGAATTCAATAATATCCAGTGAAGTTATTAGCGAATGCGAATGTGAAATAATCTGGGTTAAGTTAAGTATCAAAGGTGGGTCAGATATGATAGTCGGATGCTTCTATAGACCACCTGCATCAGCAACCGTAGTAGTTGAGCGCCTCAGAGAGAACCTGCAGAACGTCGTGAAGAAGTTTCGTGATCATACTATTGTAATAGGGGGAGACTTCAATCTACCAGGTATAGAATGGGATAGTCACACAATCAGAACTGGAGCCAGGGACAGAGACTCTTGTGACATTATCCTGACTGCCTTGTCCGAGAATTACTTCGAGCAGATAGTTAGAGAACCAACTCGTGAAGCTAACGTTTTAGACCTCACAGCAACAAATAGACCGGAACTTTTCGACTCCGTGAATGTAGAAGAGGGTATCAGTGATCATAAGTCAGTGGTTGCATCAATGACTACAAGTGTAATAAGAAATGCCAAGAAAGGAAGGAAAATATATTTGCTTAACAAGAGTGATAGGGCACAAATCGCAGAATATCTGAGTGACCACCATCAAACGTTCATTTCTGAGGAAGAGGATGTGGAACAAAAATGGAAAAAATTCAGGAACATCGTCCAGTACGCCTTAGATAAGTTCGTACCGACTAAGGTCCAAAGCGAGGGGAAAGATCCACCGTGGTATAACAATCATGTACGAAAGGTACTACGGAAACAAAGAAAGCTTCATCATAGGTTTAAGAGTAGTCGAATCATAGCTGATAAGGAAAAGCTGAACGAAGCGAAAAAGAGCGTAAAGAGAGCAATGAGAGAAGCATTCAACGAATTCGAACATAAAACATTGGCAAACAATCTAAACAAGAACCCTAAAAAGTTTTGGTCATATGTAAAATCGGTAAGCGGATCTAAATCCCCTATTCAGTCACTCGTTGACCACGATGGCACCGAAACAGAGGACGACCGAAGAAAGGCAGAAATACTGAATTCAGTGTTCCGAAACTGTTTCACTGCGGAAAATCGTAACACGGTCCCTGACTTCAGCCGTCGCACGGACGCCAAAATGGAAAATATTGAAATAAACGATATCGGAATTGAAAAACAACTGCTATCACTTAGTAGCGGAAAAGCATCCGGACCAGACGAGATACCCTTAAGATTCTACAGTGATTAGGCTAAAGAACTTGCCCCCTTTCTATCAGCAATTTATCGTAGATCGCTGGAAGAACGTAAAGTACCTAGCGACTGGAAGAAAGCGCAGGTCGTTCCCATTTTCAAGAAGGGTCATAAATCAGATGCGAATAATTATAGGCCTATTTCGCTTACGTCAATCTGTTGTAGAATAATGGAACATGTTTTGTGTTCTCGTATTATGACGTTCTTAGATAATACAAATCTCCTTCATCATAACCAACATGGATTCCGCAAACAGAGATCATGTGAAACTCAGCTCGCCCTATTTGCCCAAGAAATTCACAGTGCCGTAGACACTGGCGAGCAGATTGATGCCGTATTCCTGGACTTCAGGAAGGCATTTGATACGGTTCCGCACTTACGTTTAGTGAAAAAAATACGAGCTTACGGAATATCGGACCAGGTTTGTGATTGGATTCAGGATTTCCTAGAAGAAAGAACACATCATGTCATTCTTAACGGTTCAAAATCTGCAGATGTAGAGGTAATTTCGGGAGTACCGCAGGGAAGCGTGATAGGACCTTTATTGTTTACAATATACATAAATGACTTAGTTGACAACATCGGTAGCTCCGTGAGGCTATTTGCAGATGACACGGTTGTCTACAAGAAAGTAGCAACATCAGAAGACTCGTACGTACTCCAGGAGGACCTGCAGAGGATTAATGCATGGTGCGACAGCTGGCAGCTTTCCCTAAACGTAGATAAATGTAATATAATGCGCATACATAGGGGCAGAAATCCATTCCAGTACGATTATGCCATAGGTGGTAAATCATTGGAAGCGGTAACGACCGTAAAATACTTAGGAGTTACTATCCGGAGCGATCTGAAGTGGAATGATCACATAAAACAAATAGTGGGAAAAGCAGGCGCCAGGTTGAGATTCATAGGAAGAATTCTAAGAAAATGTGACTCATCGACGAAAGAAGTAGCTTACAAAACGCTTGTTCGTCCGATTCTTGAGTATTGCTCATCAGTATGGGACCATTACCAGGTTGGATTAATAGAAGAGATAGACATGATCCAGCGAAAAGCAGCGCGATTCGTCATGGGGACATTTAGTCAGCGCGAGAGCGTTACGGAGATGCTGAACAAGCTCCAGTGGCGGACACTTCAAGAAAGGCGTTACGCAATACGGAGAGGTTTATTATCGAAATTACGAGAGAGCACATTCCGGGAAGAGATGGGCAACATATTACTACCGCCCACATATATCTCGCGTAATGATCACAACGAAAAGATCCGAGAAATTAGAGCAAATACGGAGACTTACAAGCAGTCGATCTTCCCACGCACAATTCGTGAATGGAACAGGGAAGGGGGGATCAGATAGTGGTACAATAAGTACCCTCCGCCACACACCGTAAGGTGGCTTGCGGAGTATAGATGTAGATGTAGATGATAGTATTTTGGTTCTCCCAGCTGACAAAGGAAGCGCAACGGTGGTTATGGATGTGGCCGACTATCAGAGTAAAATCACCGATCTACTGGATCCGCAAGCATATAGGAAGCTGAATAAGGACCCCACTAACAACGTTCTCAGAACTGTGTCGCGGTTAATAAAAAAGTCCTTCATTGAAGAGAGTGTACAGAAAGGTCTCTGCAGTTCGGTTGCGCTACCACCGAGGCTTTATGGATTGCCCAAAATTCATAAAGAAAATGTGCCGTCAAAACCGATACTAAATGCCATTGGTTCGCCCACCTACTCGTTAGGCAAGTTTTTGACTACGCTGTTAAAACCACATGTGGGCCGTTCGGACTCTTATATAAAGAATTCGACGCATTTCATCAGCAGAATGAATGGCATAGTGGTCCAGCCGGAGGACATATTGGTCAGCTTCGATGTGGTATCGCTGTTTACCATGGTTCGACTTAATGATGTATTGGAACAGCTGGATCGAATTTTTCCTGCCGATATTTCAGAACTGTTTAAGTGATGTTTGACGACCACAAATTTCAAGTGGAATGAACAGATTTATGAGCAAACGGATGGCGTGGCTATGGGAAGCCCCGTAAGTCCCGTAATTGCAAACTTCTTTATGGAGAAATACGACGAACAGGCCTTAGGTACTCCCAGCAAAAAACCAGATGTATGGTTCCGATACCTGGATGACACGTTTGTGCTGTGGAGACATAGTAGGGAGGAACTAAGCCGGTTCCACGAACATCTGAACAGTATAAACACGAGAATTCAGTTTACAATGGAGGAGGAGGTAGACGGCAAATTACATTTCCTCGATGTGCTTGTTTTTAGAAACGAAAATGGAAGTTTGGGCCACTCAGTATACCGCAAACCCACGCACACGGACCGTTATTTGCACCGGGATTCGAACCACCACCCACAACAGAAGCGGGGTGTTATCAAGACGTTAGCGGAGAGAGCTAGAAATATTTGTGAACCTGAATTGCTCGACGCTGAGATGGAACATCTCCACAATGCACTAATCAAGAACGGATATTCGTCCGCCGAAATAAAACGTGCGTTGAGGCAGCCACGCAGAAATCATACTGACGTACAGACTACTGCAAAATCTAAGGTTTTCCTGCCGTTTGTTAAAAATGTAACGGAAAGAATTGGGAGGATCTTGACGAAGCGGAATATTACCGTAATTTACAAGCCCACGAGGAAGATACAGGAATACCTTAAGCCTGCCAAGGACGCTCGCAAACCATGGGAAAAAGCTGGAGGGTATAGGATCCCATGCAGCTGTGGTGATGTTTATGTGGGTACCACTAAAAGAACTGTTTCTAAACGTTTGGAAGAGCACAAGGGAAATTGTAGAAGAGGAGAAGCGGAACGATCAGCTGATGCGGAGCATGCTTTCCAGCCAGGGAACCACAATATTCGTTTCGAGGAGACGCAAGCAATAGCGGCCACAAGCGGATACTACGAAAGGCTCTACAGGGAGGCAATCGAAATCGCTAAACACCCAAATAATTTCAACCGAAAGGAGGAGGGCGTGAAATTAAACGGGGCGATCGACGGCGACGGACAGCGGCCAATTGCATT
The DNA here is from genome assembly GCF_021461395.2 of Schistocerca americana. Taxonomy (NCBI): domain Eukaryota; kingdom Metazoa; phylum Arthropoda; class Insecta; order Orthoptera; family Acrididae; genus Schistocerca; species Schistocerca americana. Next base: position 1,266,111,670 of record NC_060119.1, read on the forward strand.
GACGTTTTCAAAACACGTGGCGTCACGCAGCGACGTGGGAGCGCGCGGACACGGAATTTAGCGGCAGTCAGTAGCGAGCCAGTGGGTGTGTTGGACCTTCTATCGAGCTACGGATCCCCTTGAAGATGTCTCCCGCAGTCGGAGACGAAACGTTGGGAATCGACACAGACTTCATCAACCGACCACGGCATAACAGCCCAAATAATTATAATGGACATGAGTCCTCGTGCTGCAGGTCTAGCCACGTTGGCGCTATAGTCAAGTTGTCCTCAGGCCATCTGACGTCCAACTTCCCGTGTTTAGTGCTGTCGTTGACACTGTAGAATGTTGTACCGGGAGGAGACACGGAGAGGATGTTGTTTGGTGGCCGGTATCCTCTTCCTACAACACAACTGCACACGTATGTTAACAGGACTCCTTATTCACAAGAACAAGAAGCTACTTATCTTAAACTAGTCCGTGTGTTGTGGTACAAGCTCTTCTGTAATAGTCCACGTTAGCCTCTCTGCTGGTGAAGCACAAATCCCGCTATAAACGCTACACTGGTCGCTATGTACTGACTGAGACTCTGACTGCGACTCGGCTGTCTGTATGTGGCAGACTGGGCTCTGCGGTCCGCGGCGGCGATCTATACTGGCGGTCGAGAGGGCGTTGGCGGCGCGTTGCTCGCGAGTCTGCCTTTGGCCCCTCTCCTGATAGGCGCACGTGATTCAGCGCCTGTTATCGATCTTCTTGCAACCTCTCTGCCGACTGGTGTGCTGGCGACAGCTTACTCCGGCACACTGTGCGCTGACAGGATCACCTTCCGCAACGTGCTCCCGCACTTTTATTCATTTCCACTGAATAATTAATACGTTATGCTATTCTATCCAGCTTGTCCTTAGGTTCTGGAAATCTTTAGTAAAGTCAGTCCAGTTGGGCGGCAGCTTTCTTGAGATAAAGAAGCGTTTAGACATGTGTGTTTGTTGTTCTTCTTTCGAATGGGCCAGCTCAGGACCACGATATCCAACTTTTCAGCCTGGACAGGGACTTGAGATCTTTTTATGGGGTGATCTGTCATGAAACCTCTTTTCTTTTGGTATCCTCCTGAGAAGTGCTCGGTTTCTAATGTTGCTTTCAGTTACTTTCAGTTTCCGGATGTCTTTGGTTCAAATGGCTCAGAGCACTATGGGACTTAAGATCTGAGGTCATCAGTCCCCTAGAACTTAGAACTACTTAAACCTGAAACTTCCTGGCAGATTAAAACTGTGTGCCCGACCGAGACTCGAACTCGGGACCTTTGCCTTCCGTGGGCAAGTGCTCTACCAACTGAGCTACCGAAGCACGACTCACGCCCGCTACTCACAGCTTTACTTCTGCCAGTACCTCGTCTCCTACCTTCCAAACTTTACGGTAGCTCTCCTGCGAACCTTGCAGAACTAGCACTCCTGAAAGAAAGGATATTGCGGAGACATGGCTTAGCCACAGCCTGGGGGATGTTTCCAGAATGAGATTTTCACTCTGCAGCGGAGTGTGCGCTGATATGAAACTTCCTGGCAGATTAAAACTGTGTGCCCGACCGAGACTCGAACTCGGGACCTTTGCCTTTTGCGGGCAAGTGCTCTACCAACTGAGCTACCGAAGCACGACTCACGCCCGGTACTCACAGCTTTACTTCTGTCAGTACCTCGTCTCCTACCTTCCAAACTTTGCAGAAGCTCTCCTGCGAACCTTGCAGAACTAGCACTCCTGAAAGAAAGGATATTGCGGAGACATGGCTTAGCCACAGCCTGGGGGATGTTTCCAGAATGAGATTTTCACTCTGCAGCGGAGTGTGCGCTGATATGAAACTTCCTGGCAGATTAAAACTGTGTGCCCGACCGAGACTCGAACTCGGGACCTTTGCCTTTTGCGGGCAAGTGCTCTACCAACTGAGCTACCGAAGCACGACTCACGCCCGGTACTCACAGCTTTACTTCTGTCAGTACCTCGTCTCCTACCTTCCAAACTTTACAGAAGCTCTCCTGCGAACCTTGCAGAACTAGCACTCCTGAAAGAAAGGATATTGCGGAGACATGGCTTAGCCACAGCCTAGGGGATGTTTCCAGAATGAGATTTTCAGTCTGCAGCGGAGTGTGCGCTGATATGAAACTTCCTGGCAGATTAAAACTGTGTGCCCGACCGAGACTCGAACTCGGGACCTTTGCCTTCCGCGGGCAAGTGCTCTACCAACTGAGCTACCGAAGCACGACTCACGCCCGGTACTCACAGCTTTACTTCTGTCAGTACCTCGTCTCCTACCTTCCAAACTTTACAGAAGCTCTCCTGCGAACCTTGCAGAACTAGCACTCCTGAAAGAAAGGATATTGCGGAGACATGGCTTAGCCACAGCCTAGGGGATGTTTCCAGAATGAGATTTTCACTCTGCAGCGGAGTGTGCGCTGATATGGAACTTCCTGGCAGATTAAAACTGTGTGCCCGACCGAGACTCGACAAAGGTCCCGAGTTCGAGTCTCGGTCGGGCACACAGTTTTAATCTGCCAGGAAGTTTCATATCAGCGCACACTCCGCTGCAGAGTGAAAATCTCATTCTGGATACTTAAACCTAACTAACCTAAGGACATCACACACATCCATGCCCGAGGCAGGATTCGAACCTGCGACCGTAGCGGTCGCGCGGGTCCAGACTGAAGCGCCTAGAACCGCTCGGCCACACCGGCCGGCTGTGGATGTCTTTCTTGACTTCTATCAGTCACGGTGCCACGATCTTCCTGCTCTTCCAGTAGTTGAGAAGTCGGCTGGTCAGTCTTGAGTGGTCTATCCTTGTGCTATGTCCGTAGAAAGCGAGACGTCTCTCTCTGGCTACATCCCGGCTACATCTGGCTACACATTCATACTTTGATTCCTCAGTATGATTGTGTGTTTCGATATAATATGCATAAAATTGCCTTCATCTACAGAGTATGGTGAGCCTAATTTTCGCCGCGTTTCTATCATCTCTGAGGTTTCTGTGTGAAGGATTTGGTTATTCGTTGTGACCTACAAGATCTTTCTAAACAAAAGTGTAGTTTTAAATAGTCGCACAAGGAGGAAGAATTCCAATAAAAATAATACACTCTCTGATCCGTCATTAATTACTGTGACTTAAATCCTTTAGAGTTTCTTCCACAATATCCTACTGAAGGAATCCATGTAGCTGGTCGAATGGAGAAAGGATATGGAAATGAGTAACGTAGCACTGTCGTTTGTATCTTCTGCTAGTGTTACACAGCCATTGACAACAGCACGCGTAGTCAATATAGTCGTGTCGCAATATTAGAGTAAGACGCGCATAAATAATCTGCTGTTCTTTAGGCCAGAATCAGATTTCTTTCGGTATTAACATTGTTTCCTGTTTCTGATGTTGGAGCTTCATGTAAGATGTGGACTAATTCGTCAGTACGGTAGACTAGAAATCAACAGATTTTTGCTAGATTATAGGTTGCTCGTAAGATTATCTTATGAGGCAAAACGCGAATTACATCTCTGACATTGCGTTTTGAATGTGACACCAGACATGTTGCTGTACTGTGATTTGCCCTTTCATATCAGTTTGCGTAAGGCAGTACGTCGCAAATTGAGGGAAGGCATTGCATACCATCTGTAATAAGGTCATGGCAGAGAAAGTAATGTCATGTTTAAACCAGGGACACGACTCCATTTCCAAGTAGTTTACAAAGGCGGGCGTGACAAATAACCCACATTCGTCAGTTATGATATTTTCCAATTATCATCTATCCTCTAAAGCTCAAATCAGACAGCCGACTGCCGTATTTCAAAAGCCACTTATTGAATACTTCTAACAACAGGTTTCCACGGAGAGAGAGCGTCAGTCCTTGCTTCTTACATCCTTATTCATGTCGGCCATTTCTCATGCCTCTCTCTTACTGGTAGTGATCGGGTAAAATTCACACTACGAACGAAACAAGAGAACTTAAACTAATGTATACACTGAAATGCCAATACTGAGATATTGCTATGGTTGTATGGGCACGTTCCGAAAGCCAATATTCAAAAATAAATAAAATAAAATAAAAAATAAAAAACCAAGCAAGAGTGCTCACTCCTCCGCCGTCGGGTACTTCTGCAAACTTTCTATCCCATAATCATCACGATCAACAGCATGTGATACAGTTTCATAACCAATTATCGAAGCAAAGTCGGTCTTCGAACCTGACCAAACATTTTACACCATATGAATTAATATATGGCAACAGTACAATATTGTCGATTGATCACTGATCCGAATTTTCCGAATTCGTGGTGTAGAATTCCTGTAAGAAATTCATACTTCGAATGTTGGAACAACTTTAGCACGTTCCCATATTTTGCTACCATGAGCTGACCACTGATAGCAATTGATTAATTCTAAAAGTATATCACATGTGAACAAAGAAAGCTGTTGTGTAACACTCACATTCAATTAAACACGTTTGGAAAAGTAACATTTGTTCAGCAGATGCCTGCAGGACGAAGAATGTTGATTTACACATACAATTGTAATCCAAAGACAGAATTAATATTACTAAAACATAGCCGGGCGGGGCGGCCAAGCGGTTCTAGGCACTTAGGCACTACAGTCTGGAACCGCGCGACCGCTACGGTCGCAGGTTCGAATCCTGCCTCGGCCATAGATGTGGGTGATGTCCTTAGGTTAGTTAGGTTTAAGGTTCTAAGTTCTAGGGGACTGATGACCTCCGATGTTAAGTCCCATAGTGCTCAGAGCCATTTGAACGAAAATACCTTTAAGATGAGCCGCTACACGGATAATGTGTCAATCTTCTAAATGTGGTAAAAATTTTGCTTCTTTTAATTTGCGTTGATGGTACCTCCGCTTAAACATATGATAGTGAACTCAAGTATGATTGCTATCACGTTAATATACAAACAGATTTCGTATGCAACATAAAAACTCTTCTCAGTTACTTCTAAAATAAAAAGAGAAAGAAAAAAAATGGTTCAAATGGCTCTGAGCACTATTGGACTTAACATCTATGGTCATCAGTCCCCTAGAACTTCGAACTACTTGAACCTAACTAACCTAAGGACATCACACACATCCATGCCCGAGGCAGGATTCGAACCTGCGACCGTAGCGGTCGCGCGGTTCCAGACTGTAGCGCCTAGAACCGCCCGGCCACACTGGCCGGCAAAAGAGAAAGAGCTAGCCTTCAAGTAGTGTACATTTTCTGTTATTATATACACATTTAAACTTGGTTTTGTAACATAACAACCCGTAAATTTGTGGAGAGAGTGATGTCTTTAAACACATTTCAAGTAGATGGAAAACGTTACTTGAGGGACTGTTGCTTTTATGGTAGGTCACATAGACCTACTAGCTTTCATTATCCATCCAGGTGTAGGTTGGCAACACTGTATAAACACATTCAAAGTCAGTCAAGTGCGACCTTGGTCGATTGCTACGTCAGAGTATCCGAAGGAGCCAATAATTCCATGAGGTATACACTCTGAGAGCCAAAGAAACTGGTACACCTGCCTAATATCGTGTGTGGCCCCCGCGAGCACGCAGAATGCCGCAACACGACGTGGCATGGACTCGACTAATGTCTGAAGTGGTGCTGGAGGAACTGACGTCATGAGTCTTGCAGGGCTGTCCATAAACCCGTAATAGTACGAGGAGATGGGTATCTCTTCTCTTCTCTTCTGAAGAGCCGCGCGGGGTAGCCGAGGGGTTCTCAGGCGTCTTGTCACGGTTCGCGCGGCTCCCCCCGTCAGAGATTCGAGTCCTCCCTCGGGCATGGGTGTGTGTGTTGTCCTTAGCGTAAGTTAGTTTAAGATAGATTAAGTAGTGTGTAAACCTAGGGACCGATGACCTCAGGAGTTTGGTCCCATAGGCCATATCACAACTTCCCAAATTTATTCTGAATAGCACGTTGCAAGGCATGCCAGACATGCTCAATAATGTTCATGTCTGGGGAGCTTGGCGGCCAGCGGAAGTGCTTAAACTTAGAAGACTGTTCACGGAGCCACTCTGTAGCAATTGCGGACGTGTGAGGTGTCGCGTTGTCCTGTTGGAATTTCCCAAGTCCTTCGGAATGCAAAATGGACATGAATGGATGCAGCTGATCAAACAGTATGCTTACGTACGTGTCACCTGTCTGAGTCGTATCTAGACGTATCATGGATCCCATATGCACACACTCCACAGCATTACACAGCCTCCCCCAGCTTGAACAGTTCCCTGCTGACATACAGGGTCCATGGATTCATGAGGTTGTCTCCATACCCGTACATGGCCATTCGCTCGATACAATTTGAAACTAGAGTCATCCGAGCAGGCAACATGTTTCCAGTCATCCACAGTCCAATGTCGATGTTGATGGGCGCAGGAGAAGTGGTGGTGGTGGTGGTGGTAAGTTCCTATCGAATCAAACTGCTAAGGTCATCGGTCCCTAGGCTTAGACACTACGCAACCTAACTTAAACTAAATTACGCTATGGACAACACACACACACATCCATGCCCGAGGGAGGACTCGAACATCCAACGGGGGCAGCCGGACGAACTGTGGCAAGGCGCCTCGGACCGCGCGGCTGCCCCGCGTGGCTCAGGTGTAAAGCTTTGTGTCGTGTAGTCGTCAAGGGTACACGAATGGATCTTCAGCTCCGAAAGCCCATATCAATGATGTTTCGCACGCGGCCCCTCCTGCCAGAGGTTCGAGTCCTCCTTCGGGCATGGGTATATGTGCTGTCTTTAGCGCAGGTTAGTTTAAGTTAGTTTAAATGGTGTGTAAGTCTATAGAATGATGACCTTAGCAGTTTGGTCCCTTAGAAATTCACACACATTTCAACATTTTGTTTCGCAAGTTAAAACTTGTTGATAGCCCAGCACTGAAATCTGCAGGAATTTACGGAAGGCTTGCACTTCTGTCACGTTGAACGATTCTCTTCAGTCGTCGTTGGTTCCGTTCTTGCAGGATCTTTTTCCGGCGGCAGCGATGCCGGAGATTTGATGTTTTACCGGATTCTTGATATTCACGGAGGACTCGTGAAATGGTCGTACAGGAAAATCCCCACTTCATCGCTACCTCGGAGATGCTGTGTTCCATCGCTCGTGCGCCGACCATAACACCACGTTCAAACTCACTTCAATCTTGATAACCTGCCAGTGTAGCAGCAGTAGCCGATGTAACAACTGCGCCAGACACTTGTCTTATATAGGCGTTGCCGACAGCAGCACCGTATTCTACCTGCATGCCGATACCAGTTTCTCTGGCTCTTCAGTGTACTAACATAGTAAACTTGCATGCCACTGTCATATTTTGCTTGGAACTCTCACTTCCTTCTTCAACAGTTGTCTTGTCCCACTCTAAGGATTCACTTCTCCATGCCTGTATCACTTTTTGCTGTTTGCACTAATTAGTGTTAAATTTCGAACAGAACGACGCTTTTCATCGGAGCGTTAAATAACAGGAAGAAAGGTGAAAATGAACGAGCTGGAAAGCCAGGAGAGCTACTAGGAGGCGGCGGCGGTTGCGTGCAACTGCAGGCAGCCTACTGTGGGAAGTGGCGGTTCCCACGGGGTTGCGAGCCCAGGGCGCAGGGAACAGGGCCAAGGACTCTGCCGCGAGCTGCGCGCGCCAAGGCCGCCGAAAGCGAGTCTGCGGAAGCCGCTGACGTCACGGCCCGCAGGTGCCATTGTTCCCGGGGCGCACCTCTCGTGGCAGATCGCGGCGTTATCGCCGGTGGCAGCGTTGGGGGAGGTCCGAGAAAGGGCGGCCGACCGTGGCGGACAGGCGCAGCGGCGGCTGCGTGTTAACACCCAAACGTCTGGCACCTTGCGGGTTTACTGGTTATCTTTCTTTGAAAGCTGTTAAACGAAATGTAGATGCGGTAATCTGAAACGCACTCACTAAATTTATCGCGCTGTCCTACTTTGCTACTCCTGTACACTCCGCGAAACTTGGCAACAGGGTCGCGGACACACCTTCAGCTGTGCACGTTTTAAGGAGCTTTTGTTTATGCGCAACTGGCGTGCGTAAGTGCCTTACGGGCCAAATACATACGGATTTTGTGGTGTGTGTACTGTAAGACCTTCGGTACACACACCATCAGATTATTTGACTTGTCGCTCTAACGAAGTAGGCGAGTGTCAGCAATATGCCTCGTGGTCTTATCGTGGCGTGTGTATCTTCTGCCGTTAGGTCAGACGATAGAAATGCCACTTGCACGCTTAGAGTAGCAGATTGACGGTGACCAACTTTAAACAGAACTTGATTAATTTTCACACACATTTATTAAAATAATAAAAATCATAGACATTACGTAACTTGATTCTGGATGCTGTTTACAATTGACAATCTGAAGTTCCTTTGGTTTTGGTACGTTAATCTTATTCTCACATATCTCTGATACTTGACAAAGTGTCTATACATTTATCTTCATGGCTATGTACAGGAATATGATAATCTTATTAGGCGCAGACTGAAACTTCACTATAGACTAATGCAGACTATTGCAGACTAATACAGACTGATGCAGACAGACTAATCGTAGGTCTGTACACTCGTTATAATATCTCGAGCGTTCAGGTATCACTGCGCGAGTGTGATCTGCCAAGAGAAAAGGTTCTACGTTAGCAGCAATCTCATTGGCTGCGTTACATATTACGAGGGCGGTTCAGAAAGTAACCTCCGATTGGTCACAGTGCGGGTTGTGGGGGGAGTAGCGACGCCATCTGTGCGTTCACGCACTCAACAGGTCAGTCGGCATCAAGCCGTGGTCGAGTGAACGTCGTACCTGCGCTAGTTTAGTTTTTGTGGCAGTTTGAAATGTGTGCTGCAATAGAAAACCCCGCGAAATGTGAAGTGCGTGCTGTCATAAGGTTTTTTACAGCCAAAGGATATTCTGCAGCAGCTATTCATCGTGAGCTTTGTGCCGTGTATGGACCAAGAGTTATGAGTGAAGGAGTTGTCCGTGAATGGGTACGTTTATTTAAAAGCGGACGAGAAAACGTTCATGATGAAGAGAGAAGTGGTAGACCATCATTGGTGACTGACGAACTCGTTCAGACAGTTGATGCAAAAGTTCGTGAAAATCGACGTTTCTCAATGTCGGAGTTGTCTACTGGTTTTCCACAGATTTCTAAGACTCTCTTGTACGAGATAGTGACAGCAAGATTGGGTTACCGTAAGTTCTGTGCACGATGGGTGCCCAAAATTCTTACCGACCACCACAAAACTCAAAGAATGGCCTCTGCATTAGACTTTCTGTCATGTTATGAGGACGAAGGAGAACCATTGTTAAACAGAATCGTGACCGGTGACGAAACCTGGATTAAGTACATGAACCCTGAGACAAAAGAACAATCAAAGATGTGGGCACATTCAAATTCGCCTACCAAACCAAGAAAAGCCTCGCAAGATTTTTCTGCCAGAAAACTGATGGCAACGGTGTTTTGGGATGCCAAAGGGGTGTTGTTGGTTGAATTCATGGAATGTGGTACGACCATTAATCAAGACGTGTACTGTGAAACAATAAAAAAGTTACGACGGGCTATACAGAACAAACGCCGTGGTATGCTGACTTCCGGTATCGTTTTTTTGCACGATAACGCCCGTCCTCACTCTGCTCGCAGAACAACGGCCCTTCTTGAGTCCTTCAAGTGGGACGTTATCAACCATCCACCTTACAGCCCAGACCTGGCGCCAAGTGATTATCACCTCTTCATGCATTTGAAGAAATGGCTCGGGTCACAGCGGTTTGATGACGACGAAGAGCTCAAAGATGCGGTCACAGGCTGGCTCCAGGCACAAGCGGGTGATTTTTATGCAGAAGGAATTTCAAAGCTTGTGAAGAGATACGATAAGTGCCTCAATCGCTATGGGGACTATGTAGAAAAATAGTGCAAAGATGTAGTTGTAAGATGTATATATTAAAATATTTTTATTTAACTTGGTGTATTTTTTTAAATCAACCGGAGGTTACTTTCTGAACGGCCCTCGTAATACGCGGATCGGCGGAAGCAGAATTTGGTCCGTCTTTATGGCAGCGCCATCTCGTAGAGCGGAGACGGACGAGCGCTGCGCCTGCGCTGTTGTGCTTAGCGGGGCGCGCTCTAGTGGGAAAGTTGTGTACGCGCTGTACATAGCGGAATTTTGTTCACAACAGATTTGATAAACAATGTGCACAGTTCACAGGGTGCACCGTTAGCTCTTACCACTCAACTACAAGTTTATGTCGATGCCACCAGCTGGTAGCTTACTGCAGCAAATTTTTATCTGCGTTCGCTTGACATTAATCCCGCTCGACAGTAGCGCACTCCTCAGATATGCCAATTCACGCATTATATATCAAAATTACTTCGGACGTCAATGTATGTTATAGTTATACTGATAGAAAAACCTATTTGTGGGATTCTGTATGAGATGTGGTACATTAAGCATCAGATTTTAGCATACAGTAATCCATTTGAGGCGCTCAGAACCAGAAAGCATATTATCGTCGATTGTGAGACTGTAGCATTTATTCACGCTTCTGACGTCTGTTGACCTCATGGTGTGTCAGGTTTATGTGTGCTGTAGGCCCGCACTGTGTACGTGAACAGCCACGAAAACCTGGTTTCTCTGATACTAATTTAAACGTGGGATCGACGACGGTGTGCTTTCGGCCTTTATGGTTTTCGGCGTTTCATTTGTATTCTAGTCAAGCGACCATGTTGATAGACAATACTACTTGAATTTGATCGTTTCCACAAACGGCAAAGGAAGTTTGTGTTTGGAGTTCATTGGATTGGATTGGATTGTTTGGGGGAAGACACCAAACAGCGAGGTCATCGGTCTTGTCGGATTAGGACAGGACGGGGAAGGAAGTGCCCTTTCAAAGGAACCGTCCCGGCCTTTGCCTGGAGTGATTTATGGAAATCACGGAAAGCCTAAATCAGCATCGTCGAAAGCGGGTTTGAACCGTCGTCCTCCCGGATGCGAGTCCAGTGTGCTAACCACTGCGCCACCTCGCTCGGTGGGGGAGTTCATTGTCTACTGTGCAGTGTCAGCATGTCGTTATAAGTTCTAGGGGACCGATGACCTAAGATGTTAAGTCCCATAGTGCTCAGATCCATTTGAACCATTTGAACTCTGTTAAATCTGCTTTATGTGCTAACAGAAAAGAAAATTACCAGGAAAAGTTAGGCGCAAAAGAACAAGGGCCTCCGTTGACTGAAAAAGTGACGAAATCAAATAAGCTTGACTACAAGTGAACATTTAACAAAGAAGTGCATGAATAACAAGCATGTAAGTTGTTGTGTGGGTGCAGTGTACGATTGTCTGATTTTCAGCCCAGAAGTTAATTCTTTAACTAATACAGATGTCAGGGGTCTTGAACATTTGTCCGAAAACAAGAATGCACGACATCTCCCACTTACATAAAAACGCGAAACGGGGAATAGCGAAAGTTTAAACATTATTTCGTTCTTTCCCTAAACTGTACTTAATTATGTACAAAACAACAAAATTCCACAACACCATTCTTTCTGTATTCAGAAAAGTTATTCATTTTATTATTGTTATTATTATTGTTACTGTTATTATTATTATTATTATTATTGGCAACGGATAATTGTTGTACAACAGATGCTATTAATGTCACACTCTCATATTTATCTGAACCTGACATTTTTTGAACACGTAGAATGTATACTCACGAGCCAGCACTGCTCCTAAATGTGAGAGATACTAAAACGTAGACATAGACAACTGGCACCAACGGCTTTATAGCGCCTTCATATCCTTTTATTGCGTCACCAGCCAGCTTCCGGGGCACCCTAGGCTCACCACCAGATGTTGGGAATTTCCAGCAATTTTGTATTATATACCGTCTGTAGCTGCGTTGGCGAAAATTGTTGGATGTAGATGCTGCAGAATTACACACATAAATAAAAACACATAAGCACAAAAATAAGATGTATGTTGTTATGTAGTTACCTACCAGTCACGCAATGCAGGTGGTTGTGAGCATGGCACGTTAAAAGTATCCATCATACGCCAGCGCAGAAACACAACATTTAAATACAGGGTGTTTGACATATTGCGTACAAACTTTTAATTTAAGCAATAAGAGTAACAAGACAAGTGATACAGTACTTCACCACAGCGCGGTCTTCGACATAACGGACTTGTTCTGTCAAAAGTTGTATATAAACCCGAGCAGGGGCAGAAGCACATTTTGCTGCTGATGCAGGACGACACCTTAACGCGTCATTGTGGCTCAACACGATTGCTTTGAGCAGAGCCTGTACCTTGATCTACCTACCCGCCCGGATAGCCGTGCCTGTTAAAGCGCCATTTCCGGGGCCGGGAGGTGCGCCAGCCCCGGATCGAACCCGTCCTGTGGATTTGCGTCGAGGCCCGGTGTTCCGTACAGCCTGGGTGTGGTTTTTAGGTGGTTTCCCACATCCAACTAAGTGACTACCGGCTGGCATCCGAGTCCCGCCTCAGTTACACGATTCGCAAACATTTACAAAACTTTCACTCGCTTTCACATGTACAACACTTCACGCTGACAGTTCGGGTACACATATTCCGTCCAGGGGTAAGCGAGTGGGACATGAAGGGCATCACGCCACCCGTTTAGAAACTAACCACCCCAGATCCGTTCATAACCATGCCGACCCCACGCCGATGCGAGACAAAGGCACAGGAAAAATAAGAGAGCCGGTACCTTGGCCTCTAGAATCACCTGACACTTCTGGATTTTCCTGTCTAGGGTCAGCTCAAAACTGAACAGCACTGACGCGCGGAGTGGCCGCGCGGTTTGAGGCGCCACGTCACGGACTGCGTAGCCCCTCCCGCCGGAGGTTCGAGTCCTCCATAGGGCATGGATGCGTGTGTTGTTCTTGGCATAGGTTAGTTTAAGTTAGTTTACGTAATGTGTAAGTCTAGGGACCGATGACCTCTGCAGTTTGGTCCCTTAAGAACTCAGACACGTTTGATCAATTTTTTGAACAGCACTCCCGTCAATGCGACTAAAGAACTGGAGCAGCGAACTGTATAGTGTTGTCAGGCTTTACGATGTGACCTCAGGGTGTTTGAAACAAATCATAACTCAGTTCAGAGACGAGTGCAGTATTACATCCAAAGGCGAAAACGACACGTGGAGCACCTGCTTTGACAGGTACGAGTTTATAGTAAACCGTTACTATGTAACGCAGTCAGGCAGTATAGTATTTCTTGTTAAGGTAGGTTCTGAAGATGATAATATCTCATAAAAGCGAGAACTATCGCACAATCAGCTTAACAGATTATGGTATTCAAATTGCTGATAAGAGTAAAACACAGAAGAATGGAAACCTGAGGAACTGTTAGACGACGACCGATTTGGCTTCAGGCAACGTAAAGGCACCAGGGGGGGGGGGGGGGGCAGTTCTATTGTTGAGCTTGATAATGGAAGCTAGACTGAAGAAAAATCTAGGGAAAGGCGGGCAACGTACAATATTTAGAAGAACCAAGGTGGAACAATAAGATTCGATTATCAGAAAGAATTGCTCAGTTAAAAAGGGTACACGACAGGGATATAGTCTTTCACCCCTACTGTTCAACCTACACGCCGAAGAAGCAATGACGGAAATATAAAAGAAATGTTCAATAGTAGGTTTAAAATTCTGGGTCAAAGGATATCAATGACAAGATTCACTAATGACATTGTTATCCTCAGTGAAAGCGAAGAAGGATTACAGAATCTGTGAAATGGAATGTATGGTCTATTGAGTACAGAATGTGGACTGAGAGTAAATCGAAGAAGGACGAAAGTAAAGAGAAGTAAGAGAAATGAGAACAGAAAGAAACTTAACGTCAGAATTGGGGATCACGAAGTAGACGAAGTTAAGGAACTCCGCTGCAGCAAAATAATCCATGACCGACGGAGCAAGAAGGACATAAAAAGGAGAGTAGCACTGGCAAAAGAGTATTCCTGGCCAAGAAAAATCTACTGGGAACAAACATAGGCCTCAATTTGAGGAAGAAATTTCTGAGAATGTACTTTTGCAGCACAGCATTGTTCGGTAGTGAAACTTGGACTGTGGGAAAACCGAAACAGAAGAGAATCGAAGCATTTGAGATCTGGTGCTACAGAAGAACGATAAAAATTAGGTGGACTGATTAGGTATGGAGTGAAGAGTCTCTCGGCAGAGTCGTCCAGGAAATGAATTATGGAAAACAGTGACAGTAAGAAGGGACAGGATAATAGGACACCTGTCACGGTATCGCGGAATAACTTGCTTGATACTAGAGGGATCTGTAGACGGGAAAAACTGTAGAGGAAGACATAGTTGGAATGACAACCAGCAAATAATTGAGGACATTCGTTGCAAGTGCTAGTCTGAGATGAAAAGTTTGGCACAGGAGAGTAATTCGTGGCAGACAGCATCTCATCAGAAGACTGATGACTCAGACGAAGTAATAATAATAATTATTATTAATAAAAAAAGGTAGCCCATGGGTGAAATTTGTAGTAATGAGAAATGAAGTCAGTGGCTGCTCGTAACAGCTCATTGGCCAATATTGCAAACTCCTCGTTCGCGGACACACACTTACTGGAAAGTTAAGTCCCATAGTGCTCAGAGCCATTTGAACCATTTTTGTGAAAGGTTTCGGTCAATGAAGTATTTTACAACTTTGGGGGATTTGTTTACCATTATCACGTTGCAGAACAGTTGTAGATGCCCCACAAATACAAATTTATAGTTTTTTCTTATTGTAACTGCTGTTTTATTATATCGCTCTCTCAGCATACCAGAACGATTTGAAGTGAATTATTTAGTGGCTCTGCATCGTGACTGATTTCATCCTCATCGCCGCATTCATCTCATTTCAGTTTATTTGATTCACATCTATACCCCACGCCCCTCCATACCGCAGCCGATGACGCCATTGGCAGAGGATGACACGGCGGTCGATCGGTCCCGATAGGCCCACTGGGGCCAGAACCGGAGCATTGCCTTTGTACTCGTCACGAAAGTGTCCTTCCCACAGCTTAACGAGAGGTACCGCGGCTGCTGAAGCCTCGTCCGTGAATCACCGCAGACTCTCGTCCAGTCGGCTGAGTGTGCCGTCACACCGGAAAGGGCAGCTCAGCTCAGCTGTCGCGGCGTAACAAGAGAGGAGGAGAGGTGAGGTGAGGGGAGCCGAGGTGTGGTGAGGTGAGGTGAGGGGAGCCGAGTTGCCACGTGACTCAGGCGTGACGTCACGGCACAGGATGCAGCTGCAACGCTCCGGTCCCCCGGTACAAGAAGGAATCAAAAGATGTCCAGTCGCAACCTTTAGCAGTGTTTACAACTTGCACGTCTAGATTAGTACGGAATCAGAATGGAATCACGGAAGAACGTTTTATTACTTGAGCCCCCACGGACATGTCTCTTCCACTTAATGCGCGCTATGTTCGTTCTGCGCTGGATTATGTGCGCAGATGCTATACCGATTTGAATTACGCAGAAATTCTACATCATCCTAGAAGGGAAAAAAGTCGCTGGAGGAAGCAGAAGAACGGCCTTGCTCAGAGTAATGTGTTCTAGTTCCCATCCTATTCTATACGAACTATCAACCAATACCCAAAGATACGAGACACTTTCTCTCTGCTGACAATTTGTGAATCACAGCGCAAGGAAGATACTTTGAGGAAGCAGAGGTGAAGTTGGGGAATACCTTGGAAGCTATCTCGACATATTACGATGACAACTCTCTCAAACCAAGTCCCACTTGCGCACAAGCCTAGCAGGTAGAAAGCTGCTCTTTAACTGGAATGGGCCTACCCTTCAACACACAGACCAGCCGACATACCTCGGAGTGACGCTTCACAGGTCCCTCACATACAAAAATCACTGCGAAAAAAAACGAAATAACGTAGCTGCAAGGAACATTATCCTCAGAAAGCTAACTGGCAGTATGTGGTGTACTAAGCCTACTGTGCTTAGAACCACCTCTTCCGAACTGCTATTCAGCAGCTGAATACGCATGTCCTGCCTGGCCTAGGTCGGCGCATGCAAAGAAGATCGAAATAATCCCTAACGAAATCTGTAGGCTAGTCACAGGATGCACGAAGACCACTCCACTGGAGCAGTTCGACCAAGCTCCAGGTTTCAGCAGCTTGACAAGAATAAGGGACCGGTTGGTAGGACATGTTCTGAGACACCAAGGGATCACCAATTTAGTACTGGAGGGCAGCGTGGAGGGTAAAAATCGTAGAGGGAGACCAAGAGATGAATACACCAAGCAGATTGAGAAGGATGTAGGTTGCAGTAAGTACTGGGATATGAAGAAGCTTGCACAGGATAGAATAGCATGGAGAGCTGCATCAAACCAGTCTCAGGACTGAAGACCACAACAACAACAACGTAGAATCGAGTTTGTGACAAAGTATCATCAGTAAGAAATGCAGCGCACTAACGAAAAACGGAAGGAAGAACTCTATCGAGATGAAATGTCAAGCTAAGAACTAGGACAATGTACATATGAATGTTAACAATCCAATCCTCGGTTCCATCGTCAAAGCGGTGCGGCATGATGTAGTCAATTAAGTGATTCCAAACGGCGAGAGGTTATACAAAGTTCAGCTAAGAACAACTCGGTACTGCCAACAGTTTAATTTATTCGATATGTAAAGATCAAACATGTATATGGAACTAAACTAGGAAAAAACTGGCTACGATAAAAAGAACCTCAGAGAAAACACTTAACACTACAGATATGTTACAATCTCACTGGAAGCTGTATCGAAGCGCGAAAAATAAGAGCTGCACCTGTTGGGCTGGACATTATGTGCACTATATACTACTGAACAACTGTTCATTCATCTTTACCTACCTCCACCTACTCACTATTATATCTCCAACTGTATTACTACTGCTTCATTCACCTCACACATTAAATTACTAAATATACACAGAGTAACATAATTAAACGACGTTCATATGACGAATAGCAGAGGAACAGAACATTATTAGATCAAGGGAAAACCAAGATTGGCGTTTAAGTTGACAACGCTGCTCACACAAAAACACAGATACATGTTCACCCAGAAGGACGCAAATAAACAGTGGGGGCACATTGTGTTGTCTTTCACGTAAAGAAATGTATAGTTCTAGAAAGCGATGTGGGATTAGGTGGAAAACAGCAGTGCGACTGGAGGGAATGTCTCAAAAACGAACAAGTACACGGCGTTTCGTGATGTGAGCGAAAATCTGACATAAACTACCGTAAGTAAATTATGTCTTTTGTAACGATCTAGTTTTTCGATGAAAAAATCAAGTTAAATTCCATATATATTTCATGACAGACCAATGGTGATGCTTTATTTCAGTAAAACGAAACGCGTTTGGTGACAAAATATACATTTTCTCTTAGTTACAAAGATGAATTTAAAATAACTTCAAAAAGCACAAAGCAATTACAGACAATATGGCCACAAAAATGAGGAATTTGTTCACCAAAACTCAAATAGTGACAGATTTTCTCAAATATCTTAAGGACGTGCTTTATAAAGATAATAACCACTCAAAATGTAAGACGTGGTTTCAGAATTACCTTTGTCTTGTTCCGTCTCGAAAAGGAGAATTACTTTCAAAATAAATAAATTACGACGTCAAACTAGACTGAAGTTCTACCACTATAGACTTTACACCTGCCAAAGAGCTTGAAGTAGTTGAACTTCAGGACATAGCATACCTGCTACTCTTTCATTATAAACAACTTTTGTTAATTTTTGTATATCAGTGTAACACGTTTTAATGAAAGCAGCGTCTAAAAGGAGAGGCACAAATCTCTATGAGCGATCTCCTGTGACGTCATGCATTGTGGAAATAGCAGATACCTCCGAGGAGTTCAGCGAACTTACACGGCGCGACAGCTCTCACAAACACCCAAATCGTGTACGACTACGATCGACGCCTCCTCCTGTACTCAACACGGTACCTCATTACGACGTGTGGCGGAGGGTACGTCGGGAACCCTGTCATCCCCCCCATTTCATTCACCAGTCACGGACGCCGAGGGGAAAGAATGGTGCAGTGGTGGTGATAGTCTGTTCTCAGTTGACTGTTCTTGCCATTCAACAGGCTCTGTAATTTTCCTCATTTTCAAATAGCATAGCAATGTCATCAGCGAACCGTAACGTTGATATCTTATCACCCTGAATTTTTGTTTCACGTCGGAGCCTTTTTTGTTATTTACGCCATTGATTCTTCGTATACAGGTTGAACAGAAGAGAAGAAAAACTGCATCCTTGCCTATCATAGTTTTTAACCCCAGCACTTCACTCATTGTATTCTTATTTATTCCGCCTTGTTTCTTGGACATGTTGAATATTACCCATCTTTAAGAGGATTTTAAACATCCTGAACTATTTTACGTTGTGTAATGCTTTGTCTAGGTCGAAGAACCGTTTGGAAGTGTTTTGAGCTGTTAAGTCGATTGTGAGACAGTTCTCGCCTTCACCTGCCCATGTTATTCTTGTATTTTCCTGTCCACTCGTCTAATATAGGGCGACTAGGAAGCTATTTTCTCGGATCGATAGACAACAATTTAAGCAAATCGTGTTATGGACTTTATTACAGTTAGTTAAATCTGACAGTAATTAATTCTGCGTATTACAAAGGCGGGTCGCGAGCAACTCGCGACATGCAAATAATCAATGTCCTTCGGTATATACAATCTCAATGCATGCAAAACAGTATAGTCCATGAGCGTTGTATGGCGACTTGTCTTCCACTGCGGCCGCGGTTTTGAGACGCGGCGCTTTTATTCATTTGGTGTAAATGCCGCTCCAGTCGTGGGGTCGAGTTCGTCAGCGTACTATTGGCTGACGTCTCATAATGGGCAAGACACGTCCGTTCTCGGAAAATGTACTTTGCCTGCCATGTATCGCTCGCATACTCCAACAGTGACTTTTACGGTGCTACAATCACGCGACTGTGAGAACATATTTGGTTTTGATTGGTTTGATTTGTTTGGCTATAACATTCATGACAATGTGCTGTCAGCGTCTGCATTCCGCGGAAAAGACAGTGTAGCTAGCTTGCTGAAAGAATTCCCGAACTCTTTTCTGAAGGTTTAGGAAAGGCTAACAATTTTGTTGCACATATTACTCTGAAAGACAATGCTATGCCGAAATTTTGCCGGGACACCTGCTCCCATTGCATTACGGGACAAAATCATTGCTGAACGTAAAGAATTGCAAGTTAGCGAAGCTATTGCGCCCATGCAAGCTACGAGTAGTCAATGGGCAAGTCCACTGGTTTTGCTCCCCAAATCTTAAGGTTGCATTCGCGACTGTATTGACTTTAAGTCTACGGTCAACCCACAAACTGTGATTGATACTTACCCATTCCCACGCCTAGAGGATCTCATGGACAGATTAGGCGCTGGTCGCTACTTTTCGAAAACTGATTTGCGCGACGCGTGTCTTCAAATACCGCTCGATGAAAAATCTCAAAAAATGTGTGTAGTGAATACTCATTTAAGCTTGTTTAAATATTTGCCTTTGCCTCTTGGCACTGCTTCAGCACCCGCCATTTTTCCAGTGGTATCTGGAACAGCTGATTGTTCAAGTGCGAAACTGTCCAAAGTATTTGGACAGTATTGACGTAGCAGTTCGTACACCTGAAGATCATACTGCAAATTTGCGTGCTTTGTTTCGTGTATTGTCTGATGCAGGACTAAACTGTAGACTGGATAAGTGTGATTTTTTTGAACCTGAGTTGCAATATCTTGGTCATGTCATAAAACAGTCAAGGTGTACATCCTCTTCGCCGGCCGGTGTGGCCGTGCGGTTCTAGGCGCTTCAGTCTGGAACCGCGCGACCGATATGGTCGTAGGTTCGAATCCTGCTTCGGACATAGATGTGTGTGATGTCCTTAGGTTAGTTAGGTTTAACTAGTTCTATGTTCTAGGGGACTGACGACCACAGATGTTAAGTCCCATAGTGCTCAGAGCCATTTTTTGTACATCCTCTTCAGTCGCATTTGTTAGCCATACGACATTTGGCAGTTCTTGGCAATGTCACAGTCTTAGGGAAAATGAGCTATTATAATCGGTTCATACTGAATGCGGCCCAAATCGCAGCTCCATTGCAGCGCCTGCGTCCCAAGAATGTTCCATTTGTTTGTACAGATGAGTGCCAAGTAGCTTTTCAAAAACTTTAAAGATACAAAAATTTTGTGAATTGTTTAGCTGGAGATCTGCATGAAGTACGACGGTATTCTCCAGTATAATTCTACGTGCTAATGTGAGTAACCGTTTGGTTACCTACTTTCCTGATGATTTTAAAAATACCGAAAGAGTGTTGCCTATCCATTCTTCGTATGTCCTCCAAATAAACAGTCGTTTGTACTTCTAACACATTAGTAAACTATTCCCCCCCCCCCCTCCCCCCTGTAGAAGCCATCAACGGGCTCCTTCCACTTACCTGCTTTCTGCTCTACGTTTAGCGGTGGAACTCTTGTTGCTCCAGTGGTAGTAGAGAACTGGAGCCGAGCGGCAGCCTGGGAATTTCCAGCAAGTGGAGGCAGTCGGAGCCGGCGCCCTGACGTCTAAAAACAGAGGCGACACAAAAACCTGCTGGCCCACTGCCCGACTCCACTGTATAACGACGCACCAAAACACACTGCCCCCTACAACGGTCATCCCTTTGTTCCCAAGGCACGAATGAAACACGAAGGAACGAGTGAACGATCAAGCAGATCACGGCTGTACCCAAGTTGTTGTTGTGCCGGCCGTCAGCCCCAGTGCTGGTCTGATGCAATCTTGCGTTCCTGTCGGCTGTTGGACGACCTCTATACGTACGTCCCTGCGACTGTTTCCTCCCGCCGTTCCCTCTGCCACAATTTTCGGCAATACTTCATGTCGTAATATGGACCAAGGTATACTACCTCTTCGACACATTATATACTCTACCAGAAATTTCTTCTCGCTGAGTCGGTGCAGGATTTCTTCTTTACTTCTTCCATCAGTCGCCTTGGTCTTCACATCTCCTTTACATCCGATTCCATTTTAGTGGTTTAGTTTCTGTCGTTGTCACTGACTAACTTTCATGCCTGTACACAGCTTATCATCTCTATTTGCCGGCTCTTAAGTTTCTATTTTTGGATGTTACCAACTTTTTTAAGGGCTTTTGTCTTGTGCAATCCCTATTAGAACGTCTTGCTTCTTTATCTGTTCTACTTTCGAGACATCAAAATTCCTCCAGCTAAATAGCACCTCTGTTATCAAGTCTGCCTCGATGGGAATACATGATAGTGGTTTAACAAAGCCTGCTATCCCCTTAGCTCTCCCTTCTATTTTAGTCATTCGATTCTCCGACGAGATTGTCCTTTTGCTATAAGATATCTTTGCATATTCACTTTTCGTGTTTCATATTCTCGCGTTATCTTCGAAGGACTGGTAAAACATTTAAACTGAGTTCTTTAGGGACAAATCAGAAATATAGTGGATTAGCCGAGCGGTCTTAGACGCTGCAGTCATTGACTGTGCGGCTGATCTCGGCGGAGGTTCGAGTTCTCCCTCGGTCATGGGTGTGTGTGTGTGTGTGTTTGACCTTAGGATAATTTAGGTTAAGTAGTATGTAAGCTTAGGGACTGATGACCTTACCAGTTAAGTCCAATAAGATTTCCGAAACAAACAAAAATCGTTTCCCACAGACGCAAGTTCGTTAACGGTTAATGTGGAAATAAAAACTGCACCCAAAGACTTGCGAAACCAAGTAATGATCTATAACACCATTATTCCCCCAGATGTTCTTCACGGCTCCAAAACGTGGAGAATCATCAAAACACCCTGTACCGTTTATCAGATGGAATAGAGAACACTATCAAATTGTCAGATGACGAAGCAACAGTCTACAGGAAAGTAATGTTAGAACGTAGGAAATGCGGTACTTGGACAGAATTATCACTTGGAGTCACGAAGGTCAGCATTTTAAAATCTCAATAAGAAAGGGAAAGTACCAAATAGTATTAGATTAAGAATCACCTTTGTAGCCCTGACAGCATTTAAATGTTGAAATAGTCAGAAGAGTGTTACATGTAGCTTTGAGTGCATTACGTCGGAGTTAAGTGAGGTCGAATGTAGCCAAGTCGCTGGTAGTCGTATGGTGGGCGGTTATGTAGCCAACGGGAGCCGAAGAGTTTGATGTCTCAAGAGGTACCGTACCGAAAATTTATACCGCGTACAGGGAAACTGGAAAAACATCATCCGCTACGTCACAAGGCGGATGAAATTGTATGTTGAGTGATAGCGACCTACGGTTATTGAAGAGGATTATGACGCAAAGTAAGAGGACGACAGCTGCAAAAGTCACTGCAGAAGAGAATGTCGCATTCGGAAAGAGGAGGAAGGGAACTCCATAAGCTGGGAACTGCGGGCCCAGTTGGACGTCCAAAGCCACCCATAAATGATGCAAACGCCCCGTACCTGCAAGACTGTTGCCAAAGCCACAAAACCTCTACTATGGAGTAATGGAAGGAAGTCATTTGGTTGTATGAGTCTTTCTGCGCATTGCTTCCAGTTTCTGGTCGAGTTTACATTCCAAGAGTGATGCACGGCGGAGTTCGGTGATGATTTGGGACGCCGTATAGTTCCCATGCATTATGTGATCATTTTGGCTCGTAAGGCCCATCTGATGGTAAAATTATTGTTCCCCAATGGTGATAGTGTTTTCCGAGGCAACAGGGTTTCCGTTCAAACACCTCTCATCGTCCAGGACTGGTTTTCTGAGCACGAGAGTGTGTTCTTGCATCTGCCCTGGCCGCCATATTCACCAGATCTCACACAGTGGTCACATTTGAGGACCTCCATTATCGTTACCTTGTAGAATTGTCTAAACAGGACATGTATTTATCCATTGAGAGACCACTGGAAGCTGTTTAGGATACCGGCGGTTCTTCTACACTACTGGCCATTAAAACTGCTACACCACGAAGATGACGTGCTAACAGACGCGGAATTTAAGCGACAGGAAGAAGATGCTGTGATATGCAAATTATTAGCTTTTCAGAGCATTCACTCAAGGTTGGCGCCGGTGGCGACACTTACAACGTGCTGACATGAGGAAAGTTTCCAACTGATTTCTCATACACAAACAGCAGTTGACCGGCGTTGCCTGGTGAAACGTTGTTGTGATGCCTCGTGTAAGGAGGAGAAATGCGTACCATCACGTTTCCGACTTTGATAAAGGTCGGATTGTAGCCTATCGCGATTGTGGTTTATCGCATCACGACATTGCTGCGCGCGTTGGTCGAGATCCAATGACTGTTAGCACAATATGGAATCGGTGGGTTCAGTAGGGTAATACGGAACGCCGTGATGGATCCCAACGGCTTCGTTTCACTAGCAGTCGAGATGACAGGCATCTTACTCGCATTGCTGTAACGGATCGTGCAGCCACGTCTCGATCCCTGATTCAACAGATGGGGACGTTTGCAAGACAACAACCATCTGCACGAACAGTTCGACGACGTTTGCAGCAGCATGGACTATCAGCTCGGAGACCACGGCTGCGGTTACCCTTGACGCTGCATTACAGACAGGAGCGCCTGCGACGGTGTACTCAACTACGAACCTGGGTGCACGAATGGCAAAACGTCATTTTTTGGGATGAATCCAGGTTCTGTTTGCAGCATCATGATGGTCGCATCCGTGTTTGGCGACATCGCGGTGAATGCAAATTGGAAGCGTGTAACCGTCATCGCCACACTGGCGTATCACCCGGCGTTACACGTCTCGGTCACCTCTTGTTCGCATTGACGACACTTCGAACAGTGGACGTTACATTTCAGTTGTGTTACGATCCGTGGCACTACCCTTCATTCGATCCCTGCGAAACCCTACATTTCAGCAGGATAATGCACGACCGCATGTTGCAGGTCTTGTACGGGCCTTTCTGGATACAGAAAATGTTCGACTGCTGCCCTAGCCAGTACATTCTCCAGATCTCTCACCAATTGAAAACATCTGGTCAATAGTGGCCGAGAAACTGGCTCGTCACAATACGACAGTCACTACTCTTGATGAACTGTGGTATCGTATTGAAGCTGCATTGGCAGCTATACCTGTACACGCCATCCAAGCTCTGTTTGACAATGGCCAGGCGTATCAAGGCCGTTATTACGGACAGAGGTGGTTGTTCTGGGTACTGATTTCTCAGGATCTGTGCACCCAAATTGAGTGAAAATGCAATGACATGTCAGTTCTAGTATAATACATTTGTCCAATGAATACCCGTTTATCATCTGCATTTCTTCTTGGTGTAGCAATTTTAATGGCCACTAGTGTAAATCCTATTAAGAATGGCAATATGGTTGGCGTTTCCATATTTTTGTCCATCCCTTATAAAAATGAGAGAATGCTGAAAGCTATGGCTTCGAATATTGTACCTGAAAAGTCTTAAGTAAAACAAACGTTCTTAGCAGTCTACATCTTTATTATCCTTGTTTACAACTTTGAAGCCCTCTGTCGCTAGCTGGCAACGTGGCAGCGTGTAACGCGACTACGAGGGTGCTTTGAAACAGCGTGGTGTAGCCGAGTTTCGTATGTGAAGAGTTCGTTCACACATGGAGCACACTCTCCTTCAGCAAGAGAATGCCAGAACACACACGAGCGCTGCGACATCTGCAACAATCCGATACCCTGCCGCCGGCCGGGGTGGGCGTGCGGTTCTAGGCGCTACAGTCCGGAACCGCGCGACTGCTACGGTCGCAGGTTCGAATCCTGCCTCGGGCATGGATGTGTGTGATGTCCTTAGGTTAGTTAGGTTTAAGTAGTTCTAAGTTCTAGGGGACTGATGACATCAGACGTTAAGTCCCATAGTGCTCAGAGCCATTTGATACCCTGGCCTCACCGTCATCGATCACCCTCCATACAGTCCCGACTTGGCCCCATTCGACTTTCGTCTCTTTTCAAAATTTAAGGAACATTTTGGAAGACTCGACTTTGATAGTGGTGGAGCGGTGCAGGCAGAGGTGAGATTGTGGCTCTGTCAACAAAGTTAAAAATTCTACAGTGACGGTATCAACAAACTGGTCTCACGTTGGGTGAAATGCTTTCGTCGCCAGGGTGACTATGTTGAGAAATAAATATGAAGACATGAAGAATGAAGATGTGCATTGTTCGTAATGTTTGTTTTGTGTAAAAAGCTTTAATATTCTTTACATAAAAAATATGGGAGGCATTACTACTCAGCACTCCCTCGTACTTGCAGAGTCAGTAGTTCAGATAGAGTTCTTCGATAGAACGTTGAAGAGTATTTTCGGGCCTGTTAAAAATTGAGGAGGATGGACAACGGACATCCGAGATACACTATGTGTTGGTGAAGATCGATTTCCCGATACTGTTAGAAGCAAGTGGTTCCAGTGACGGTGTGTGCGGTACGACTGACAGAAAAAGAAATTCTCAAGGTGAGAGAAGAACAGAATAAGTACCACACAGGCAGACCAAGGTTGTGTCGGAAGTGTGGGGAAAGAAATGTCTTCACTCAGACGAGAGTTTAAGGAGACGGCATGGAGGAGGTGCTAGATTAATAGAGATGAAAAAGGCGTGTTCTTCATCGTCTTTGCTTGCTGTGTAATGGTGACCGTAAAAACGGCACTGCTGTTGCTGATGGTGGAGGAGATGATGAACAGCCGCCGGATTTAGAAATGGGGGGAAGACTCGTTCACAAAATTAATCTGTAGTCTATGAACCTCCATTGAAGTATGCAGCAATGGGTACTTTTTATTGTTTCACATATACTATGATCTCTTTATAACACCAAAAATTTGTATCATTAATATAACTGTTGCTGTAGTATTATTGTCTACTCAAAAACGCATATATTTTTGAGTAATTGTAGAAATGATGAATATCTTAATGTGC
Organism: Schistocerca americana; assembly: GCF_021461395.2. Classification (NCBI taxonomy): domain Eukaryota; kingdom Metazoa; phylum Arthropoda; class Insecta; order Orthoptera; family Acrididae; genus Schistocerca; species Schistocerca americana. Next base: position 1,266,137,540 of record NC_060119.1, read on the forward strand.
TTTACATACGAGAAAGCGTCGCTCCTATTACTGATTTTCGCATAGGAATTGAGAAGCAAAAATTTATTGTTAGGGAAATAAAAGCTGGAGGGAGGTACCTCTGTGTGTGTGGGAGACGGTTAGAGCACCTAAGTAAAAGGGTTATGGGCGCGTAGTGAGTGCGCCAGGAGTGGAAGCGAGACTAAACTACCTGCAATTTTACTTACCAAAGTATCGGATCAATGCATAACCAGATTACTGTAGCGTGGTGTGTATGTGCAATGCTGTATGGTCTTTGGACATAGAAAAAGAATTACACTACTGGCCATTAAAATTGCTACAACAAGAAGAAATGCAGATGATAAACGGGTATTCATTGGACAAATATATTATACTAGTACTGACATGTGATTGCATTTTCACGCAATTTGGGTGCATAGATCCTGAGAAATCAGTACCCAGAACAACCACCTCTGGCCGTAATAACGGCCTTGATACGCCTGGGCATTGAGTCAAACAGAGCTTGGATGGCGTGTACAGGTACAGCTGCCCATGCAGCTTCAACACGATACCACAGTTCATCAAGAGTAGTGACTGGCGTATTGTGACGAGCCAGTTGCTCGGCTACCATTAACCAGATGTTTTCAATTGGTGAGAGATCTGGAGAATTTGCTGGCCAGGGCAGCAGTCGAACATTTTCCGTATCCAGAAAGGCCCGTACAGGACCTGCAACATGCGGTCGTGCATTAATCTGCTGAAATGTAGGATCTCGCAGGGATCGAATGAAGGGTAGAGCCATGGGTCGTAACACATCTGAAATGTAACGTCCACTGTTCAAAGTGCCGTCAATGAGAACAAGAGGTGACCGAGACCTGTAACCAATGCCACCCCATACCATCACGCCGGGTGATACGCCAGTATGGCGATGACGAATACACGCTTCCAATTTGCGTTCACTGCGATGTCGCCAAACACGGATGCGACCATCATGATGTTGTAAACAGAACCTGGATTCATCTGAAAAAAATGACGTTTTGCCATTCGTGCACCCAGGTTCGTAGTTGAGTACACCATCGCAGGCGCTCCTGTTTGTGATGCAGCGTCAAGGGTAACCGCAGCCATGGTCTCCTAGTTGATAGTCCATGCTGCTGCAAACGTCGTCCAACTGTTCGTGCAGATGGTTGTTGTCTTGCAAACGTCCCCGTCTGTTGACTCAGGGATCGAGACGTGACTGCACGATCCCTTACAGCCATGCGGATAAGATGCCTGTCATCTCGAGTGCTAGTGATACGAGGCCGTTGCGATCCAGCACGGCGTTCCGTATTACCCTACTGAACCCACCAATTCCATATTCTGCTAACAGTCATTGGATCTCGACCAACACGAGCAGCAATGTCACGATACGATAAACCGCAATCGCGATAGGCTACAATCCGATCTTTATCAAAGTCGGAAACGCGATGGTGTGCATTTCTCCTCTTTACACGAGGCATCACAACAACGTTTCACCAAGCAACGCCAGTCAGCTGCTGTTTGTGTATGAGAAATCGGTTGGAAACTTTCCTCATGTCAGCACGTTGTAGGTGTTGCCACCGGCGCCAACCTTGTATGAATGCTCTGAAAAGGTAATAAGTTGCATATCACAGCATCTTCTTCCTGTCGATAAAATTTCGCATCTGTAGCACGTCATCTTCGTGGTGTAGCAATTTCAATGGCCAGTAGTGTACATTAGGTCAGTCTGTATGCTGATCTACGCCTCTGCAGCACTGGTCAACGCCACCTTCGCCGCAGCTCAACGCACCGTAACTTCCATACAGTGCACTGTTTCGTAAGATTTGTAAAAGTGCACGAATCAGTGGTCTCCTTTGCTGTTATCGCTAATAGATTTGCGGAATTTCATCTCCCTGTGTTCCAAGACTGTTATCGACCTTAGTCACATAACCTGTGTTACGATCCGATTCCTAATCCCAAAAGTTACCTGAGTGTGAATAATGTTGGACATAATTATAAAAACAGTTTGGTTTTGTTAGTAATAATAAGTCCTAAACATATGAGCAAAATCACCAGTAAAGTTAAAGAAAGACTGCACTTCCTAGACTGCAGAATCTCACCCGAAAATTTGCTTGTTGAAGACACTACTACCATCCTATTCTGTTTAGAAGCCATATTTAAATTATTCAATGACACTAAAGTTGATTGTTGTGTAACGCATTCCAGCTTTAAGAGTGTTCCCACTAATGCCGCCAAGTGTTATTGTATTCAGATACTGAGAGAGCCCCTGTAATCTAGTAATTTTGTTCAGTGCTTGAATAGATTTCGTAAGAGAGATATTCCTTCAAAGCTAGACGTTATTGTGAAGGAGAGGTTTCCTAGTCTCGTTGTAGAGTGCTGAATAGAAGCTGTCGGTAGTGATAGATTTTGCAAATCTGTTCACACTTGTTATAAACACTAGAAGGTCCTATTTTATCTAATGAATGTGTGAGGTATAAAAGTCATTAGCACTTGTTTCAAAATTGCATGTTCCATTTGAACTGGCGACCCTACTTTTACCTGGCGTCAAAAAATTAAAACTGCTAAATGAATGTATCTCCAAATACTGGTACCTAATTTATACTCACCTCTATAAAATAATGTGTTTTAATTTATTTGGACAATCACGTAAGAAGCTTCTTAATGTTCGTAGTTTCTACCCTTAAAGACGATTTAATCAGTGTTCAGTGCAGCATTTCGCCACATTCACAGAATCATTCTTCTCGTGTCTGCCAGTTAAGATTTGTCAACGTTTCTATTATGCCCCCTCCCCGGTCAAACAAGCTAGGGGCTATTCGCACACCCTTGTTTGTGTACCCCCGATGCCACTTAATTGTCGAAACAACATGGGTCTCATACGTCTGAACGGATTTAAAGTGTAGGCCCTGCAAGTATTTTGTATGCAGTCCCTTTTGTAGCTAAACTGCAATTTCCCAGTATCCCCCCATTTCTCTTACCCGCAACTGAGCCTCGTGGTCATTCCACTTCACATACCCACATAACGTTACTATCGAATATTTGTACGACGTGACTGACTCAAATTGTGGCCCCTTAAATCTGTAGTCAAAGGATACCACGTCTTCGAGTTTCGTAAAGTGCTTAAATTCGCATTTTTCTACTTTACTATCTAGTTCCCGGTCTGCGCACAAGGCTGTCATTTTATCGAGATCTGCCTAAATATTACTGCAATTTTTATGGAACAATTTTCTGAAAGATAACTGCATCTTCTACGAAGAATCTGTAACTAACTCTACCCGTTACGTAATTAATGTATTACATGAACAGCAACGTTGCGAAGAATCGTGGAGCACGCCAGATATTACTACATAGCCTGTGTAAGACACTCCAAGCAAGACAGCGTGCTGCATCCCTCCCATCAGCAAAAATTTTTTATTTAGTTGCAACCTGGTTAACTACCTAAAAGTATTGTACTTTTTTAAAAGCTGCTTGTGTGTTACTGAATAACATGCTTTTTAATAGCCTCCAAAACCGAATCAATCTCTTGTCACCTGTCCACGGCGGAGACGAGGACGAACTGATTTTTTCATGACAAATGTTTTTGAAACCCATGCTGATTTACGGGGAGAAGTTTGTTTTCTTCTAGGGAGGTCGTATTGTTTGAACAGACAATATGTTCTACTATTCTGCTAAAAAAAGACGTAAGTGATGCACAGGGCGTTTCACAATTCATATTACACATTTATAGAGATTGTAGAGGGGCTTAGACGACCAAATTTTACACAGGAACCCATGTCCGGAAACATGATCCAACTACGCTACAGAGCATCAAAGCTACAGGCGCCGGCTCCTGTAAACGTATGCATATACAAGGTGATTCCGTGGTTATCTTACAACTTTTCAAAGACGATCGAGACGGTTATATATATCAATTTGAGGTAAGGGTCCCTGGTCCGCCAAAGAACTCGTCGAAAGTTACAAACGAAAATAATTCTGGTACCTCTGACAGTGCAAGACATGTACCGGTATTGTTGTTGCTAAGAATGTAACTCACGCAGCTTTCAGAGGTGGTAGTATTGACCAAGACTAGAAAAGTAAACATGGCCTCTAAAACGTATACCTTAGCAGCTATGAGCAGTTGTTGTTCATCTTCGCTAGTGTGAAATACATCTCGTCTAACTGATGTATTATTATTTATTTAAGTAAGTTATTTACTTTAGTGCCCAAAATTACGAGACATTCTTTCTTGTTTGGGTCCATAGTAACATATTTTAAAGTTGCGTACCCTACATTCTTAACAGCAACAGTACCGGTACATCTTTTCCACTGTCAGAGGTATCAGACCGGTTTTGGTTTATTACTTTCACTCGTTCGTTTCCGGTATGTCGACCCGTACCTAAAAATTGATACACTTATCCTTCTCCATTGTACGTAAAAGTCTGTAACACCATCACGGATTCACCCTCTATATACATACATTTACACGCGCCGGAGCCTGTAACTCTGACGCTCCGTAGCGTCATTGGATGACCTTTCCGGACATGGATTTCTATGTAAGACTTGATCTACTTAATCACCTCTACAACCTCTAGAAGTGTGGAACATGAATTCTGAAACGTCCAGTAGAATAGTAGGTACGAACACCAATTCTGTTCCTCATTTGTACACGGCTGTGACTCGTATCCTATTCCAATTATGAGGAACGTATCTCTACTCAAAGGATGTACGATAGGTTTTCATTAAGGAGCAGAGCTGTACAAAATGACGCAAGACAGGTGTGATACTGCCAATAGACAGTGCAGCATTAATGAAGGCAACGAAAAGGCAGTTGAGAATGGAACCATACGCCCGAAACGGCGCATGCTAATTTAAGTACTAAACAGTGAATCCAGCAAATTGACTTTAAATTACTGAAACTTACTGCAGAATAGTACACGCCTCTTTGTACAATGATTAAGGAAGGGTATGCAAGTGATAATCGTCTTCCAATGAAGTGTTAAAGGCGACAAAAGTAACGGGATACCTCGCTCCCAATAGCGTGTCGCCGGCCGGTGTGGCCGAGCGGTTCTAGGCGCTACAGTCTGGAACCGCGCGACCGCTACGGTCGCAGGTTCGAATCCTGCCTCGCGCATGGATGTGTGTGATGTCCTTAGGTTAGTTAGGTATAAGTAGTTCTAAGGTGTGGAGGACTGATGACCTCAGATGTTAAGTCCCATACTGCTTACAGCCATTTAAAAACGAAAAACTGGCGTGTCGGACCTCCTTTCACCCGGCTTAGTGCATATGCTCGACTTGGCGTGGACTCAACAAGTCGTTGCAAGTTCCCTGTAGAAATACTGACCCACGCTGACTCCAGAGCCAACAGTAATTTTGAAAGTGTTTCAAAAGCTGCGACATGGTCGCGAAAAAACAGTGGCCGGTATATGTAATAAGTTTCCTTTAATTTACGTCTATGGTCACAAACTGTTTGATAACAGATTACCGGTTTCGGTCTTTAATGACCATCATCAGATCTGTTTCATAAAAACAAAGTCCTAATGTATTGCAGCCATAGCGCCATCGTCAAATGTTAAATGCCACTATGGCTGCAGTACAGTAGGACTTTGTTTTTATGAAGCAGATCTGATGATGGTCATTAAAGACCGAAACCGGTAATCTGTTATCAAACAGTTTGTGACCATAGACGTAAATTAAAGGATCCTTTGAAAGTGTTGCCCGTGCAGTATTTTGTGCACGAACTGACCTCTCGATATGTTCCATAAATGAACGATGAGATTTATGTCGGACGATCTGGGTGGCCAAATCATTCGTTCGCATTGTCTAGCACGTTCGTAGAATCAGTCGCGAACGATTGTGGCCTGGTGACGTGGCGCATCGTTGTTTGGGAACGTGAAGTCCATCAATGGCTGCAAATGGTCTCCAAGTAGCCGAACATAACCAGAATTCCATGCACACCGCCGATATCAACATGGAGCCACACCATCTTACTCGCTGCCTTGTTGACACGTTCGTGGGGTCTGCGCCACACTAGAAGCATATCATCAGCTCTTACCAGCTGAAATCTGGACTCATCATTGTTTTCCAGTCGTCTGGGGTCCAACAGATGTGGTCAGGAGCCCAGGAGAGTCGCTGCAGGCGTTGTCGTGCTGTTGGCGTGGGTACTCGCGTCGGTCGTCTCCTGCCATAGTCCTTTAACGTCAGATTTCGCCTTACTGTCCGAACGGATACTTTCGTCGTACGTCCCACATTGATTTCTGCGGTTACTTTACGCAGTGTAGCTTGTCTATTAGCACTGACGACTCTATGTTAACGTCGCTGCTCTCGGTCGTTAAGTGAAGCCCGTCGGCCACTGTTTTGCTGTTTTGTCCGTGATGAGGGTAGTGCCTGAAATTTGGTATTCCTGGCACACTCTCGACACTGTGGATCACAGAACATTGAATTCTTACGGATTTATGTAATGGAATGTCCAATGCTTTTCACATGAATCATGTGACTACAAATGACAGCTGCTTCAATGCATAGCCCATTTATACCTTGTGTAAGAGATACTACTGCCTTCTGTACAAGTGTGTCTTCCACGACTTTTCTCAGCTCAGTACACGGATGATAAGACTGGAAATCCAAGACGACCTTACATAGTTCGCTGAACTGTCACAGCAGGTCATTGTGACCACCCTTTTTCAGTTTGAGAATGTTCTCTGTAATTGTGCAAACTTGCCCCAAACTGTGATACTACGTGTGAAGACTGCGGTGTTGGTGTAGCCCCAGAGTATTGCGCATCCACAGAGCCGGACCTTCCAGGCTTCCGCGGTTTGCGGCGCCTATCCGTCGGTGCGTGCGGCCTCTGCGGGCGCTCCCGGCTACGCTAGTCGCTGAGTAGCGACAGCCGACCCGCTTAGTGCTCGCTAGGCCGGCGAGGCTCGGCGGTTCGTTCACCGGCACCGTGCAGCGCCGCAGGCCTACCTCACAGGCGGTGCGGGTCAAGGTCCGCGCTGGCGCTCTCAGCTGCTGGCCTCACCACCTAACTCCCACTCCCACATCCGTAATTTTACCCTCCAACGTACTCCTTCCATAGTATGATGTAGAGCTCTCCCAGAGAAAGCCAGCGTTACTGCGTGAGTCCTAACAATCGGAGAAACACTTCACTGAGGAACTCAAATACAAACTGCCGTGTGCTGGACACATTTGCATTACTCCACAAACACTACCGCCAAGTGAAATGAGAACAATTATTCTGGGTCAAACAACAGTGTTACACAAAATGAGATGATAGAAAATATGTCGAAGCAGAGTGTGACAAAAATTTTCTCTTATTATACTATATTACCTCAGATTGTCTTACTCTATACATTAAAAAACATATCTTATGGGAATGGGGAAAGATTTTGCAGCCCTTCCAACTGAGATAGGGATAACACGATGTAAAAATCTTGCTACGTATCCTAAAAGGCCAGGTTCCCTCAGATAAGGTTACTGACAAGCCATGCATCTACAAGAACTCTTACCAGGCTGTGACACAGATGTAGCTATCTGCTTGTGATCAAGCGACTAATATCTGCATTCTATCAACCTCCTCCACATGAACTTGCTGAACTCAACCATGTACCGCCGAAAAACAGAAGGACAGATTTCATAGAGCATTAATCGGAGCAGAAATACTTCTACCTCATTATTATAAATCTTTAGCAGCTATTATAACTAAGTCATTTGGCTGTAGTTTTGGGCGAAGCGAATATCAATCTCTAAATCAGTTGTAGCAAGACCAAAAAGATCACCAATGGAGGAATCTCTTCAATCTTTTGGGCTCCTGGTAACTCTGCAGTTTAAATGAAAACTGACTGTAATTTTAAGTAAATACGTGTGATTTGACATTCAAATTCTCCACCTTCGTATATGTGAACACGTAAGGGCTTAGAGGAAGGTCGGCATGGCATGAAAGAATAAGTATTATGAAACTAAAAACCTTTTTACTGTGAAATAAAAATAACCCATTCTGCGCAACAAATGCAGTATGTTAAAAAACACCACATTTTCGTACATTCGTGAAATCATAATATGCTGCTGGATGGTACTGAGTAGCGCGCACTGTATCATCATGGGATCCTCCTCGGTGTGATCTCCACTAGCTGCTAGAGACTTGGCCGAGCCGTTCTAGGCGCTTCAGTCTGGAACCGCACGACCGCTACGGTCGCAGGTTCGAATCCTGCCTCGGGCATGGATGTGAGTGATGTCCTTAGGTTGGTTAGGTTTAAGTAGTTCTAAGTTCTGGGGGACTGATGACCTCAGAAGTTAAGTCCCATAGTGCTTAGAGCCATTTGAACCATTTGATACACACTCGCTGCTCACCTTCTCTCTGTCTTCGACGTTCGCCTTCTGAGTCCATCCAGTGTGTGAGGAAGATAACTGTTCATGTCGGCAGATACTAAAGGCCGTTCCATTCAGCTGATTCCTGCTTTCTGGTGGAAGAAGTGCACGAAATGGCCGTCTGTGTGCTCCTGAATTATCGTTTTGAAAGAGAGATTCGTCACCGAAATGTTGATTGTACGGCTGGGCAGATGGATGCAGGATCCTGTCGTGTTGTTTCACAGCTGTCTTATCACTATCGTCGGAGGCGGGACCTGTCTCACACCCATACATGATACCGCCACAAAACGTGACTCACATATCCCCCTGCTGCATGCTTCAGACTTGCATACAATCATCAGGCATCAAGCAAATCATCTGTGAAAAGAACCCTTTACGTTGTTCATCCAAGTTCCATTCTAGCCGTTCCTTGCCCATCTTCTCCGAGAACGAAGGCGCTGAGCCTGCCTCTTTGATCTGGGTCGAAACAGCCCTCCGAGTTGCGTTTAGAATGGCAGTGTGCAGTTCTGCTGCATTTTCTCGAGGTGCCTGATAGACATAATCGAACGCGGACGGCCACTGTGACGCATGTCTTCAATGTTCTGCGTTTCACAATTGTAGGTAAATTCTCGAATGACATCTGCTGAAGTCACAATGCGCTCGCGGTCTAAGCTTGAATTAAGAAATTTAATTTTTAATTTGTGGTGAGATCTTATGGGACCAATCTGCTGAGGTCATCGGTCCCTAAGCCTACAAACCACTTAATCTAACTTAAATTTACACTATGGACGACACACACACCCATGCCCGAGGGAGGACTCGAACCTCCGACGGGGCCAGCCGCACTGACAGTGACAAGACGCCCAAGACCGCGCGGCTACCCCGTGCGGCCCTAAGCTTGAAATGACGCCACAAAGTATGCTGGAACACTGAACAGTACACACAAGATTCAGTGTCCTGTTCAAGAACTGGTAGCACGTTCCATGGATCATTGGCAATGTAAATTGTAACCATGTGGAACGAATCATTTTATATGAACATCACAAGTTATTTTGTGAATTTTTTTTTTTTTTTTTTTTTTTTTAGATTGCAGCACGCTGTACTGAACTGCACGGAGAGTGCTGCTTTACTTTAACTCAAAAATGTATTGAGGAATAAGTTTCTGGGAGGGAGTGGGGGGGGGGGGGGGGGTTGAGGGAACACAAACTGAACTTATCGCTAATGGTTCTGACCCAGTGATGTGTTCCAAAAGTTTCCAAGTCTCCACATGCTCGATGCTGTACACTATTATAATCCTTACAAACTGCATCTTATGAACAATATTTAAATTTTAATGTCTTGAGTGCTCTTACTCAGTTCGTTATTTTGACACTATGTAGATTGAGACAGAACGTCACCTACGTATAGTAACAGATGCTGTAATCCAAAACCTTCCTACACCTCGTAATGTTGACAATCGAAACTTCATCACGACAACAATGGAAGCTAGTAGCAATAATAAAGCTTTTTACAACAGCTGACTGTGGTGCAACATCGGTTTCGAGAAATATCTGCATTATCGTGAGCAACGTTTAATGAAAACAACAGAACGAAAGTCCAGAAAACAATTTACAGAAAGAATCATGTCTAATTTCGAGGCTATTGCGGTGGAATTTTTCAGCGTTAGCAAAACAGATACTGTATTTAGATTTCACCTTTACGTCTTTACCTGTGAAACGAATTTCCATTTGCCTTCATTTCTGCTGACGCAGATCGACATTTAGGACACAGAGCTGCGCAGAGGTAAAACAGGAAAGAGGGGCGTTGAACTGTGTTGTCAACAGCTAGCGCCCTGAATCAGTAGAAGTGTTCTGTTTGTAAGCACGACACACATTCCGTGTAAACAGGCACGACGGTAGTTTGAGTAACAAGCACAAACACCTCCAAGTTCTGATCTGATAGAGAGCAAGTCTCCGTCATATTAAACCATACAGCGAAAGACGTCACACAACTATGGAAAACAGCACTCAATATACTAAAATTTACACAGTGTTTCTAAGATCCAATGTGCCAGTAATATAGGTGCACAGCTTCCAAGCTATGGACACTCGTAAACTGTAGGAACTTTAGCCTCTTTATCGCGGGTGACACTGTCAGTTTTTATTTTTATTTTTATTTATTTATTTATTTTTTTGTCAGAAACCACTTTCTCAGTAACCTCTTGGGTTCATACAGTTTAGGTACTCCTTCGGCTACGTGCAGCCACTTGTTCAATGAGGTTAACCTCAGTGCAGTTCAGTAGAGAGGAATACAATTCCAATCGTGAACGGAACAATGTGGGAAAGACAAACAACTGAAACCACTCAACAGAGGGAAGACCACTGGACCATCACGATTCTACACGGAGTACGCGAAAGAACTTGCCCCCCCCCCCCCTCTCTTCTGGCAGCATGTACCGTAGGTTGCTAGAGGGGCGAAGCGATCCTAGTGATTGAAAAAACGTGCAGGCACTGCCGGCAAGTGAACAAAATGATAGTGTACGGAATATCAGACTAGCTGTGGGATTGGGTTTTCCTGGCAAACAGAATACACGATGTCATTGTCACGGGTCAGAAATCTGCAGAAGTAAGGGGGTCTTATAGAACAAATACCTTTCGTAGGTAACTGTCCCAGTCGATAATGTCGGAAGTTCCATTACGCTTTTTGTGTATGATGCTATTGTTTATATAGAAGTCGCAACGCTTGAAAATGAGGCTGCAACCCGTTGTAACTCATCGTCCAAGAAAACGATAGTGAATCACACAGCTAGTTATTTAAATATGTCTTTTACATTTCATCTTTGCTCTATATACGAATGGGGTACCATCCATCATGCACTGTAGAGTTGTTTTCGGGATAGGAATAGTGAGTACGAATTCTTCACAAAAATTCCTGTTACATATCATTGTTTTCTGTTGAGTGTTTTGATACAAGGAACCCTTCGTCTCCATCTACACAACATATTTGCAATTCAGAGTCAGCTTTGAGGCAGCAGATACCTTTCTGCCATTCCATTCACGAACAGCGCGAAGGAAAAACTACTTCTTGCGTATTTATACTTGGTGTAATATTATCATCATGATACGAAAAGAAGATTGTGAACGTAACGAGCATCGGTATGCATGCCGCGCATAAAAATGGATTTTCCGGTGCTTATATCACTCGTTCTATTGGTGATACAAAGGTGGGATCAAGTGTTTTGGATAGCCCTTGGAGTAGGGATCATTTGTATGCGCAAAACAAGGATCGCTTCAGTATCAATATTCCTTGCTCCTGCTTAGACAAATGGCGTAAATGGGTTGGTTCTTTCTGCAATTGTTGTCTACGGTGGGCTTAATGACACTTATGCAGGCACCATTAGTTCATGGGCAGGTACTCGGAAAACTGGAAAAAGAAGGTTTTTTCACTACATTTTCGTCGTCACTAGCGGACCAAAATCCAGACGAGAATTCCAAGGCGCCTATTCACATTGAATGGCTGAAATTTTTATGATACGTTCTCCATATCTCGATCTCGAACAACCTTGAAAATTTTATTGATATCTTTATTCGTTTTAAAGATAAAGAGGTTCATAGTTACCCCACTTTTACACGTGAAATCCGGCATAACCGAAGCAAATTGCTTAAATTTTAGTATGTTCTCTAGGTATTTAGGTAGAACAGCCATCTGACCGTTTTCAAAAATCTTTTTCCGTTATCGAGAGACACACCAAAAACTTGTTTTTTGCGGTACCAAGACCCAGCCGCTTACTCCGAGACGGTTACGCACTGTAATTTTTACAATATATTCCTAAGATACTGATCTCGAAAAACCTCGAAAATTTTCTTCGTGTCTTTTTCCATTTCCGAGATACAAAGGTTCAAAGTTACCCTACTTGTACACATAAAATACGCAAATAAAATCCGATGTGAGGCGAAAACGTAGTTCATAAAGTGATGTACTACTCAACCATATGCAAAATCTTTTGCTCGTAAAATCCTGTCTGAAGTGTAACATTAGTTCTGCGTTATTTCAGTTTTACATAATAAGTAAACTACCCAATTTTCAGTTTTACTGACCAATACATTTCTTTTCATACGAGTCACACGAGTTAATTACTTTTCCGTCTCTTCGCCACTGCTTAAAATGGTTTAATTGGCTCTGAGCACTACGGGAGTTAACATCTGAGGTTATTAGTCCCCTAGAACTTAGAACTACTTAAACCTAACTAACCTAAGGACATCACACACATCCCTGCCCGAGGCAGGATTGGAACCTGCAACCGTAGCTGCAGCGCGGTTCCGGATTGAAGCGCCTAGAACCGCTCGGCGACAGCGGCCGGTCTTCGCCACTGACACTGTCTTCTTCTCTCTCAGCATAAAAAGTGCGAATATGTTCGCATACCAAAATTTTTGGAAAACTTTTTAAAAATGCTAAGAAAGGTAGAATGAGGGAGCTAGTTCCCCACTTTTCAGTCGGAGTATTTTAAATAAAACGAACATATTTCCATTTTTCGCGCTCCGGCACGAGCATTTTAGCGCTGGTGTTCATATATTCGTATCTGGAAAACGACCCTTCGACCCTTCACATTTCGTACGCAGAGTTTTGTTAAATATACAATGATGAGCCAAAACATGATGACCACTGACCACCGAGGCGCTCACAGCCACATGATGACATCGCGGGCACTTGGCATATTAAGTAAAAAATAAGAGGGGCAGAGTCGATACGGAGCGTAAATTGGAGAGTCCACTCACGTAAAAGCATCTGACAAAGGACAGAGCGTTATCGTCCGTCGCCTGGGAACGACCATCTTTCAGACGGCAAAAATAGTCGGCTGTTCTCGTCTTACTGACGTGACCATTTATGGGAAGTCGATGAAGGCTGGTGGTGAAACCACGAGTAGTCGACAACGTGTCTGGATGTCCACGCCTCGTCGGAGAACGTGGAAGTCGCAGGGTCGCCCGCTTTGTAGAGACGGGAAGGCGTCGGTCTGTGGCCGACACTGCTGGTGCAAGCACAAGTGTTTCGGAGCACACCGTTCGGCCTCATTGTTGAAAATGGGCTGTCGCAGCATACGAAGCCCACGTGTTCCCACGTTGACCCCAATCACATCGTCAATTACGATAGTAGTGGCAACGGTATCATCGAGAGAGAACCGTGGATCAGTGGAAACGTGTCGCCAGTTCGAAACTGGTGTATGGGTACGCTGTCATCCAAGCTGCTCCAGACATCACAAAGGAGCTGCCTCGTGGCGGCAGTGTTCTGCTGTGGAGGATATCCACCTAGGCTTGCACAGAACCTGTTGCAATCTAATAATTTATTGTGTCAAGAACGGCTGGTTATTATACGTAATATCATTTTCATGAGGTTCAAAATGGCTCTGAGCACTATGGGACTCAACTGCTGAGGTCATTAGTCCCCTAGAACTTAGAACTACTTAAACCTAACTAACCTAAGGACATCACAAACATCCATGCCCGAGGCAGGGTTCGAACCTGCGACCGTAGCGGTCTTGCGGTTCCAGACTGCAGCGCCTTTAACCGCACGGCCACTTCGGCCGGCTCATGAGGTTCAGTATGCAAGTTTATCAGTGTGTCGCGTACTCGCATTACTTTTAATGTCCGGCACCTGAAATTCTGGATCATTTCATTGACTCCCTCGAGCCTACTTCTACATCTGTGCATCGTGAATCAGTCTGAAGAGCACGGCAGATCGTAATTTTCTTTTTTTGTGTGTCAATTTTTGTCAATATATTAAGGTTGCTTCCGTTTACGGATGGAGCCTGCGAAAAGTGTTTGTAGGCCTCTGTGCAAGCTTTATTTGTTCTATTTTGTATGCACGATCTCTACAGAAATAGTACGTAGGAATATGCTGGCTGAACTGACTTTCTGCCACGAAACTCAGTTCTTGAAGTTTTACAAGCAGATTCTCGCGAGATGTGCAGAATGTCCCCTCCAGTGTCGGCCAGTTTAAGTTTTTCAACATTTCTGTTACACTCTGTCGCCAGCCTAACAACCCTGAGACCATTCACACCGCCCTTCTTTGTATACGCTCCAAACCTCCTCTTAGTTCTACCGAATATGAGTCCTATGTAGTTTGAAACTATTCCGGTACGGGCACAATAACTGTTTTCTATGTCATCTCTTTCGTAGGCAGTCTGCGCTTTCCCAGGTTTGCTAAAAATTAATGGCAGCCAGTCATTTGCTTAATTTACGAATGAACTTGTGAGATCTATTTGCTTCAAATATTTAGAAGAAGTCACTCTCCTCTGCTTCCATGAGGAATAATCTGGTGGTATGACTCTTGGCAAGCAGTCTAAAGCTGTCATCTCTACATTTAGCGAGAGCTGATAGATTCTTAAGTGGCTAGAATGCAAATATTTGGGATTCAACCTCAGTCGGTTCTCGCGTCTTTTTTCTGGCACTCGCACCCTCTTTCATCTCTGTACTCATTTGTGGATGAAATTATCTCCAAGTTGCACCGTGGTTCGGAGTGTTCGTTGAACTGCAAGGTCCGCTGTAGCTCGCTAGGTGAGTCAGTTTAAATGTGGAAGGAAGACAATGGCTTATCGTGTCCAGTAGGACTGTGCTTACTAAAGCACTGTGGTGTTCAAACCAACCGTCAGGCCGAGCGCAGGTTCACTACGCCTTACTTTACCAATGTCTGCACCGGGTCGGTATATACAAGGGTGTCCCAGGAGGAATGGATAATATTTAGTAATATGACAGAAGCGATCATCTGAAGCGGAAGGCTTCATATTCCCTATTCCGAATGGCTTCCGACATACAACACATGTAAAGTAGGTTGTTATTTATTTATATTGTGTGTTATTCAGGACAGTGTAATACATCGTCACGTTTACACACACACACACACACACACACACACACACACACACACACACACACACACACACACACAGCGCCGTTCTGGCCACTGACGGTCCAGTCGCGGCCGACCGACCACCGTGTCATCCATTAGCCAATGGCGTCATACGGATGCGATACAGAGGGGTGGCGGTCAACACACTACACTCCCCGCCGTTGATAGGAAACCTGGGGACCCTACTGATCGGCCAAGTAGTCCCTCGATTGTCATCACGAGGCTGAGTCCACCCACCAAGTGAAAGTGCCTGGCAGTACCGGGAATCAAATCCGTTTCCTCCAAATGGTAGTCACCTACGTTGACCTTTCAGCTACGGAGGCGCATGGTACATCTTGAAGAGTAGACTTATACCAATAAACATACGTCGGTTGCAATATTTGCGATAAAATTGACTTGACATTCACGTCTTCCGGGTGTAAAAACAAATACTGGTGTATGTGATGACCCCAACGTCGAAGGGACATTACACCTCACTTACCTTGTGATTGTCACCACAAATAATGTTACGGTAAGTCATCTACACCTGAACTCTGCAAACCACTGTCAGTTTCATTAGGTTTTGTTATTTTTCTTCTAACATTCCATGTTTTATGTTATGTTTAATTTTTTTATATGTTTTACGCTGTGGCTCCTTTTAACAGTTCTGTACTGTTTAAAAAATTGCCTACAATAGCGTCAATTTGAAATCTTACCAAGATCCGACTGGATATCTGTGCAGCTTTCTTCAGACGGTAATTCCTTATAGATAACTGGATCATCTGCAAAAATTCGAGGTAACTATTAATAATGTCTGGCAGATCTTAAATATGCAACAGTATGAACGAGAGCCTGAACACACTTCCATGTTCCCCATTAACTGCTGTCGATGACTCTACGGCGAAGGTAACAAGCTGCAACCTCCCCATAAGGAGTTCTTTACCCAGTCACAATTCTCGTCCGATTCACGATATGATGAAATTTACGTTAATATATGTTGGTGTTGTATCGAGTCAAATGCTTAACGGAAGAGGAGAAATAACAAATCTACCTGATTGCCTTGATCCAACGCTTGTATGATGTCATACAAGAAAAAGACGAGTTGGCTTTCGCGTTCCACTGTTCGTACTCTCCGCCAGTGTTGCATGGCGAAGGAGTCGCTGGCCGTTATGTTGCCAAACGGTGTAGTTTGCGACTGGAAACTGTAGCCTTGGGGGATAACTTATTGCGGAAACCTGGGGAGCGGGCGGAAAAGCGGCAGAGGCCGGCGGTCAGCCAGAACGCCGAGACACTCAAGGCGAGCGGACTGCGGCCGGGCCGTTCTGCCGCGGCGGACGCGCCCCGCTCCCCAAGGTGAGGAGGCGTCGTGATGGAGCGTCCCGTTTATATACTGTGCAGCAAAACTGAGCGCAGGATACATTTTCTTTTGAGCAGGAAGGATTGCCATGTTTGAACATCTGCGGCAGCGATGATCTAGCTGGTAGGGCACCACACTCCAGACCTTGAGTTCCCGGGTTCAACCCCCGACACGGGGCCGGGACTTTTTCTTACAAGAAGTTTGACAGAGTAGTCAGCTTACTGTCTAATGGGAATCTGGGGTCTTTGCCAGTGGTCGAAGGCTGCCGGGACGATGGCCCCGGCCGTTGTGGCCGAGCGGTTCTAGGCGCTACAGTCTGGAACCGCGCGATCGATACGGTCGCAGGTTCGAATCCTGCTTCGGGCATGGATGTGTGTGCTGTCCTTAGGTTAGTTAGGTTTAAGTAGTTCTAAGTCCTAGGGGACTGATGACCTTAGACGTTAAATGCCATAGTGCTCAGAGCCATTTGAACCACTTTTGACGATGGCCCCACCGCACTCTCTCTCTCGCAGTGAGGCTGGGAAGAAAGTCGGGACTCCGCCATCATCAGCCAGGCCAGAAGCCCGGATACGAGCTGTGCGCTGCACACTTTACCTATTACGCTGTCTGTTAATTTGAACGGAAATTACTTACGATCGTAACTCTCTCCTTCCCTCCTGAGCATGTGCAGCCACTTTCAGTAACACACCATTTCACAGCATGAGAAAGTTCACCTTCCAAACAATTCAAAGCATTTGTATGTCCATCATTTTAGCAGGAGGTCTCTGGGACGACAGCCGTTTACTATCGTGACAAAATAAAAACACCTAGAGCCGTCCTTATGATTTTATTCTGTCGCTACCAGCGTTGAAACTGGTAGTGACAAAATAAAATAAAATCATAAGGACTGCTGTAGGCGTTTTTATTTTATCACAGTTCAAAGCATGGCTAGCGTTTGCTCACCTTTCCATCGCATTTGCTTACGCTGCTCACGTTTCAAAGGTGTTTGTACTGACACTATCACGGCAGACGCCACAGGGAAAGTCGATCAGTGGCTTCAGAGATAAGAGCGTAGTTTGCTCACCGATAATCGATACCGAAGAAAGTGACTTAATACAAGCTGGCAAATGTGGATACATATATTACACGTTTCAACAGTTTACCTTTACCCACGTTATTCAGAGTCAGTAAAAATGTCAATTGCAGTTTTTTGTGTTTTCTGTAAACCAGTAATCATAATAATGTGCGTAAGTGATCACTGAATGGAAAAGGTTGATGTACAAACTGTTGTTGTTGTGGTCTTCAGTCTAGAGATTGGTTTGATGCAGCTCTCCATGCTACTCTATCCTGTGCAAGCTTCTCCATCTCCCAGTGCCTACTGCAACCTACATCCTTCTGTATCTGTTTAGTGTATTCATCTCTTGGTCTCACTCTACGATTTTTAGCCTCCACGCTGCCCTCCAATACTAAATTGGTGATCCCTTGATGCGTCAGAACATGTCCTACCAACCGATCCCTTATTCTAGTCAAGTTGTGCCACAAACTTCTCTTCTGCCCAATCCTATTCAATACCTCCTCATTAGTTACGTGATCTGCCCACCTTATCCTCAGCATTCTTCTGTAGCACCACATTTCGAAAGCTTCTATTCTCTTCTTGTCCAAACTATTTATCGTCCATGTTTCACTTCCATGCATGGCTACACTCCATACAAATACTTTCAGAAACGACTTCCTGCCACTTAAATCTATACTCGACGTTAACAAATTTCTCTTCTTCAGAAACGCTTTCCTTGCCATCGCCAGTCTACATTTTATATCTTCTCTACTTCGACTATCGTCAGTTATTTTGCTTCCCAAAGAGCAAAACTCATTTACTACTTTAAGTGTCTCATTTCCTAATCTAATTCCCTCAGCATCACCCGACTTAATTCGACTACATTCCATTATCCTCGTTTCCCTTTTGTTGATGTTCATCTTATATCCTACTTTCAAGACACTATCGATTCCGCTCAACTGCTCTTCCAAGTCCTTTGCTGTCTCTGACAGAATTACAATGTCATCGGCGAACCTCAAAGTTTTTATTTCTTCTCCATGGATTTTAATACCTACTCCGAATTTTTCTTTTGTTTCGTGTACTGCTTGCTCAATATATAGATTGAATAACATCGGGGATAGGCTAAAACCCTGTCTCACTCCCTTCCCAACCACTGCTTCCCTTTCATACCCCTCGACTCTTATAACTGCCATCTGGTTTCTGTACAAATTGTAAATAGCCTATCGCTCCCTGTATTTTACCCCTGCCACCTTTAGAATTTGAAAGAGAGTATTGCAGTCAACATTGTCAAAAGCTTTCTATAAGTCTACAAATGCTAGAAACGTAGTTTTGCCTTTCCTTAATCTTTCTTCTAAGATAAGTCGTAAGGTGAGTATTGCCTCACGTGTTCCAATATTTCTACGGAATCCAAACTGATCTTCCCCGAGGTCGGCTTCAGTTTTTCCATTCGTCTGTAAAGAATTCGCGTTAGTATTTTGCAGTTGTGACTTATGAAACTGATAGTTCGGTAATTTTCACATCTGTCAACACCTGCTTTGTTTGGGATTGGAATTATTATATGTACAAACTACCATCAATCATTCTTCACACACGGTACTCCCAAATGGAACAGGAAAAGTGTTCGGGAGGTATCCGCGTTTCCGCAGTGTGGACGCTGCAGCAGATGTGGGTGTGGAGTGTGACGTGGTGTGTGGAGTGGGCGGTAGGCTCGCCCACAACTGTGATGTCGTCTGCTAGAGGCAGCTAGCTGTCTCGCGGTGGATTAGCGCTCACAGCCTCTGCGAGTGACAGAAGCGATTTCTCCAGAGGCGCAGCGGCGCCGTGCTGGAGCGGCGCGCTGGACAG
The DNA here is from genome assembly GCF_021461395.2 of Schistocerca americana. Taxonomy (NCBI): domain Eukaryota; kingdom Metazoa; phylum Arthropoda; class Insecta; order Orthoptera; family Acrididae; genus Schistocerca; species Schistocerca americana. The sequence continues at coordinate 1,266,156,946 of NC_060119.1, forward strand.
GCGGCGGCCACATGACGGGCGGTGCACTTTCTCCAGGTCCAGGCCGTTCCAGGGCATTAGTCGGCGCGCTGACCGGTTCACACGGCAAAAGGCCGGCCAGCCGCGCGCACACCTGCCTCCGCCTCTCACTCGCCGTCACTGCGGCCGGCCGCCTCACAAGTGCAGCGCTCTGCTGGCACAGCGTGGCGCAACTCCGGCCTGCACCGGACCGCAGTCCGCAGGTACCTCGTGGTCACGGAAGCAGTTGCACCCCGGAGGAAGCGCAGGTAAGAGGTCACGAGTGCCAGGCCCGTTAACGACAGCCAAAACAGGAAACCGTTGCAAGCTAATATCTGTAGCAGTAACTTGCATTGTGCTACATTGACGTACACAGCTTACAAATCGAGGCATCCTGTCGCCTTGTTTTCCGAAACACTCTCATAAATTATCTGATCAAAAGCGTCCCGATATTCCTACATAATGCGTAATTCACCACCAGATGTCAGGATAGGCGGACTCGCCAGTATAAAATGAGGCGGTGTGCGTTTCGCTGAGCCGGCCAGTGTGGCCCACCGATTCTAGGCGCTTCAGTCTGGAACCGCGCGACCTTCTACGGTCGCAGGTTCGAATCCTGCCTCGGGCATGGATGTGTGTGATGTCCTTAGGTTAGTTAGGTTTAAGTAGTTGTAAGTTCTCGGGGACTGATGACCTCAGAAGTTAAGTCCCATAGTGCTCAGAGCCATTTGAACCATTTTCTTGTTGCGCCGACAGCAGACATGCAGTAGCAGCAGAATGAGACGGTCGGGAGAGCTCACTGACTTCGAAGGTTGAACGGTCACTGGGAAAGCGAAGGAACAATCGCAGCTTAAAGTACTACCAGTAGTACAGGTAGCAAAAAAAACTATACGTACGGAGTTAAAAAGAAAGTGTTACAATGACCCAGTAGCTTAACATGAAGCACACATTTATGTAGTCATTGCAAAGTGCACTTAATGTGGTTCAGAGACCGACGAGAGTGGATGACTGCAAATTAGTGATTTGGAGCGGTAAATCCCGCTGTACAATGAGATGACGGAAGTCATGGAAAAATGGAAATGAGCGTTTGGCGTCATTGGCCGGGAGGCCCCTCGCGGGGCAGGTCCGGCCGCCATATCGCAGGTCTGATTACATTCGGCGCCACATTGGGCGACCTGCACGCCGGATGGGGATGAAATGATGATGAACACAACACAACACCCAGTCCCTGAGCGGAGAAAATCTCCGACCCAGCCGGGAATCGAACCCGGGCCCAGAGGACGGCAATCCGTCACGCTGACCACTCAGCTACTGGGGCGGACACGGAAGTCATGGGACAGGTCCTAATAACATGTCTGACCTTTCTCCCGGCGCAGTGCAGCTGGCGTGACATAGACTCAACTAGTCGTTGGAAGTCGCCTGCAGATACAGTGAACCATGATGCATCCACAGTCGTGCCTACTTGCGAAAATCTTGCCGTTGCGAGATTTTATGCACGAACTGGCCTCTCGATTAGGTCTCGCAAATTTTCGATCTGGGTGGCCAAATCATTCCCTCGAATTGTCCAGAATGTGCTTCAAACAGTCGTGAATAATTGTGGCCTTGCGACATGGCGCGTCGTTGTTTGGGAACATGAAGTCCTTGAATGGCTGCAGGTGGCCTCCAAGTAGCCGAACATAACGATTTCCAGTGAAGGATCGGTTGAGTTGGACCAGAGGAAGAGTCCACTCCATACAAACGCAACCCACCCCATTATGCAGCCACCACCAGCTTGCGCAGTGCCTTGTTGACAGATGGGGTCCCTGGCTCCGTGTGGTCTGCGCCACACTCGAACCCTGCCATGAGCTCTTACCAGCTGAAATACTGACTTGTCCGGCTGGGCCGCGGTTCTCCGCTCGTCTAGGGCACAAATGTTCAAATGTGTGTCAATTCCTAAGGGGCCAAACTGCTGAGGTCATCGGTCCCTAGACTTACACACTACTCAAACTAACTTTAACTAACTTACGCTAGGCCGGCCCGGTTGGCCGTGCGGTCTAACGCTCGGCTTTCCGGGCGGGAAGGAGCGCCTGGTCCCCGGCACGAATCCGCCCGGCGGACTGGTGTCGAGGTTCGGTGAAGCGGCCAGTCAGTGGATGGTTTTTAGGCGGTTTTCCATCTGCTGCGGCGAATGGCGGGCTCGTTCCCCTTATTCCGCCTCAGTTACACTATGTCGGCGATTGTCAAGTTCTCCACGTACCATTACTCCACCACGCAAACATAGGGGTTTCACTCGTCTGGTGCGAGACGTTCCCTGGGGGGTCCACCGGGGGCCGAACCGCATAATAACCCTGAAAGAGTTGGGTTGTTTGGGGGAAGACACCAAACAGCGAGGTCATCGGTCTCATCGGATTAGGAAAGGATGGGGAAGGAAGTCGACCGTGTCCTTTCAAAGGAACCATCCCAGCATTTGCCTGGAGTGACTTAGGGAAATCACAGAAAACCTAAATCAGGATGGCCGGACGCGGGATTGAACCGTCGTCCTCCCGAATGCGAGTCCAGTGTGCTACCACTGAGCCACCTCGCTCGGTCCTGAAAGAGTGGTTCGGTGTAGTGGCGGAGGGGTGAAGTGCACTGCGGTAGTCGTCGTGGGGTTGTGGACCACTGCGGCTGCTGCGGGGACGGAGCCTCTCCGTCGTTTCTAGGTCCCCGGTTAACATACAATACAATATACAATACATACAAGTTATGCTAAGAACAACAGACACACACACACACACACACACACACACACACACACACACGCCCATGCCCGAGGAAGGACTCGAACTTCCGGCGGGAAGGGCCGCGCAATCCGTGACATGGCGCCTCTAACCGCGCGGCCGTCAAGGGTACATCCGATACACCCACGAACCCAGTAGAGGCGCTGCAGGCGACGCCGTACTGTCAGCAAAGGCACTCGGCTGGATCGTCTGCTGCCATAATCCATTAAAACCAAATTTCACCGCACTGTCCTAACGCATACATTCTCCGTACGTTCCATATTGGTTTCTGCGGTTATTTGACGCAGTGCTACTTGTCGTTAGCACTGACAACTCTTCGCAAAAGCCGCTCCTATCGGTAGTTAAGTGAAGGCCGTCGGCCACTGCCTTGTCCATGGTGAGAGGTGATGCCTCAGATTTGGTACTCTCGGGACTCTCTTGACACTGTGTATCTCGGAATATCGAATTGCCTAATGATTTCCGTAACAGAACGTCACATGAGTCCATCTTCAATTCCCATTCCACGTTCAGAGTCTATGAGTTCACCTCGTGCGGCCATAATCGCGTCGGAAGCATTTCCACACCACCTGAGTGCACGCGACAGCTCCGCCGACGCACCGCCCCTGTTACACCCTGAGTGCACGCGACAGCTCCGCCGACGCACCGCCCTTGTTACACCCTGTGTGCGCGCGACCGCCATCTGTGTACCTATCCCATGACTTTTGTAACATCATCGTGTCCTGTGCGAATTCGATGAAAAGTTTGGGTTTAGCAAATGTGTGCAGGGCATTACCTGCCATCACGTGTGTAAGTAGGCTGTTTAGGTTTTTATGTTGGTAACGCCACGTAGCGCTCTGCATGAAAATCACTGGCTGTGCTGTGTGCAGTCTGTGGCTGGTTTGCATTGTTGGAGTGTTCGCTATTGTAGTATTGGGCAGTTGGATGTGAACAGAGCATAGCGTTAGAATCTTTTATTTAGCTGGCAGTATTGGCGCTCGCTGTATTGCAGTAGTTCGAGTAACGAAGATTTTTGTGAGGTAAGTGAGTCATGAAAGGTATAGGTTATTGTTAGTTAGGGCCATTCTTTTGAAGGAATTATTGAAAGTCAGACTGCGTTAACCTAAAAATATTGTGTGTCTGTTTATTGATGATCAGAATAAGTAAAGAGAGAAATGTCTGAGCACGTTCAGTTTTGCTCAGCTGCTTGAAAATCAAATAACGTAAGAGGTTAACCAGTACAGTAATTCATTAATTTTTCTAACGGGATGTTTCACGCGTAGCGCCAACAGCGGACGGAGGAGTTGACGTGTTTGATTCGTGGGGCACTCAACTGCGCGACCATCGGCACCCGGACAATGTTCCTATCTTCACACAGTCCAGTGTGGCCGCTTTCACGGATGATGATGAAATGATGAGGACAAGAGAGACACTCAGTCCCCGGGCAGAGCAAATCCCCAACCCGGCCGGGAACTGAACCCGGGTCCCCGTGATCCAGAGGCAGCAACGCTAGCCACTAGACCAGGAGCTGCGGACGAAGGAGTAGAGGTTACGTTCTGGGGTTGTTTTCTGTGGTTAGGACAAGGTCCCCCTATTGTGGTTAACATAACGCTTAATGCAGGTGGATACGAACAGATTTTTACAGTATCGTGTAATGCGTGTACTGGAGGAACGATTCGGAGACGACGGTTGAGTGCACAGGATGGCAATGCACCCTTCCATAAAGTAGCATCTGTGTAGCAACGATTTGTGGACAGTAACATTCGTGAAATCAACTCCACCGACTGGACCCCCACCTCAACCGAATGGAACAGTTTCTGGACGAGTTAGATGGGCGAGTTCGCTCCAAACCTCAGCATACAGTATCACTACTCCCTCTGGTTTCAGGTCCCGACGAAAAATGCTCCGCCATTCCTCCACGGACATTCCGACACCTCGCTGAAAGTGTTCCCACCAGAGCTGACGCCATCATAAAGGACATACCCTCACACCCTATATAACTGTTCACTAAAGGTGTCCGGACGCTCTTCGTGAGATAGTGTAGATAAAGTGGCGTAGACTTGTAAGGTACCTAAAATTACCTTACGCTGTTCCATCCGTCATAGCTTGGATTTTGGCACGTAGTTCTTCCACATTTGTAAGCAGGGATGTAAATAGTGTGCAGTAATGGTTTTGAGGAAACTGAGCGAATTTCAGTCTCGGTCAGCTACGAGGCTTCGCGTATCAGAAAGGCGTACGAAGTAAAATCACCTCGAGTGGCAAAGACAGTCTTATTACAAGAAAATGGTGCTGCTTACACCAAGCAACCTAAATGAAGATACCAGAAAGATATTTATTATGAGCCCTTGTGCTTGCACCACAGGACGTCTGGAGGCATTTGTAAGCGGTGCCGGAAGAGGATGTAAAATACCTCTTGGACGGCAGAGCTCACAAGTTAAGACATTCTTAGGAGAAGCGCGACTACCAACAGTACGCAAAACAAGACGTCAGTACCTTTGCGCTTAATGTAAGGGAAGGACTGATTCCAGGAAAGAGAGAAAACGAAGACATGGCCTGTGATAGGCAATACTCCAAGCGCATCAGAAATGATGTAGTAGTAGGGTCAAACGGGGAAATGACGGAAACTAACAGCGAGTGCTGGAGAAGGAAACTTGATACCAACCAGCCTTCAGTGGTCAGTAAAGCAGCCATCACGTCTTGCGGAACAAATTTAACGGACACTGTGTTCGCTGACGCTTCCCGGCAGCGCTAGGAGTCTTTTTCATTGAATTCGCTGGCTCCGGGACGACGAGATTCCACCGAAATAACAGGGTCTACTAAGGTGTGTTGTATCTGCATAATACATACCCTAGTCAACCGACACAATGATTTTAAACAAGAACACCTTAAGAATGAGCGTGGACAAAGATATAAAAGTTCGGCGTATCGCCTTTCATGTGGAGCAGATCCTGATAGGCAGCACACATTGCGTACGAACGCCACAGAGTGCCTGCGCCCTGCCTCCTCTCACGAGCATAAACAGTAATAAGGTGAAGCCTAGTGTCACTCGGAAGTGTCGGCAAACATTCTGTCTCTGGCGAAATTTTTCCCAGTGATGTGATCTGTCACCCCTAGACGTTAGATGTCAAGACTGAAACACACTGTATATATCATGTGTTCTAAAATTAGCACTATACTTTTCACAAATTAAAAAACGGCACTGACTGCTTCCCTTTAAAGTTTTATTGTGCTAGACCGGTATTCAGTCACTTTGATGACGATAACGCTGGTTCTCAATTTTTGCGATGCTTAATTAGCTCTACACAGCCGGGGGAAAAAAAAGTACACCCTTTTAGAGGTTTCCACGTCACTCAAGGTTTACTGCTGCAACAGTGCGTATTGAGTACACGAAATGACCGCAGATCAACAGCACAAGCGGTTGTGAGGTAGCAGGTATCAACCACACTGAAACGCTCGTATTAGTAGTACATGTTGTAGTCTCCACGAGCGTCAACCATTCGACCATTCGATCGTACAGACGGCGAACACTGTCCTGGGACACTTTATGCCACGCCTGCTCGACCTGTTGACGTAGATATGTAAGAGTTGTTGGCTGCCGAGTCGCACGAGTCACTTCTCGCCCCTTCATATCCCGCAGGTGCTCCGTTCGAGACAAGCCCGGAAATGGTGCTGCCCAGGAAAGCTGCCACGCGTCTTGCATAGCACGTCGAATTTCAGGGGCAAAGTATGGGCGAGAATTATCCTGTTGGAACAACACATCAACGGCAAAAGAGTGGATCTAACAATAGTCTGCACGTATCGAGCGTTGGGTAGCGTCCCTTCCAGAAGGTGAACGATAGTTGTAGCTCTTGTGTGCCTTGGACGACGATCACTTGCGTGCAGTCAGAATCTGCATTCACCGCCGAAGACCAAGGCGCGCCATTCCATCTTCCAAGTGATCCTCGAAGGCAGCAGTTCAGCCGTGCACGTTGATGCACTATGCTATCTGTTGCCGGACGATGTTGAAACCATTATCAGCACATCGACTATCCCCCACGTGGCATATGCCATCATCACATAAAATCTATGCGTTCCTCCCAGGTGTACTAATTTTTTTCCGACAGTGTATCAGGAAGGACTCTATTAATTTTACACGAGACAAACGTTGGACGAAGATACGGAAACACCGAGAGAAATGCATGTGTGGACATAAACGCAGATGCTAGCCAAGCACTGTAGGTTACGCTGTTGCATTTGACCACAAATTCCACCTGTGCAATGCCCACTAGACGTAGCAAGTGTACTGTCCTGCGGCTGTCAGGAAAGAACTAACGATCAAGTCTGAACGGACTTTATTTAATTAAAACGCCCTCTTCGCGTCCACTAATTTCTAGACGCAAGAACAACAGAAAGCACAACAGTTCTTGTGGTGGCAAAAACCAGATAAGAGTACAAGACAATGAAAAGAAATAATAATCAAAATACTATTCTACACAATTACAAAGTGGTGTTGTGCCCAACAAGATACAACTTTCTACTGAAGACTACGGCGAGTATCTACTAGGCTAGAGCCGGCATAGAATGAACACACGAGGAAACAAGTCTGCGGAAGCCCTTTGCAAGAAGAAGTGACAGGTTAGTGGAACAATTGCTATGGAATGGTGGACTTGAACACGGAAGGAGCAGCACAGAGGAAAGTAGCAGCGGTAGACAAAATCGAAAACTTGCTAAACACATTACAGAGGATTCAATGTCGTAGAGATTAAAAGATTGGCACAAGAGATGGAACTATGAAATACACCACACAACATGTGAAAAGACTGACGTCTTACAAGGGAACCTCCCCATCGCACCCCCCTCAGATTTTGTTATAAGTTGGCACAGTGGATAGGCCTTGAAAAACTGGACACGGATCAATCGAGAAAACAGGAAGAAGTTGTGTGGAACTACGAAAAAAACAAGCAAAATATACGAACTGAGTAGTCCATGCGCAACATAAGCAACATTAAGGATACTGTGAACTCAGGAGCGCCGTGGTCCCGTGGTTAGCGTGAGCAGCTCCGGAGTGAGAGGTCCTTGGTTCAAGTCTTCCATTGAGTGAAAATTTTACTTTCTTTATTCTCGCAAAGTTATGATCCGTCCGTTCGTTCATTGACGTCTCTGTTCACTGTAATAAGTTTAGTGTCTGTATTTTGCCACCGCACCGCAAAACCGTGCGATTAGTAGACGAAATGACGTGCCTCTCCAATGGGCACCGAAAACATATGCTCGCAAGGTCATAGGTCAACCGACTCTTCCACAGGACAACACGTCTGATATATTCTATACGACACTGTTGACGGCATGTGCGTCACCTGACAGGAATATGTTGTCGACCCATCTAACTTGTACACATGGCGAATGGGTAAAAAGATTCTTCTACCTTGCCGATTTAGGTTTTCTTGTGGATGTGATAATCACTCCCAAAAAAGTGATGAAAACATAAGAGTTTGTCACATGAACTGCAACAAATGAATGAAACAGTTTCACAGTCGCACATTTTTCCCTGTGCTCTGTCAAAACATATGTTTTTAACATCTTCAAATTTTTCCGTGTGTAGACCGTCAAATCCTGCATGTGTCCAAGCAAATCTGAACATGTCCTGGAATTTTGGAGAGCGAAGTTGATTATGTTTGAGTGTCTTAACTTTGATAATAGTCTGAGAATAAAAAATTTTTCACTCGAGGTAGGCTTGAACCAAAGACCTTTCGTTTCGCAGCTGCTCACGCTAACCACGGGACCACGGCGCTTCGGAGTTTGCAGTGCCCTAGATGCTGCCTATCTTGTGCATGGACAACTCAGTTTGTATATTTTGCTTATTTTTTTCATAGTTCCACACAACTTCTTCCTGTTTTCTCGATTGATCTGTGTTCAGTGTTTCAAGGCCTATCCACTGTGCCAACTTGTAATTAAATCTGAGGGGGGTGCGATGGGGAGGTTCCCTTGTTAGCAGAAAGGTACAGTAATAAGACGTGCCACTTGTCAATCTCGGTAGTATTATGTTGTCGACTAACCCGGCCACTTACAACCTTTACTTCAGACTCCCTTCGACCTCTCGTCCCTGGAAACCTTCGTGACGATACTAAACGCTTGCTCGAGATCTTCGCTTCACAAGCAGTTTCAAGTAGATATTGAACCTTCAAACTGAGAATCACACTACCTGTTGGCTGCTACTGAAACAGATACCGGCGAAATAATGTAAATGGTTCTTCAGCGAAAGTGTTCACGTCTTATTACTTCATGTTTTAACTTAGCCACGTGATACACAGTACGTATAGTATCATTAGAATAGCTGGTACGTCCCGGGTTGGCATGTAGAGATAGGCGGCTGCACAGCGCTGTGTAGCAGTTATCAGAGTATTGGTGGCGGCCAAACAGATAACGACGATAAGGTGGGGCGATAACAGCTGAAACTGACCGTCGTCCACATTACAACACATGGTGTGCCAGACGACTTACATCGTTCAGTGTTTGATACACAGGTCATTCATGTTATCGAATCGTACCCGATGCTTTTTTCAGCTGGGTGAGGCGTGGAACCCGGTGATTTCTTTAATATCTACAGAAAGGAAACATGTTATGACCAGTGAGTCGTCTAGCGACAGTTAATTTTATTAATTTGATCTCTGAATTTTGATTGCGCAAGCCCGTGTTCCGACAGATAGAGCGCATGTAATCAACATTACACACGCGCCTGCGCGCCGTAGATGGAGCAGTGTTCAAAGACATGTAGCGTCTGCCTTCGCTCATGAATCTCTGTGCCAATTTCTGGTACAAAGTCTGCGACGCCGTCAGTGCGAAACACTGACCTAAAGATGGCTGAATGGTTGTCAGCCGAAACATCGTGACAATAAGTCGACGTCACCCGGCCGCAATCCCGAACGCTCTTTACGCCGGGAAAATTTCGAGAATCGTGGTTTAGCAAAGATTTAAAATTATGTGTGAAGTTTGTTGCAAGTGACAAAGTGCTCTCATTTTCAAATGCTGGATGAATTAAGTCTGGGTATTTGCGGGTCGTGGGCTACACTTCTTTCTCCCCCCCCCCCCCCCCGCTCCCTCCCCCCACCTTTCATATGCAGGTGGTGCTTACCATCATAGCGCTCGCTCCTACCTTCTACATACGTCGATCGCAACACCGAGAAGCAGTTGTGCAACAAAGCGAAATTTGATAGGCGAGTTTCTGCATCTGAAAGACGATGCCTATTCAAATTTTGTGCCAGTCGCATAAGAGTGGCGCTAAGTAGCGGCACTATGAGGATTCATATTAGGTCTCTAAATACACGCTGTAACGGTCGTGAGAGTCAGTTACCTTCGAGATCGGACTCGGTAAGTTAACGTCAGTCAAGAACGCCTTTAAGGTGGCAAAGACGTCTTTATCAGAACCTCACAGAGTTTGAACGAGGTCGTGTAATAGGGCTACGAGAAGCTGAGTGTTCCTTCTGAGATATCGCAGAAAGACTTGGCAGGAATGTGGCCACTGTACATGACTGCTGGCAGCGGCGGTCACGAGAATGTACGGCTGCAATAAGGCCGGGCTCCGGACGGCGACGTGGCAGCACCGAAAGGGAAGACCGTCGTGTCCGGCGCATCGTACTGCGTCTGCGGCAGCGATTCGCGTAGAAAGTTGGAACCACAGTAGCACAAAGAACCCCTACAAATCTGTTACCTTAAGGACAGGCCCGAGCCAGACGCCCTGTAACGTGCGTTCCCCTGACCCCAAACCAGCGCTTTTTGCTGCTTCCGTGGCTTCAAGCGACGGCTCATTGGAGGGCAGGGTGGAGCTCTGTTGTGTTCTGTGATGAAGGCTGGTTCTGCCTCGGTGGCAGCGATGGCCGTGTGTTGGATAGGAGGAGACCAGCTGAGGGTCTGCAGCCAATTTGTCTGCGTGCTAGACACACTGGATCTACACCTGGAGTTATGGTCTGTTGTGCGGTTTCGTATGGCAACAGCAGCACTCTCATGGTTATCTCAAGCAACCTGACTGCAAAACTGTACGGCAGTCTGGTGATTCGACCCGCTGTGCTGCAATTAATGAACAGCATTCGAGGGGGTGTTTTCCAACAAGATAACGCTCGCCTACATACCGCTGTTGAAACCCAACATGCTCTACAGAGTGTCGACATGTTGCCTTGGCCTGCTCGATCACCAGATTTGTCTCCAGTTGAGCACGTACTGGACATCACCGGACGACAACCCCAGCCTCACGCACAAACAGCATTAATCGTCCCTATATTGACCGGCCAAGTGCAACAGGCATGCAACTGTACAACACAATGCATGCACTTCGCATGCTTGGATTCAACAGTCTGACAGTCACGCAGGCTATTAATGTACCAGCATTTCACATTTGCAATGGCATATCTCGCGCTTACATTAACCTTAAATAAGTTACCTAGATAAATGTATTCCCGAAATTTCAATACTATATGTTAATTATTTTTTGGTGTTGTTATATTTTCCATCGGTGCGTATGTGTACCATATTTCGTTCAAATGGATCCGGTAATTTAGGAGGAAATGTTGGAGATACATACATTAACCTATTTTTCTAGTATGTATGGATACTGTGAAAAGCAGTCATCAACCCCAAGGTTGACTTGAACACCGTATTGGCCGGCCGGGGTGGCCGAGCGGTTCTAGGCGCTACAGTCTCGGACCGCGCGACCGCTACGGTCACAGGTTCGAATCCTGCCTCGGGCATGGATGTGTGTGATGTCCTTAGGTTAGTTAGGTTTAAGTAGTTCTAAGTTCTAGGGCACTGATGACCTCAGAAGTTAAGTCCCATAGTGCTCAGAGCCTTTTCAACCAACACCGTATTGCTTTCTAGCAATGGTACTATTGTGGGTGGTGCGTGTTGCCCTCCTCTGATCTCGAAATTGACACAGCCAGCCAATCATAGGGGGATGCCACCTTAGTGTGGCCTCTGAATCCATGTGCAACTCGGCGTTTTCCACATCAGCAAACATTGTCAAAAGGAAAAAGAACCCTTGGGTGGACCAGGAGCAGACTCGAGGCCTTGGGATCGATTGTTGGCCTTGTCATACGATGACAGTGGTTACCATGACAGTGCGGTACGCCAGACAGACCGCTGCTTCATCGTGAGCTCATTGCGATGAAGGCCATTTCCTGTGCGATGCCTGGAGAACGGCGCTTTGAATGGTTGCCTTTATTGCCTCGTATCAGTTCCCTGTGCGAGATGGGCGAGTGCCAGGCCTGTTCAGACCGCGGGAACGAGTATGACGGCGAGGGGGCAGAGAGGAGAGGGGCGGTGGGTGCTGTGCGCTGGCCCTGGCTGCGGCTGTCGGCGTGTCGGAAGCAGAGCCACGGCGCGTTCGCTGCGCCCCCGTCACAGCACTGCGCTGCAGAGCAAGGCTCAGGTCTGAGGGAGGCAGCTACCGCTATCGCTCGCCGCTGGCTAGTGGCGAGTGGCTGGCCACGGAGCGGACACTAGTCTTGCCCACTGAACCTATTACGCGTTTCGGGGTCAACGGCCTTGCCACAGTGGTAACTCCGGTTCCAGTCAGATCACCGAAGTTGAGCGTTGTCGGGTCTGGCTAGCACTCGGATGGGCGACCGTACGGGTCTGCCGAGTGCTCTCGCAAGCGGGGTGCACTCAGCCCTCGTGGGGCTAACTGGGCAGCTGTCTGGTAGCGAAGTAGCGCCTCTGCTGAGGAAACTGACAACGGACGGAACAGCGGTGCGGCGACGCCGTGCCCCTCCGTATCCGCATCCGGGCTGACGATGACGTGGCGGTCGGTCGGCGCAGCTGGGCCTTCTGAGGCCTGTTCGGGCGGAGTTTATGCCTTTTGGCCTTACGCCATCCTCAAAGAGTCTTCAAGATAAATACATGAAAAGATATCAGTGAAAAAACATTGGCACAGTCACATATGCCACACACGGATATAAAATGTCCGGTCCACATTGCATGACGACATTTGAGTGCAAACTGATTAACTGTACGCGTCAAAGTGTTATGAAGAAAGAAGACCCCCAAATCACAGTGCTAAATGGCTCTTACGAAAGTAATACGTTTTGAAATAGAGAAATATTGATACAATTCATTAATATAAAGTAGAATTACATACCAAAAGATTTTCTATCACATCTATTACACCACCCAGTTTATTATTTAACAAATATTTATCTGATGCAAGCACTTTGGGGAAAACTATCAACGCAAGATGGTGTAAATGCGTGATGACGTAAATACAGTAAGTTAATGTTTTCCTGTTAACATTGACTTACTAATTACTGATGTACTTCTGTATTTCAAAACATATGACTATCATAACCGCCATACAGTACTGCCTCTCGGGGGGAGGTTTTAAATATGAACGTGTTACATATCTTTTGCTGAATTCTAGCTAGCTTCCTTTGTTTTTTACGATGTGCATTTTACGTAATTTTATCAATGTTTTCCGCCGAGTGTTCGCTTCTTCCTTTTTTACGATGTACTTTGTTATGTAATTGTACCAATATTTTTTCACTGCCACCTTTTCATGTGCTTCTCTGGATAGAGCCTTTGAGAATGGCTTAAGGTCGAAAATCGTAAGACAGAATAAAATTAACAAATACGGTGGTCAAGTACGCATTTTTGAGCGCACTAAAATGGCCGCGACATCTCTTACAGCATTTACGCGTTTCGCTGCTGAGGCGGAGCGGTCGTGTCGCACGACTCGGAGTCTCTGAGGAAGCGCGCAGAGCTGAGACAGGTGGGTCTAGCCGAGTGCCTTCTGTTTCCGTCAGTCGTGTTTGATACACTTGGAGACGACAAACTCTTCAGGAACTGTCGTCTTTGTGTGTGTTCCAGACAGGCTATAAGGACAGAGAAAAAGCACACTCTCCAGAATCCAGTGCTGTCTTCCGAATGTGTGGAGGATAAAACGTCCAAATTCATAGCACTGAATCTCTGTATAAAAGAAGGCAATGTCCTGACTGACCGACTGAGTTATTATCGCCCACCCCAAACCGCTAAGGATGGAGACATCAAATGTGGAGAAGATGTGGATCTTATAGCGTAGGCATCGTTTAAGAAGGGATTGTCCGAAATTCCACTACTAAAGTGGCTGAAAAAGGGGGATGAAAGTCTTTTTGAAAGTATGTCGCCATTAAGCAATTTTGAAGCTATAAGTACGAAAACTTGTATTGGGTTTCTCAGTCAGAAAATAAAAAATAAGTATTTCAGCATTTTTGGAAATTCAACCTCTAAGAAAGTACAAAGTGGATGAAAGTTTTCTTTTTTTAAAAAAAATGAACAATTACTAAAGAACTACTAAAGGATTTTTAAGGCTACATTTGTGACAACTGGTATTTGACTTCTAGGTTAGAAATAAAAAAATACGTGTTTCAGTGTTTCGGGAAATTTAGCCTCTAAGGGAGTGCGATAGGTGATAGAATTTTTAAGAAAATATTTCGTTACATTAACAAAAACTTTAAAGCTAAATTTCACTTAGTTTTGACTTGCAAAGCAGAGAAAATAAATAAATAACATCGAAATGCATGTCATCCAACGTAACAACGAAAAACACTATTGCCTGTGGCACATTACATTAAAAGAAAAGATTTTGTCGACACGAAAGTCCCGCCTTATCTCTTCTTTATCGTTCCTCCCGTCGTTCGGGGCTCACTGTTTTCACTCTGCGAGTGCGTGTCCCACCGGTCGGCACAGTCGTCTGTTGAGCTACGGGAGGGGAGTCGCGCGCGCCACCCGTCTGTGACTCACATAAAGTCTGTTCTGTGTGGGACGGTGTTTCAACTGTTTATGTGTCGTGTCTTCAGAGGAGGGGATTTGAGACCAGTCCAGCATCTGCCGAAACGAGCGCGGAAAACCGCCTAAAAAGAAAAACACACTCACAGGTTGGCCCGGAGTATCGGGCGAGAGGTAGCTGATCCCCTGCGCGGATTCCATCCACTCTCGCTCACCCAATTGTTTGCAAGGTCGCTGTGCAAGCTTGCTGTGACTTATAAATAGTCGTCATTTCCATAAAGGGAGAAATAGCTTTGTTCTCCAATTTTTAAGACAACATGTGTTCCTCGTTTTGACACAGAGAGATGAAGTCGTCCTCATCTTTAATGTTGGCTTGAACACGGCAGTGATTTAACTAGGCCTGGCCCTGTTCGATGCGGGATACCCTTGACGTGTTCCGATCTTGGACCTCCTTTAGTCATTTTAACTTCGACCTTGTGCCGCGGTAAAACTTGGCATTTTCATATTAACAAATACAAGGCGTATTCCGAAATCAAGGTCCGATCGGTCGCGAAAAGGAAACCACAGTGAACATCCGATAAAGCTTTGCATAGGTGTGTTGGACAGTGCCTCTAGTAAGCCCGTTGATCGCGTCACGTCTGTCTTTTGAGTTCCTAGCACACAGTGAGCACGTAAAGATGCCTAGAAAACAGCGTCTCCCGCCAAGTATGAGTGCCCGTGAGAGATTTCGCCTGATTTGCTGCAGCCCACGCAACATAACTGTCACGCATTCCCTTCCCGGCCGCGCTCTGCAGGGGCAATGAGAACACCCCTGCAGCATTTTCGATGGGAAGTGTTTGATCGCCCTCCATACAGCCTGGAGTTTGCTCCTTCTGATTTTAATCTCTGCTGACATGAACCGCTGGCTATGGAGTCAACGTTTTGGCACAGACAACGAACTGGAGATCAGCGTAGAGAAGGGCAGGCGGCTGCCTTCAATGACGAGGGTATTGGAAAGTTGGTACAGCAATACGACAAATGTCTCAGACGGAGCGGCGACTATGTAGAGACGTTCCTGGAAGGTGTGGCTAACTATTGCAAATAAAACACTTATGATTTTCACTGTGGTTTCCATTTCGCTTACTTTCGGAAGACGGCCTCGTAATTAACAGAGATAAAAGAAGCGGTAAGTGATAGGGAAAAGAAAGAAGACGTAGCAGGACCGACGGAACCCTACCGCATGCCTGGATCTAATCATAATATATTTCTCGATTTCATACTCAACAGCATTATCTGAGAGAAGACTGCCAGTCAGTTTCCTGACTGTTTTCATACAACCTGGCACGAATTCCTCTCCTGCAGCAAACTCTTGCGCCTAACGCTCCCACTTATTTATTGGATGCATTCCAATCTATGTCCTCCCCTACAGTTTTTACCCTCTTCAACTCCATCACGTACCACAGAAATTATTCCTCGATATCTTAACACATGGCATATCACCCTGTCCCTTCTTTTTGTTGGCGTTCTCCATATGATCCTTTCCTCTCGATTCTGCGGGGTACCTCCTCATTTCTTATCTTAACAGACCACCGAATTTTAACATCCTTCTATAATATCACATCTCAAACGGTTCAATTCTCTATTGTTCCGGTTTCCTCATGTCTATGCTTCACGACCGAACGATGCTGTTCTGCAAATGTACAATATTCTGCCGCAAATTAAGGCCTACATTTGATGCTTGTAGGCTTCTTTTGGTCAGGAATGCCCTTTTTGCCTGTGCTCATCTGTTATTTACGTCCTCCTTGCTTGTTCCGTAATTTATTACTTTGCTTCAGAGTTAGAAGAATGTTTTCACTTCGTCTACTTCATAGTCCTCAATTTTGATTTTAAGTTTGTCAGTAATCTCATTTCTGCTTCTCCTGTTACTGTTGTCGTCCTTCTGTTTGCTCTAACTCCAGAGTGTGTGGTAATTAAGCTTATTTCCACTCCACAGGTTCTGTATTTCTTCGTCGCTTTCGCTGAGAATAGCAACGTCATTTTATTTCAGTCACTGGTATTCCTTAGGAGCGCTACAGCCTGGAACCGCGCGACCGCTGCGGTCGCAGGTTCGAATCCTGCCTGGGGCATGGATGTGTGTGCTGTCCTTAGGTTAGTTAGGTTTCATTAGTTCTAAGTTCTAGGCGACGGGTGACCTCAGAAGTTAAGTTGCATAGTGCTCAGAGCCATTGGAACCATATGAACCTTCCGACATGCACCTACATGGCCCAATGAACGATGCCCTCTGTAGGAAGCAGTACCGGATGATGTTGACGTTACTGGTGCAGCAAGACGGTGGCGCCACCAAGCAGAGTGATACCTAGCGGGCATACACGCCCTGCCAGTAAGGTGGCGTTAGGCCGCCGCATTGAACGGAGATTATATCGAAAAATTAGGCTTGTACCCAAAAGATTGGGGAGTAATATGGTGTACTGGGTTCCCGATTAAAATCAAACTGCTTTCAGAAAAAAATGTGTTGCATTACTTATTCAAAGCTTCTCGTATAATTAATCTGTCAGGGAAGATGTACGTACCTCAGCTCAAGTTGGGAAGGCGCGAGCAGGCGGGGTGCGGAGAAGGTTTTTCGAAAGGCACCCTTGAATTGAGCAGATGTGCGTGGCGGTGCCATGCGTGCCAATGTTTTTATCACGAAACTGGTGGAAGGACTCAGTAGACAGACGCAATGGTTGGAAGGTTCAAAACAGAACGCCCACGACACGACAGACGAAAGTTAGCAACGATTCGCGGGTCTGTGAAAAGATCTAAGCACGAAGCACACAACTACCACAGTCATACCGTAGCAAAAGATCTGGCCGAGAAACCGAGAAAATTCTGGTCCAGTGTAAAATCGTTACGCGGTTCTTGGACTTACATCTAGTCACTCACTGACCAGTCTTGTGTGTAACTTGAAAACAGCAAAACAAAAGCCGATGTTTTAAATTCCGCGTTTAAGAAATCGTTCACGCAGGAGAATCATAAAAACATACCGTCGTTTGACCGTCTAACTGAGTTCCGTATGGATGACACAATAATAGGCATTCCTTGCGTAGAGAATCAACGGAAAGAGTTGAAAACAAATAAGTCGCCAGGTCCGGATGGAATTCTAGTTCGGTTTACAAAGAGAACTCTGCGGCATTGGCCTGTTACTTAGCTCGCATTTATTGCGGATCTCTCGCCCAGCTCAAAGCCCCAACCAACCGGGTAAAAGCGCAGGTGACTCCTCTATATAAGAAGGGTTAAAGAACGAATACCCAAAATTACAAACCAAAAGCCTTAACATCGGTCTGCTGCAGGACCTAGAACATATTCTGAGTTCGAATATAATAAATTTCCTAGGGGCCGAATAGCTAAGTCCACGAATCAGAGCGGTTTTAGAAAGCATAGATCGTGTGAAGCTTAGGTCTCTCTTTTCTCAAATAATATACTGCGAACTATGGATAGAGGGCAACAGCTAGATTCCACATTTCTAGATTTTCGAAAAGCATTTGACACGGTACGCCACCGCAGACTGTTAACAAAGTTACGAGCATACGGAATAGGTTTCCAGATGCTTGAATGGCTCGAAGGCTTCTTTAGCAATAGAACCTAGTATGTTGTCCTCAACGGCGAGTGTTCATCAGAGACAAGGATATCGTGCGGAGTGCCCCATGGATATGCGACAGGACTGCTATTATCTTCTATCTACACAAATGATCTGGCGGACTGGGTGTGCAGCAATCTGCGGTTGTTTACTGACGATGCTGTGGTGTGCTGGAAGGTGTCTGTAGAATGTAATGAGAAGACAGACAAAATTTCTAGTTGGTTTGATATATGGCGGCTGACTGTAAATGTAGAAAAGTGTGATTTAATGCGGATGAGTAAGAGAAACAAATCCATTATATTAGGATACGCCATTTGTGGTGTCCTGCTTCACACAGTTATGTTGTTTAAATATCGGGGGAAAACGTAGCAAAACGACATGAAATGAAATTAGGTTGTGGGGAGTGTAGTGGGGAAGAAGAATGGTCGACTTCGGTTTAATGGGAAAATTTTAGGTAAGTGTGGTCCACTTGTAAAGGAGACGGCATGTAGGTCTTTGGTGCAACTCATTCTTCAGTACTGCTCGTTGAAGGAAGGGAGGAAGACTGGGGTTAACGTCCCGTCCATATAGACGTCTTTAGAGATGGAGTACAAGCTCAGACTGTGTCAGAGATGAGGAAGGAAATCGGCCGTGCCCTTTAAAAGAAACCATCCCGGCATTTGCCAGGAGCGATTTAGGGAAATCAAGGAAAACCTAAATCTGGATGGCCGGACGCCGCTTTGAACTGTCGTCCTCCCGAATCTGAGTCCAGTGTGCTAACCACTGCGCCACCTTTTCTCCGTTTGAGTACTGCTGGAGCGTCTGGGATTCGCGCCTGGCCCGACTGAAGGAAGACACAGAAGCAATTCCAAGGCGGGCTGCTAGATTTGCTGCCGGCAGGTTCGAACAACACGCAAATGTTGCAGAGATGCTTTGGGTACCCAGATGGGAATCCTTGAAGGGAGGGCGGCTTTCTTTTCGAAGAACACTTTTGAGAAAATTTAGAGAATCGGTATTTGAAGCCGATTTGCAGAACGATGCTACAGCCACCCACGCATTATACATTTCGCGCAAGGATCACAAAGATGATACGAGAAACTATGGCTCATGCGAAGGCATGTAGATAGTTGTTTTTCTCTCTCATTCTATCTGCGAGCAGAACAGGATAGGAAATGACTAGTAGTGGTGCAGGGTACCCTCCGCCATGCACCATATGTTATCTCGCGCAGTATGAGTACAGATGTAGTGAGTGGTAGTTGAAGGATATGGCCACAACAACATATCGCCGATCTCGCCAACTGTCTGCGTGTGAGAGAGGCTGGCAGATGCTACAAATACACCTCGATGTCGAAGAAAATATATGACTGCCTTTGAATTTTTCATATCCTTCTGGTCTGAATTGAAATGGCATAGTACCGTCGTCGTTTGATCTTGGTATCGTTAGTACTGAATGAAAGTAGTAATTGATCAGTATGGTTTATACAAGGGGTGCTAAGTCCATCAGTAAACATTATAGAGTTTTATGAGGTGTCACTGAACTGACTGGGACGTTCAGCTTAATAATAATGTTACATCTATAAAATTATGCACGTACTGAAAATTGATGAAAGGATATTTTGTTTCCCTGGAAATTTCTTTGTTGTGTCAGTAACGCAATATCATTGTTGGTTAACATTAATTTATGTACACTTGAGTTGACTTTATGAAATCCTTTGCTTACAGTACAGAACAATAAGGTTAATTTCAAAATAGTTATGAAAATTAATTGTCTTTTATTTTGGATAGGCGACCGATCATTTTGCATTTAGAGTTTGCAAAAATACATACCCGAGTGTATGTGTTGCCTATGTTTGACTACTACTAGCCTTATGCTTAGGTAAAATCACGATTAATTATCAACACAGTCTGATTAAAGAGAAAGAGTAAGGACCATAACACACGCTAGCACATGAACTGTTACTTCTGTTAAGTACTCATTACATGTGACATTTCACGAAATTGATGTAGGCTCCAGTAGATAGAGAGCTCAAGTTGTCGGCCATTTTATGTTCTTCGAGCCTGCGTTGAAGTGAGGTCGAAGCTCCTTACGTGACGTGAAGCATCGACGGAAAGATAGCCGAGATGTAAATGCTTAACGCACTCAATGCCAAAGAAATCAAATCTGGAAACGAAATGCAACATTGCTGATGCTGTTAGTTCCTCAACTGGAACATGTGGTTCGAAGGCAGGGACAATTAAAACAGACGTCACATGCAAACACTTCCGTCTACTCGCTCGTGATGAAGACGGGTGCCGATGTCCTTGGACGTTGAAGTTCACAAGGAAGAGCGGCCAATCAGCGAGAAGCGACGTTTCCGTTCGATAACACTGCTGCCAACTTCCGCATCAGTCTGCTAGCAACCACATACTCACAACAGGCAACTCCTACGATCTAAAGAATGTAATTTCTCCTGAATAACTTATCAAATTGCAGTGAGTGATACGTCACTGAATTTATTTCATGTGGCGAATGGTGGCAGCACGAATTACTACGGATGTTTTTCGAAACAAACTGATGACACTGTTTCATTCTAATATACACGGTACACCAAAAACGTATGCTACACTTTCACGATGCATTCCTCACACACATACGAGAACAACCAATTTTTATCACTATCGCTCCTGAAACGCCTTATTTTCACTTTGTACACTTTCTGGTGTTTTTCATTGTACAATGATCGCGACAAACAACGTACCACTTGAAACTGTTTCTCACACGAATCGTTGGAAACGCATTCCGTTAACATTGATATACGCGTCAACTCGCCATATTTTTGCATCTCGGATCGCCATTACGAAGAGATAGGACACGATTCTATCGGACTACAAAATTATTGACGAGTGGTTGGAGTTCGTCTTATCGTAAAAGTATTTAGGGGTAATACTAAGAAGCGACATGAAACGGGACAGTCACATATAATCAGTATTACGGAAGGCGAATGAAATACTGTGGTCAAAACAAATGTTGCATATTGCCAAATCTTTAATGTTGATCGTTGAGATCAAGAAATATCTTATGATTTCAATACTTTGGTTTGTTTGTAATGTAATTCTAGGGGAAACAGTCCATATTTCTACCGTACGCGTATCTGCGGTCTATGGCAATATGTCACTCGTTAACATTTCATTTCTTGCGCTGTCTGTCCTTTTGGGAGCTGTTTTGCTTCAGGATGGCTTAGACAACAATAATGTACGACCAGAGGCTCCGTTTATACTTATTTATTTCTTTTCTTTTTCAGTCATCAGTCTTCGACTGGTCGGATGCGGCCCGCCACGTGTTCCTCTCCTCTGCCAAATCTCAGAGTAACAATTGCAACACACGTCCTCAATTATTTGCTGGATATATTCTAATCTCTGTCTTCCTCTTCAGTATTTACCCTCTACAGCTCCCCCTAGTACCATCCAAGTTAATTCTCGATGTCTTAACAGGTGTCCTATCATCCTGTCCTCCTTCTCGTCAGTGTTTTCCGTATGTTCCTATCCTCACCGAAACTGAGGAGAACCTCCTCATTCCTTTCCTTATCAGTCTACCTAATTTTCAGCATTCTTCTGTAGCAGTACATTTGAAAGGCTTCGATTCTCTTCTGTTCTGCTTTTCCCTCAGTCCTTGTCTCTCTACCACACAATACTCAGAAATTTTCTCCTCAAATTAAGACCTATTTTGATACTAGCAGACTTCTCTTGTCCTGAACTGCCCTTTTTGCCAGTATTTCCCTGCTTTTTATGTATTTTTATGTGAGTCTTTTTTTTTTTTTTTGCTTAGGGCATATTCCACCATGTGTCGATTACTGATGCTATAACATTAGTATTACGTAACGTCTTTGACATGAGATGTATGTAAATAATTTTCTCGTACTGTAATTTAATGTAATCTGGAAATACTTGATAACTGTGTTTTCTGAAGCCATTTCATTTTATGTAATGAACTGTTTCATAGTAGGGATTGTAGGATTGTACACGATAGAAAAGCCGGAGGGAGATCCCTCCGCAACGAAAAGATTTAGGCCGGAATGTAAAAGGAGGAAGGGCACGAGGCGGCGCGAGGAACCTTTGAGGCAGAGTCAGCCTGTGGCTTGCGTGGAATGACTTAACATCTCGAGTATTCAGCGAGGCAAGGATTTAGGGAAAGTGGGATAAGCATGCCTCGGATGTTGATAACTATTTTCTGTTATGTCATGGCACTTACTAGATTGCTCAGAAATATGCATTTCGGACGGCGAGGAGACATTACATAGAGCAATCGTGCTTCCGGTATCATGACTGCAACATACAGCTTCGTTTCACAGCCACAGAACATAGCCACTTAGACCACCTTCAGGCAAAGTAGATATTAGTTTTGTATTTACGTGCATGGACCGGGGTTACGCTAAAGATTATAAACATTCTATGAAAACAAATGGTGTTCGTGTTAGAAGTACAGCTTGGTAACTATATCAAAATTACTATCCTTCAGTAGTGAAGTTTCAGTCCCAACTCATGTCCAAATTATCTGTTTTTTGCTCCTGTCATGTGACATAGAGTGTACAATTAGGAAGATTCTTCACACAGTGAAACAGGAAGTAGTTTGTTGCCACTACACTCAAACAGAGCAGCTTTACTCATCACGGGTTACTCTGCTAACACATGTTAGTGTTTGCTTTAGTCCTACGAATCTAATTTCCAAACAAATTTCTCGGTGAAGTGAAGAGTAAATCAGCAATTATTTCACTTTGTTTACTGTCCTTTTACTTGAAACTGCTTTTGCCTAAAAGGCTAACGACCGTATTTATTTGCATGACCACAGCTTTTGCTTTTCAAACAACAGACCGTCGGTTTGACTCCCCTTCTTTTAATGTTGCATCCTTTCAATAAGTGACCCTACAGGAGACGAAATTTAGTCCAATTACTCTCCATTAGCATTAACGGTCACAGTCAAGCAATAAATATTGTCAAACGGTGATATTGCGATTGCAATAACCCAAAGAGTGCTACAGCCTGCATCCGGGGTACTGTTATTTCTTGCTCCAATATTTCGACTGATAATTCTTACAGCTATATTCAAGTTGAAGTGCTGGTAGAAATTTAAACCACTTGACAGAACACTGTGGAGTAAACGCGCGTGAGTCAGAGATAACACTGATGACCAGTCATAGATTAGACATCATGCAGCTATTGAAAGAGTAAAATAAAACAAGCATAAAGTCAGCAAATCCACAGTGCCTATGAATTATGCGACTGATTACACTACTCGCCATTAAAATTGCTACACCACGAAGATGACGTGCTACAGACGCGAAATTTAACCGACAGGAAGAAGATGCTGTGATAAGCAAATGATAAGCTTTTCAGAGCATTCACACAACGTTGGCGCCGGTGGCGACACCTACAACGTGCTGACACGAGGAAAGTTTCCAACCGATTTCTCATACACAAACAGCAGTTGACCGGCGTTGCCTGGTGAAACGTTGTTGTGATGCCACGTGTAAGGAGGAGAAATGCGTACCATCACGTTTCCGACTTTGATAAAAGTCGGATTGTAGTCTATCGCGATTGCGGTTTATTGTATCGCGACATTGCTGCTCGCGTTGGTCGAGATCCAATGACTGTTAGCAGAATATGGAATCGGTGGGTTCGGGAGGGTAATACGGAACGTGGTGCTGGATCCCAACGGCCTCGTATCACTAGCAGTCGAGACGACAGGCATCCTATCCGCATGGCTGTAACGGATCGCGCAGCCACGTCTCGATCCCTGAGTCAACAGATGGGGACGGTAGCAGGACAACAACCATCTACACGAACAGTTCGATGACGTTTGCAGCGGTATGGACTATCAGCTCGGAGACCACGGCTGCGGTTACCATTGACGCTGCATCACAGACAGGAGCGCCTGCGATGGTGTACTCAACGACGAACCTAGGTGCACGAATGGCAAAACGTCGTTTTTTCGGATGAATCCAGGTTCTGTTTACAGCATGCAGATGGTCGCATCCGTGTTTGGCGACATCGCGGTGAACGCACACTCGAAGCGTGTATTCGTTATTGCCATACTGGCGTCTCACCCGGCGTAATTACACGTCTCGGTCACCTCTTGTTCGCATTCACGGCACTTTGAAGAGTGGACGTTACATTTCAGATGTGTTACGACCCGTGGCTGGACCCTTCATTCGATCCCTGCGAAACCCTACATTTCAGCAGGATAATGCACGACCGCATGTTGCTGGTCCTGTACGGGCCTTTCTGGATACAGAAAATGTTCGACTGCTGCCCTGGCCAGCACATTGTCTAGATCTCTGACCAATTGAAAACGTCTGGTGAATGTTGGCCGAGCAATTGGCTCGTCACAATACGCCAGTCACTACTTTTGATGAACTGTGGTATCGTGTTGAAGCTACATGGGTAGCTGTACCTGTACACGCCGTCCAAGCTCTGTTTGACTCAATGCCCAGGCGTATCAAGGCCGTTATTAAGGACAGAGGTGGTTGTTCTGGGTACTGATTTCTCAGGATCTATGCACGCAAACTGCGTGAAAATGTAATCACATGTCAGTTCCAGTATAATATATTTGCCCAATGAATACCCGTTTATGATCTGCATTTCTTCTTGGTGTAGCAATTTTAATGGCAGTAGTGTATTAATGTGGATGGCATGTGTTGGAATGCCAGGCAATGAAGACTCCTCTGAGAATGCAGATGTGGAATCAGTGGTTTTTATGACTTGTCGAGCAGTAAACTCTGGTCTCGGTTGAGCAGGTTGTTTGCTAATTTTACGTCTGTACTCTGAGAGGAATTATTGTTCCGAGTCTTCACTGCTTGGTATTTCCTCCTATTCACGTTGAGGTGACAAAAGTCAGGGGACAGCGATACACACGTATACAGATGGCGGTAATATCGGATGCACGAAGTGTACAAGGGCAGCGCATCTGTACTCAGGTGACTCAGGGGAAAAGGTTTCCGACGTGATTGTGGACACACGACAGGAATTAACAGACTTCGAACGCGCAATAGTAGTTGGAGATGGGATATTTCATTTCGGAATTTGTTAGGGCATTCAATATTCCGAGATCCACTGTGTCAAGCGTGTGCCGAGAATACCAAATTTCCGGCACTAACCTCTCACTACGGGCAATGATGGGGCCGACGGGCCTTCACTTAACGTCCGAGAGCAGCGGCGTTTGCGTGGGGTTGTCAGTGCTAACAGACAAGTATCAAAGTGTCACTGCATGAAATAACCGCAAACATCAATGCAGGACGCACGACGAACGTATTCGTTAGGACAGTGCGGCGAAATCTGGTGTTAAGGGGCTACGACAGTAGACGACCGACAGCGAGTGGCTTTGGTAACAGCACGACATCGCCTGCAGCGCCTCTCCTGTGCTTTTGACCAAATCGATTGGACGCTAGACCTGGAACATCGTGGCCTGGTCAGACGAATCCCGATTTCAGTGGTAAGAGCTGACGATGGAGTTCGAGGCTGGCTCAGGCCCTGTGAAGCTGTGGACCCAAGCTGTCAACAAGCAAGTGGTGGTGGTTCCATAATGGAGTGGGCTGTGGCTGCACGGCATGGACTGGGATCTCTGGTCCAACTGAACAGACCACTGACTGGAAATGTTATGTTCGGCTACTCAGAGAGACCACTTGCAACAATTCATTGACTTCTTGCTCCCAAACAACGATGTAACTTTCATCGATGACAATGCACCATGTCACCGGGCCACAATTGTTCGCCATTTGTTTGAAGAACTTTCTGGGCAATTCGAGAGAATTATTTGGCCAACCACTGAACATTTACAGCGCATAATCGAGAGATTAGTTCATGTACAAAATACTGCACCAGCAACACTTTCGCAATTATTGACGGCTACAGAGGCGGCACGGCTCAATAATTCTGCAAGAGACTTCCGACAACTTGTTGAGCCTATGCCACGTCGAATTGCTGCAGTACGTCGGGCAACAGGAGATCCGACACGATATTAGGGAGGTGAAATGGTTAAAATGGCTCTGAGCACTATGGGACTTAACATCTGAGGTCATCAGTCCCCTAGAACTTAGAACTACTTAAACCTAACTAACGTAAAGACATCACACACATCCATGCCCGAGGCAGGATTCGAACCTGCGACCGTAGCGGTCGCGCGGTTCCAGACTCAAGCGCCTATAACCGCTCGGCCACACCAGCTGGCTATTAGGGAGTTCATTCTGGCTATTAGGGAGTTCATTGTATCTCTTCTGTACAGCATCCCTTCGCAGGTACCGTAAGGACTTTACTTAATATGTCTTTTTTTTTCGTCTATGTTAAGTCACGCTTCGTTCTGGCCAGGAACATTCTGCCGACAAGGAAAACTTCAAGAAGCACAAAACTGAAAACGTTAGTTTTGTGAAATAACCGCTCGTTAAAATATCGACTGTAAACGTCGGAGGATTTGGAGACATGCCAGAGTTTGAGGCGCAGCTTTGGACAGGTTACGTGCTGGCCCCTGCATCGCCATACAGAGAAAGACAGCATATCGTCGGGTTGGCAGCAGACAGCACGCAACCGTCAAGTATACTCTTATCTGGACGTACCTCTGCAGTGACAGCCACAACGAGCGTCAGACGAGATTCCTGCGGCGCCCGTGTCTGACAGAGGGACTGCCCGTCAGACAGCGGCAGCGGCCTTCATCTTCTGACCACCTGCCGCTCGCGTCCCCGACCAAACCCGTCCTCTCTCTTACTGCCCACTGCGTAGAAGCACACGTTTTTCCGAGGGCGCAAACTCTTCTTCGGTCCTTTCGTAAATGACGAAAACCGTTTCTGAACAACGGAAAGTACAGGATGGAGTATTAACAATATTATGAAAAGGATAACCGGCCGCGGTGGCCGTGCGTTTCTAGGCACTTCAGTCCGGAACCGCGGGACCGCTACGGTCGCAGGTTCGAATCCTGCCTCGGGCATGGATGTGTGTGATGTCTTTAGGTTACTTAGGCTTAAGTAGTTATAAGTTCTAGGGGACTGATGACGTAAGATGGAAAGTCCCATAGCGCTCAGAGCAATTTGAACCATTTGCAACGGATACATTGCTACTCACCTTAACGGTGAAATGTTGAGCTTCAGAC
The DNA here is from genome assembly GCF_021461395.2 of Schistocerca americana. Taxonomy (NCBI): domain Eukaryota; kingdom Metazoa; phylum Arthropoda; class Insecta; order Orthoptera; family Acrididae; genus Schistocerca; species Schistocerca americana. The sequence goes on from NC_060119.1 coordinate 1,266,184,085, forward strand.
CATTACACATTTTGCTTTCGACCAAAGCATTCTACAGAAAGGAGACACGCACATTCACTTAAACAGCCACACCTCACACTCACATGACTGCTACCTCTGGCCGCTCTGGCCAGAATGCAACAGTGTCGAATCTAACCAGCAGCCTGGAGTGGGGTGGGGAACGGGGTGGGATAGCACGGTATGGGAGGGAGGAAAGAATTGAGCGCGCCAGCACGGTGTGGCCGAGCGGTTCTAGGCGCTTCAGTCTGCAACCGCGCTGCTGCTACCGTCGCAAGTTTGAATCCTGCCTCGGGCATGGGTGTGTGTGATGTTCTTAGGTTAGTTAGGTTTAAGTAGTTCTAAGTCTAGGGGACTGATGACCTCAGGTGTTGAGTCCCACAGTGCTCAGAGCCATTTGAACCATTTTGATCAGCCAAAACGTTATGATCACTGCCCACCGCGACGTTGGACGTCGCCTGTTGGCGTTGTGGGAACGTGACGCAATAACAAAAGCTATGTAAGCGGAGCAGACACGGACGGGGTATCCTAGCGAAGATGTGGACTACAAATGGGGAAATTCATTGAGATAAGCGACTTTGACAGAGGGCAGATTATTATTAGACAGAGCCTGTGAACGAGTAGCCCAAAAATGGCGAAGCTGATCGAATGTTCACGTAATACTGTCGTGGGCATCTACGGAAAGAGGTAGAACGACAGTGAAACCACCACAGGGCGCTAAATGGTTGGACGTCCACAACTCTTCACAGTACGCAGAATTCAGAGGCTTGTTTGCTCTGTAAAGTAGGATAGCGGCTGACCTGTGGCGTCTCATCAGAAGCACCACGATGCTGGTCGACGCACAAGTGTTTCGGAGCACACCGTTCATAGATCATTGTTGAAAATCCAGTTCCGCAGCTGACCACCCCTACGTGTTCACACGTTAAACCGACGACATCGTCAATTACGATTGCAGTGGGCACGGGGTTATAGGCATTTGACCGTCGATCAATGGAAACGTGTCGGCTCTTCGAGTGAATGTTTGCTACACTAGGTCGCTGGTCGTCTCCACAAACACCATCATCGAGGTGAACGGCGGCTCGAAACGTGTAGCGCGCCACGGACATAGGCTGGTCGGAGCAGTATTATGCTATGGGAGACATTCTACTGCACGTGCATGGGACCTATGGGAGTAATCGAAGACACGCTGACAGTTGTGAACCAGCTGCATCACTTCATGCTTGATGTCTTCACCGACTGCGATGTCATCTTTCAGCAGTGTAACTGGGGCCGGACCCGTGCTACAGTGGTTTCAGGAGCAGTGTAGTGAACGCACCTTGATGTCTCCGCGACCAAATTCGCCTGATTTAAATCCTATGGAACCCATCTGGGTCGTTATCGGGCACCTTCACCGCGTATGCAAATCAGTGGACCGTCAGTTACCTCCACAAACCTACCAAAAAACTGTCGGATCCCTGACGTATTTCGTTCCAAAGACGGACAAACGAGCTATTGAGCAGGTGGTCATAATGTTCCGTCTCACCAGTGTATGTGCGCCCAGCTCAGACGTCAAATGTGTCCAGTGTGAGTACTCAGGACATCAACGACCACTTGCAGCCCGCCTCGGGAGAGCGTACAACGGCTTTGCGTCCCCTCCTCAACCGATCAGTGCGTGCCTCCGGCTCAGAGGCGGCGTAAAGTCATACTGACAAGTGGGTTCATACAGTCAAGTTCTTTGCAGTCGCTGGAACACCGTCACATATCCTCACAACTCGTGAAGTTTCATTTCGTTTCCTCCTCCCCTTCTGAGTGCTCAACCCTTTTTTTCAGGCTGTGTATGTGTCTGGTGGTATTTAATTAATCCATAGTGTTAACGTACGTGGCAATAATACGGAAGTAGCTTAGTCGTAGGGTGGGGGACTGTGTTGAATTTTGGGAACATGTGTTGCAACGTATCGTACCCTGCCGCGCCATGGGGTCGTCCCGTCAGCTGTCGGGGATGCCAGAGCCGCCGTCTGTTGGAACGAGACTTTATCCGCCGTGGAGCTGGTTCGATGATTATGTTTGGTCCGTAGGGCGCTGAACTGTGCGGTCATCAGCGCCGTGGAGCTGCTGTTTCCCTGATCCACATAAAGTGGTTTTTGGTCACCGACTACTATGCTGCTGATTTCCCATCGCGGCACCTATTGGTAATAAACGTGTGGGAAGTTCTGGTACGAAGCAGCTCTTTTCGCGGAAATGCTGTCCGCGCGGTATGGGAATGGGCAACGAGACGCCCGCATTCTCTTCCTGAGGTAGACTGGCAGAAAGGTCTGAAAGTCTTCCTGAGTGCAGGAAGCGAGTACCGTGCACTGCCGGATGAAGATTTTGTTTAATATCACTCTACCCAGTAGTTAGTGGTCCCTAGTGTCCATCGGCGACAATGGGAAAAGTTGTAATTTCCTCTTCATATCAGGGTGGTTGTGGATCAAATGCGCGTTTTTCGCTACTTGGTTCCAGATAGGTATTGGTGAAATGGGGAAGAAGATGGCGGAAATTGTAGAGGTATACACTGCTACAGCCAAGATGCTGGACATAACAGATTTGGTATTGCAGTTACGCAATGACGATAGGTATATGACATTGGAGGAGAGATACTGAAGTCAACAGTGGCTAAGAAACAGATCGAGAAAACAGAGCGAATGTAATCACGTTGCCGATCCCGTCATTAGAAAGGACAGGCGTGATCAAACAACGAAATATTAGATATATTTAAAAAAGCTCTAAAAGTTTGGAATTTTCGCTATTTGTGCCGCGTCAAACTACATCAGAATAATTTTTTTCCAAAATTTAGAATTGCATGTGGGCAAGAGAGAGATTTCATATATGCTGCGACGTTTCGTTTTTCCTAGTTTGTATGTTGATCGAAGATTCGGCCGAGATTTTTTATTTCTTTTGATATTGTAAACGGATATTATCAAGCGGTATGGGAGGAACTGTTTCACGAAAATGATCACTGATGAACTTTCTGTGGAATATTACGATCACATGTGACATCTGAGGGCTCAGCATGACGGCCAGGTTCGTGTCCATCGCAATCAATACTAATAATAAAACTGTAAAACCGTCGTGTCCGTTTGACCACGGTAACCTGTAAAACTACTGGGCGAATCTTCACAGGGTTTTCAGACGTAATTTGAGCGTAGTTTGGGGAAACATATAGACTTTATTACATAAAAAATGATCACGAAAAATATCGTAATTTAAAGTTTTATCCCGTTTGAAGGACATAACGTTATATAGGGAAGCATATTTACTCTTTGAAAAAGCTGTTTGCTCCTTGACATAGGAAATATATCTATAAAAAATTTTTTATTAATTGATATCTTCTATGGTATTAGATGATCTGTTTGGCTTTAGGAAAGATAAAGGCGACAGAAAGGTAATTCTCATGTTCCGGTTGATAATAGAAGCAAGACTGAAGAAAAACCACGACACGTTCATAGGATTTGTCGACCTGAAAAATACGCTCGAAAGTGTAAAATCGTGCAAGATATCCGAAATTCTGCGAAAAATAGGGGTAAGCTATATGGAGAAACGAATAATACACAATATTTACAAGAGCTAAGAGGGAATAATAACATTGGACGACCAAGAAAGAAGTGCTCGGATTACAGAGGGTGTAAGACGGGGATGTAGTCTTTCGCCCCTACTGTCCAACCTGTAGAAGCAATGACGGAAATAAAAGAGAGGTTCAGGAGCAGGATTAAAATTCGAGGTGAAAGGATATCTCGGTCATACGATTTTCTGATGACATTGCCATCCTCAGTGAATGTGAAGAAGAATTACATGATATGCTGAAAGGAATGAATAATCTGATGAGTATAGGATATGGATTGAGAGTAATTCGAAGGAAGACGAAAGTAATGAGAAGTAGCAGAAATGAGATCAGAGAGAAACTTAATATCAGGATTGATGGTCACGATGTAGATGAAGTTAAGAAATTCTGCTTTCTAGGCAATAAAACAACCCATGATGCAGAGCAAGAAGGACATCATAAGCAGACTAGCACTGGCAAAAAGGGCATTCCTGGCGGAGAGAAGTCTATTAGTATCAAACATAGGCCTTAATTTGAGGAAGAAATTTCTGATAATGTACGTTAGAAGCGCAGCATTGTATGATAGTGAGAAATGGACTGTGGGAAAATCGGAACAGAAGAGAATAGAAGCATTTAAGATGTGGTTAGGTGGACTGATAAGGTAAGTAACGAGGAAAGAAATATATGGGAAAAACAGACAAGAAGGGCGGACAGGATGGTACGACATCTGCTAAGACATCGAGGAATAACTTCCGTAGCACTAGAGGGAGCTGTAGAGGGTAAAAACTGTAAAGGAAGACAGATATTGGAATACATCCAACAAATAATTGAGGACGTAGGTTGCAACTGCTACTCTGAGATGTAGAAGTTGGCACAGGAGAGGAATTAATGGCGGAACGCATCAAAACAGTCGGAACAGTGATGACTCAACGAAAAAAAAAGGTCTACGTTGTACGATTCAGCGCAATGAATAAAAGGCTTATACAACCCTCAACGTGTTTAATCCCTGCTTTGACAATTACGTTATTAATTATGAAATTAACTCTCGTAAGTTTCAAGGCTGAATTATTGACGCGCCAATTTCGATGAAATTGGGTATGGAGACAGGTTAAACTCTGAGGAAGCACATAGCCTACATTAGAAAGTAAAAGAAAGGAAACAGAGTTGACCTCCAAGAGTGTGAAGTAGGGGATGGTCCATCTTCTTTTTACATCAGTAAATATAAAATAAGTTAAAAAATGATTAACTTTATTGTATAATATGCATGCTGTATGATGCAGAGTTACTTCCGTGGCACAGAACACCAGCTCACGTTCCTTCGCATGCTATCAGGTCGTGCATTGGGGCAGTGGAGAAGTGGGGGTGGGCTAGGGGTGGTGACAGGGGCGCACAGTACAAGCTGTGCTTGTCGGAACAGGCGGACAAGTGAGGGCAGCTGACATTACTGCACGTGCACCAGCTTGCCTACTCACCATCACTCGTCGTAACATGACTACTGTTAATGCGAGCACAGCTGTGACTAACAGCTAGCACTGAATAAATGTCAACATTCGTATGTGGTATGGCAGAACCAATATTATTAGACCAGGTACTTAAGTGCAGCTGGATGCCGTCAGCATATAAGTGGCAGACGGAAGAAAGTCACACATAAGAAACATAATTCATATTCAGGTAGAAAAATAATGGGCCAAGGAGTGAACCGTGAGGGACTGCTGAAAGTACACTACTGGCCATTACAATTGCTACACCAAGAAGAAATGCAGACGATAAACGGGTATTCATTGGGCAAATATATTGTACTAGACCTGACATGTGATTACATTTTCACGCAATTTGGGTGCATAGATCTTGAGAAATCAGTACCCAGAACAACCACCTCTGGCCGTAATAACGGCCTTGATACGCTTGGGCATTGAGTCAAACAGAGCTTCGATGACGTGTTCAGGTACAGCTGCCCATGCACCTTCGACACGATACCAGAGTTCATCAAGAGTAGTGACTGGCGTATTGTGACGAGCCAGTTGCTCGGCCACCACTGACCAGACGTTTTCAGTTGCTAAGAGATCTGGAGAATGTGCTGGCACGGCAACAGTCGAACATTTTCTGTATTCAGAAAGGCCGTTACAGGAACTGCAACATGCGGTGGTTCATTATCCTGCAGAAACGTAGGGTTTCGCAGGGATCGAATGAAGGGTAGAGCCACAGGTCGTAACACATCAGAAATGTAACGTCCACTGTTCAAAATACCGTCAATGCGAACAAGAAGTGACTGAGACGTGTAACCAATGGCACCCCATACCATCACGCAGGGTGACACGCCAGTGCGGCGATGACGAATACACGCTTCCAATGTGCGTTCACCGCGATGTCGCCAAACACGGATGCCACCATCATGATGCTGTAAACAGAACCTGGATTCATCCGAAAAAATGACGTTTCGCCATTCGTGCACCCAGGTTCGTCGCCCAGTACACCATCGCAGGCGCTCCTGTCTGTGATGAGCGTCAAGGGTAACCGCAGCCGTGGTCTCCGAGCTGATAGTCCATGCTGCTGCAAACGTCGTCGAACTGTTCGTGCAGGTGGTTGTTGTCTTGGAAACGTCCCCACCTGTTGACTCAGGGATCGAGACGTGGCTGCACGATCCGTTACAGCCATGCGAATAAGATGCCTGTCATCTCGACTGCTAGCGATAAGAGGCCGTTGGGATCCAGCAAGGCTTTCCGTATTACCCTCCTGAACCCACCGATTCCATATTCTGCTAACAATCATTGGATCTCGACCAAAGCGAGCAGCAATGTCGCGATACGATAAACCGCAATCGCGATAGGCTACAATCCGACCTTTATCAAAGTCGGAAACGTGATGGTACGCATTTCTCCTCCTTACACGAGGCATCACAACAACGTTTCACCTAGGAACGCCGGTCAACAGCTGTTTGTGTATGAGAAATCGGTTGGAAAATTTCCTCATGTCAACACGTTGTAGGTGTCGCCACCGGCTACCTTGTGTGAATGTTCTGAAAAGCTAATCATTTGCATATCACAGTATCTTCTTCCTGTCGGTTAAATTTCACGTCTGTAGCACGTCATCTTCGTGGTGTAGCAATTTTAATGGCCAGTAGTGTACATATTTCCCTGAAGAGTTTTCCGGTTTACAGAGATTAAGTTTGTTTTTGTGGTAGCTGTCGAATCACTGCGTTGCGCTGACGAATTCAGTTGCTTCAGTAGCATAATCCTTTCTGAAACGAAGCAGTGTCGAAATGCTCGGTTCAGGCGTGTCCTTTGCACCTCTGCTGTCATCAGTGACTTGGATTAATGCAGCTGCTGTGCTACGGTGTTTTCGGGACTTGTCGTGGCTGTTAATGAGAGAAGGGGAGATGGCTGTGGCGTTTCCGGTGTTCGTCGGGAGCGGCGAGTGCGGCCCGCGGCTGCGCTCCGCCAGCCAAGCGCCGCAGCCGCTGCCGCTGCCCCGGGCAACCAGACACCAGACACCAGCCAGTCGTGAAACACCGCAGACCTGCGGCCGGCCGCCGGCTGGCCCACACTTTCACTGTGCAGCCTGCCCGCTCCGGATCTGCTGGCCGGTGCAGATGTGCGCTCAGTAATCCCAGTTCACAGACCCACGTTACAGTTAGATTCATTTAGGATCGTCTTTGACCTAATTGCTATGAACACTTCTCTTCCTGGAGAGTCTGATCTACGTTTCCGGTATACGATCCAAGTATTCTCCAGAATTGCCCGGCTCTCTATTTCGGCCTAGTGAGCAGAAGACCCGCATTCGAATTCCGGCCTCGGCACAAATTTTCATGCATCACTTCAGTCTACTTACATAAAGCACTCTGTCTTCAGGCCACGAGTGCCCTACCGGGACCATTCGACCGCCGTGTCATCCTCGGTGGAGGATGCGAATAGAAGGGGCATGGGGTCAGCACACCGCTCTCCCGGTCATAAGATGGTATTCTCGACCAAAGCCGCTACGATTCGGTCGAGTAGCTCCTCAATTGGCATCACGAGGCTGAGTGCACCCTGAATGGTCACCCATCCAAGTGCCGACCACGCCCCACAGCGCTTAATTTCGGTGATCTCACGAGAACCGGTGTATCCACTGCGGCAAGTACGTTGCCTTCAGTCTACGTATATAAATCCTCTTTTTTTTGAAGATCGCAGATGGTGCCACTCTTGTCTTGCCTTTTTGTTCCCGGCTGCAAGTGATGCACCCAGCTTTCGTCAGCTGTATGGTCCGTGACAGAAAGATGTCCCCGTTGGCCTCAAATTGCTCCAGCAGTTCAGATGAAGATGAATTTGATTAGAATTCGCTGTCAAAAGCCTTTTGGAAATCTAGAAATATGATATCAGTCGATAGCACACATCGCTTGTGTGAAAAGAGGCAGTTGTATTCCACAAGAGCGTTTTTTTTTTCAGAATTCGTGCTGGTTGTGTGTCAACACATCGTGTTCTTCGAGGTATATCATAATGTTGCAATACAGTGTATGTTTCAAAAACCCATTTCAAATCAGTGTCAATGACGTGGGTCTATAGCTCAGCGGACTGCTTCTATTTCCTTTCTTGTGCACTGGTGTGACCTGTGCAACTTTACGACTGTTAGGTACGGATTTATCGTCGAGCGATAGAAAGCACTGGATGCACGCGACTGCAAATTGTTGCTCATGTCGGCACCAATGACTCCTGCCGACTGGGTTCAGAGGTCATCCTCAGTTCGTACAGGCGGTTGGCGGAGTTGGTAAAGGCGGAAAACCTCGCTCTCGGGGTGGAATCTGAGCTATTTGCAGTATCTTGGAGCCGAGTAGAAGGCTTAAACCAGAGGCTCAGACGATTCTGCGGCGATCTGGGGTGCAAATTTCTCGACCTCCGCTGTCGGGTGGAGAAATGTAGGGTCCCTCTGAATAGGTCAGGCGTGCACTACACGCAGGAAGCGGCTACAAGGGTAGCGGAGTACGTGTGGAGTGCATATGTGGGTTTTTTAGGTTAGAGAATTCCCTCCCTAGGCCCGACAAGACGCCTCCTGAGACGCGGCAATGTAGGAGTAGGCAAAATGCAACAGGGAATAACAATATTAATATGCTAATAGTAAGCTGCAGGAGCGTCTATAGGAAGGTCCCAGAACTGCTCTCATTAATAAACGGTCACAACGCCCATATAGTACTAGGGACAGAAAGTTGGCTGAAACCAGATGTAAACAGTAATGAAATTCTAAACTCAGATTAGAATGTATACCGCAGAGACAGGCTGGACAGTGAAAGGGGAGGCGTGTTTATAGCGATAAAAAGTGCTATAGTATCGAAGGAAATTGACGGAGATCCGAAATGTGAAATAATTTGGGTGAAGGTCACGGTTAAAGGAGGCTCAAACATGGTAATTAGATGTCTCTATAGGCCCCCTGGCTCAGCAGCTGTTGTGGCAGAGCACCTGAAGGAAAATTTGGAAAATATTTCGAGTAGATTTCCCCACCATGTTATAGTTCTGGGTGGAGATTTTAATTTCCCGGGTATAGACTGGGAGACTCAAACATTCATAACGGGTGGCAGGGACAAAGAATCCAGTGAAATTTTTTTAAGTGCTTTATCTGAAAACTACCTTGACCAGTTAAACAGAGAACCGACTCGTGGCGATAACATATTAGACCTTCTGGTGACAAACAGACCCGAACTATTTGGAATAGTCAACGCAGAACAGGGAATCAGCGATCATAAAGCGGTTACTGCATCGATGATTTCAGCCGTAAATAGAAATATTAAAAAAGGTAGGAAGAGTTTTCTGTTTAACAAAAGTGACAAAAAGCAGATTTCAGAGTAGCTGACGGCTCAACACAAAAGTTTTGTATCAAGTACAGATAGTGTCGAGGATCAGTGGACAAAGTTCAAAACCATCGTACAATATGCGTTAGATGAGTATGTGCCAGGAAAGATCGTAAGAGATGGAAGAGAGCCACCGTGGTACAACAACCGCGTTAGAAAACTACTGCGGAAGCAAGGGGAACTTCACAGCAAACATAAACATAGCCAAAGCCATGCAGACAAACAAAAATTACGCGAAGCGAAATGTAATGTGAGGAGGGCCATGCGAGAGGCGTTCAATGAATGTGAAAGTAAAGTTCTATGTACTGACTTGGCAGAAAATCCTAAGAAATTTTGGTCTTATGTCAAAGCGGTAGGTGGATCAAAACAAAACGTCCAGACACTCTGTGACCAAAATGGTACTGAAACAGAGGATGACAGATTAAAGGCCGAAATACTAAATGTCTTTTTCCAAAGCTGTTTCACAGAGGAAGACTGCACTGTAGTTCCTTATCTAGATTGTCGCACAGATGACAGATTGGTAGATATCGAAATAGACGACAGAGGGATAGAGAAACAATTAAAATCGCTCAAAAGAGGAAAGGCCGCTGGACCTGATGGGATACCAGTTCGATTTTACACGGAGTACGCGAAGGAACTTGCCCCCCTTCTTGCAGCGGTGTACCGTAGGTCTCTAGAAGAGCGCAGCGTTCCAAAGGATTGGAAAAGGGCACAGGTCATCCCCGTTTTCAAGAAGGGACGTCGAAAAGATGTGCAGAACTATAGACCTATATCTCTAACGTCGATCAGTTGTAGAATTTTGGAAAACGTATTATGTTCGAGTATAATGACTTTTCTGGAAACTAGAAATCTACTCTGATGGAATCAGTATGGGTTTAGAAAAAGACGATCGTGTGAAACACAGCTCGCGCTATTCGTCCACGAGACTCAGAGGGCCATAGACACGGGTTCACAGGTAGATGCCGTGTTTCTTGACTTCCGCAAGGCGTTCGATACAGTTCCCCACAGTCGTTTAATGAACAAAGTAAGAGCAGATGGACAATCAGATCAATTGTGTGATTGGACTGAAGAGTTCCTAGATAACAGAACGCAGCATGTCATTCTCAATGGAGAGAAGTCTTCCAAGTAAGAGTGATTTCAGGTGTGCCGCAGCGGAGTGTCGTAGGACCGTTGCTATTCACAATATAAATAAATGACCTTGTGGATGACATCGGAAGTTGACTGAGGCTTTTTGCGGATGATGCTGTGGTATATCGAGAGGTTGTAACAATGGAAAATTGTACTGAAATGCAGGAGGATCTGCAGCGAATTGACGCCTAATGCAGGGAATGGCAATTGAATCTCAATGTAGACAAGTGTAATGTGCTGCGAATACATAGAAAGATAGTTCCCTTATCATTTAGCTACAATATAGCGGATCAGCAACTGGAAGCAGTTAATGCCATAAATTATCTGGGAATAGGTATTAGGAGTGATTTAAAATGGAATGATCATATAAAGTTGATCGTCGGTAAAGCAAATGCCAGACTGAGATTCATTGGAAGAATCCTGAGGAAATGCAATCCGAAAACAAAGGAAGTAGGTTACAGAGCACTTGTTCGCCCACTGCTTGAATACTGCTCAGCAGTGTGGGATCCGTACCAGATATGGTTGATAGAAGACATAGAGAAGATCCAACGGAGAGCAGCGCGCTTCGTTACAGGATCATTTAGTAATCGCGAAAGCGTTACGGAGATGATAGATAACCTCCAGTGGAAGACTCTGCAGGTACGGGCTTTTGTTGAAGTTTCGAAAACATACCTTCACCGAGGAGTCGAGAATTATATTGCTCCTTCCTACGTATATCTCGCGAAGAGACCATGAGGATAAAATCAGAGAGATTAGAGCCCACACAGAGGCATACCGACAATCCTTCTTTCCACGAACAATACGAGACTGGAATAGAAGAGAGAACCGATAGAGGTACTCAAGGTACCCTCCGCCACACACCGTGAGGTGGCTTGCGGAGTATGGAATTAGATGTAGATGTAGAGCGAGCATAGCAGTTGTTTATGATTGCGAGAAATAGAAGTATTAATCAGCGTACTCTGAAAGGAACCCAAGTGCCATATAGTCTAAGCAGGAAGATTTGTCTTCACTGAGTGAATTAATTTCCTTCGCTACATCAATGGCGTATCCACTAAGGGAATCTTATTTCCAAATTACTTGCAGTCAGCAATTTTTTATTCTAATTCTGGAATGTTTCCCGAATCTTCTTTGGTAACAAAATTTCAGCAAGTCCGCTTTAGTACTGCTGTCGTTGGTAACATTACCATTGCTATCACACAGAGAAAAACATTGATTGCGTCTTGGCGCTGCGCTTGTATACTTTAGCACCGCTGCCGCTGGGAACTGCTGTGATTCTTGAAGTTTTCCAGGCGTACTGAATACTTTATGAGGTTTCGGAATTGCAGCCGGATCACGTTGACTTCTTGCCACAATATTTCAGCTGGCAACCATCCAGCCCTCTTCAGGTGAGTGTCCGCCACTGGAGGCTGCTACAACACGGTGTCGGCTTTATAGCAGAAATTGGTGCGGAAACGCATGTGCATTGGCGGCCGTCACAGGAGCATGTTCCACATATTCAGTGACCACCCACAACGTCGAGAAGATAAAGAGCTGTTCAAGTCCAGGGCGTTCCTCCCACATGTCGAAAACCTTTCCTCTAAAGTAGGCAGAACCGTACGGAAACATCAACTTAACTAATCATCCAGCCACAGGCCAGGATTAGTGCCCTTCTCTCTTCGGTAAAGAACGAACTGGGACTGGCGAATTTACATGATTCCACGCCAGTGTGGCAAAGCTCACACAGGTCAGACGATACGCACAGTACGTGAAACGTGCGCTGGGCATGAGCACCACGCTCGCCTTTCGCAGCCCAGTAAGTCGGGTGTAACTGAGCGTTGTATTACCACAGCGCGCTCTGTGGATTATTCTGCCACAGAAACCTGCCCCCGCGAGATCCTTTTGGAATTCAGTAATTAAAGAATCTGTGGAAGTACGTGCCGCGCGGCGTGGCCGCGCGGTTGGAGCCGGCATGTCACTAATCGCGCGGCTGGTCCCGCCGGAGGTTCGAGTCCTCCCTCGGGCGTGGCTGTGTGTGTTGTCCTCGGTGTTACGTTAGTTTAAGTAGTGTGTAAGTCTAGGGACCGATGACATCAGCAGTTTGGTCCCTTAGGAATTGACACACATTAGAACATTTTTTGTTTTTTTGTTTTTTGGGAAATACGCCTATCACAAAATCTTATTAATCGTGACGACGTCTCTCAACTGGAGAAACCTTGGGACCAGCTGATCTTCTTAACTTCTTCTGAGAGAAAACATTTTATTCATATTGACACGTCTGGCGACATCTGACGTTTGTTTTCATCGACGAGAGAGCGCATTCCGACAGAGGGCGGACATGTAGTTTCACCTTGACTCCTGAGGCTGCGCGCCGCACGTGGAACAGTATTAGCAGAGGGCGCGGATTTCGACAGGGGGCGCTCCTGTGACGGCCGCCAATGCGCGTGCGTCTCCGCGCCAGTTTCTGCTATAAAGCCGACACCGTGAACTAATAGCAGTGTCCAGTCGTACCCACTGTTGAGCAGCTGCCAGGTGAACGTTGGGACGAAGTTTCGGCTGTACCTAGCGACAGTTTTAGCTGCACTTCTTTATGGCTGCCCCACGTAACTACCAGCCGGTCCAACATTCCGCCATTACAAGTCATTCAAAACAGGTGCCTGCGCCTCATCCTAGGTGCTCCAAGATGTCCCCGGATTGCCGACCTTCACGCCCAACTGTACATCCCACGCACCTCCAATCACATCACACATGCAACGCAGGAACTCCTTCATAGGATCGATGAACAGAGGCCCACTAGCCAACACCCGGAATATACTGGCTCCATCGCTCCACAACGTGGCACCGAATGCGGATCCCACGTGCAGTCACCGAGGCACCACAGTAACTGGATCAAACGAAAACCGACCTCTTTAGTGGGGCTACGGGCTACGAGCTCTCCCCTCTGCTTATGTCTGACAAGGGGACGCCACGACGTTTGGAACGCGGATTTACTGCAGAGTTCGTACACTCGTAGTACTCCGCGAGGACAACAAAATGTGTAAGCAGTAGCGCGTACTTCTCAAGCGTTACTGAGAAAATCGCAACTTAATTTCGGTCGTCAAATATATATCTGATCGTTGTCAGTTTTACCATGAAGCGGCTGCAGCCGAGTGCTGCCGGCACGGTAGCTCAGCGTGTTCGGTCAGAGCGTTAGCTACCCTTTCTAATAAAAAAACTGAGCGAACGGATCAACGAACGATTTGAACGGGCGTCGTCGGATGTTTGCCCTGAACAAATTCAACGAACAACACAGAACAAAATTTTTAAAAAAAAAAAAAAAAGTGGTTGGCGTTCAAGCCGCTGGATCACTGGATCGAGTTCCGTTCGTCAGTTTCTTTTTTTATTTTCAACACAATCATTTTCTCTACTGTTTACATTACAATTGATATTATGGGAAAATACGTGTAATCGGATTAACTTTTATTAAATTTACAATGTTATTTTTCAGTCTACTAATTTTTATTATCACAAATAATATAATATTCAGAAATATCGACTAGTAAACGACCAAATGCATAAAGTGATACTGAAAATGTATGCTTGTCCGTGTCTTTAAAACTGTTCGTATTTAATCGAAAGAGAACGAGAAATTGCTTCTCGGAAGACGCTGTTAAAATACACTCGATACTGCATAAACAATTATCAGCGCCGATTTTTAAAGAAATACTGCGTTATGCATGGATTGCTTCCAAACTATTGCCTGAAAGAGAGGTTTCTGAAAATGTTTACGAGCTTCGTTTTTCCACGGAAAACGTCAAAAGACCTTGCGTATGCGGAAACATAGCATTTATTCAATGTAGCTGGTCCCGTTTAACTTCATGTTTTACGAAAATACCATCCTGCAACTTGTACTCGTAATGTCGAAAGTGACGAATAATTGTACATCTGTTGAAAGCCGTCTGTGCCGGTCAAAACCTGGAGGTAACAAGTCGTTTCGGGCTCCTTCCAGGTATAAGGGATTTCTCAAATCACGGACAAGCATAAATTTTCAGTATCACTTTATGTGTTTGGTCGTTTCCTAGCCGATATGTTTGTGATAGTAAAAATTAGGAGACTGCCAAATAACATTGTAAATTTAATAAAAGTTCATCCGATTACACGTATTTTCCCATAATATCAAATGTAATGTAAACAGTAGAGAAAATGATTGTGTTGAAAATAAAAAAAGAAACTGACGAACGGAACTCGATCCAGTGATCCAGCGGCTTGAACGCCAACCACTTTTTTTTTAAAAAAAAAATTTTGTTCTGTGTTGTTCGTTGAATTTGTTCAGGGCAAACATCCGACGACGCCCGTTCAAATCGTTCGTTGATCCGTTCGCTCAGTTTTTTTATTAGAAAGGGTAGCTAACGCTCTGACCGAACACGCTGAGCTACCGTGCCGGCATCACTTGGCTGCAGCCGCTTCATGGTAAAACTGACAAAGAACAGATATATATTTGACGGCCGAAATTATGTTGCGATTTTCTCAGTAACGCTTGAGAAGTACGGGCTACTGCTTACACATTTTGTTGTCCTCACGGAGTACTACGAGTGTACGCAGTTTAAAGTAAATCCGCGTTCCAAACGTCGTGGCCTCGCCTTGTGAGTAAAGCTTGAATAAATCCCTGTACTCAGACATCCCAGAAGTCTAGCCTTAATGCAAGGTACTGCTTTGGCTCACATCTCTCTCTCTCTCTCTCTCTCTCTCTCTCTCTCTCTCTCTCTCTCTCTCTCTCTCTCACACACACACACACACACACACACACACACACACACACACACACAAAACAACCTCAGCCTCCAGTGGCGGACACTCACCTGAAGATGGCTGGACGGTTGCCAGCCGAAATATTGTGGCAAGAAGTCAACACGATCCGGCTGCAATCCCGAAACCTCATAGAATATTACCACCGCTGTCACTCGATGAAAGTATTGACTTGTCTGTGCTGTTATACTTTACAAATGGTTCAAATGGCTCTGAGCACTATGCGACTTAACTTCTGAGGTCATCAGTCGCCTAGAACTTAGAACTACTTAAACCTAACTAACCTAAGGACATCACACACATCCATGCCCGAGGCAGGATTCGAACCTGCGACCGTAGCGGTCACGCGGTTCCAGACTGAAGCGCCTTTAACCGCACGGCCACACCGGCCGGCTATACTTTACACACGACTAAAGTCTTTTTTGGATCTGCTGCCAGATTCCTTAGATACAGTTTCGTTGTGAAAACTAATAAAAGCATTTCGCATTGAAGTCTGAACTAAGTTTCGAGCATCTGTAAACCCTTTTCTTTCGTTCCATAACTGGAAGAGATTGGACAGGAAGTCGCCTATATTGTACGAAGTGCCCTCCGCCACGCGCTGTACAGTGTATATGTGGACGGTGAGGCAGCCTATGACCGGTGCAGTGCAGTACGTGTTGGAGCCGGCTGGCCCTCGCCTCCGCGCAACCTCGTAAGCCACTCACGCAGCGAGCGAGCTGGGTGACCCGCTGTCGAGCAGCCTCTGCCCCGAGTGCCGTTTTGCACACGCGGACGTCGGCATACGTTTGGTACACGTGAGCATATTTTGAAGCGCCACGTGAGATGCGACGATTGAAGAAATCGCTGATAGCGGTGAGGAAGTAAAGCTCAGCTGTATCCCTGGATTTCTAGAGAAGTGGGCTGAACTCCAGCTTTGCTTTCACGCTGTACCCTCCTGTCATTTTCAGGCTGGCGTGTTACAACATTACGCCTTGCCCCCTGTCTGCTGTTACACACTGCGTGGAGCTGTAACGCGCGGAACTTCCGGATTACAGCGAAAATTGAGTACTGTGCGTGAATAAATCTTGTGATTGGCAGGATCCTATGTAGGCGTAGACCACAGGCGAAGGGCTGCACCAGACTGACGAACTGTATGGAGGGAGGAATACAGAAGAAAAGCAGTACATTTCTAGACAGGTTCGTTCAATAAGCACTATAGCTATATTGGGATCCTCATTCAACTGCAGTTGTAGGCGTTATAAAAGAGGTGTTGTGGATCACAAAGAGTGATATTCCAGGAGAGTATGTTCCTAACAGGTCAACAAACGGATTGTTTCCTCCGAGACAAATCTCTCTAGAAGACTGTGAAAGTAAACATAGAGACATTCGAGCTGACATGGAAGGTTACAAACAGCCGTTCCTCCCGCCTGCCATTCAGGACTAGAAGCCGTACTTGTAGTACCCACCACCACATGCCGTAAGCTGGCTTGCGCATTATCGACTTTATGCAATAGTAGAAACTTCGTGACATTAAAACTGCGTGCCGTACAGGGAATTTCACGGTAATGTTCTTACCGATTTCATCTACCCATGTACCATTCCCCTTGTCAGCTTAATTTCTGGGAATCCTCTCCCCCACTTTCCAAACGAAAACACAATTCAGTTGCCAAAAATGATTAACGGTTATTCTTACCCACAAGAGTAACAGCGTTGAACCAGAAACTGAAGAAGAATGGTTACATATTTTATCAATATTATTACGCCGTCAGTGCACGTAACAATATCCACTGCTATTAGTACACATACCCAGATTAGTTATGATGGAATAATTACGAATAAAATAAACTTTTGTTACGAAATATACTCTAAGACAAAAAATTTAAAAAAACGACGTGCCACGAAGGTATATCCGAATGAGAAAAAAACTGGTAGATGTGGCGTACATGCAGAGGAAAACAAATCATTAGAATTTCAGAACTACATCCCTTACGATTTTATTTGCCTGATCGCCACAGGACGATATTTCTTTGTAATTTTTTATATTGATGCCACATGCTGGCATTAAAGGACGGATGTTGGTTCACCACAATACTTCTTTTACGTTAATCTGAAGATGCCCCGCAAGGGCGAAACGCGTCAGTAGCAACAAATAGATAAAACTTAACGATGAACCATAAAACCTAAATGGTTCAAATGGCTCTGAGCACCATGGGACTTAACTTCTCAGGTCATCAGTCCCCTAGAACTCAGAACTACTTAAACCTAACGAACCTAAGGACATCACACACGTCCGTGACCGAGGCAGGATTCGAACCTGCGACCATAGCGGTCGCGCGGTTCCAGACTGAAGCGCCTAGAACCGCTCGGCCACAGCTGCCGGCTACTTGGAGGGACTGGAAAAGTTCTCAGTTGGTGAGAGACCCGGCGACCTCCCCAGGCCAAGATGGTTTTGGAAAGCACGAACACAAGCACTAGGAACACTCGCCGTGTGTGGCTGAGCATTGTCTAGCTGAAATGTAAGCTCAGCAGGGCTCGCCATTAAGGTCAACAAAACGTACCGCTGTGCTGTAAAGGTGCTGCAGACGACAACCAAACAGGTTCTGCTATGAAAAGGAAAAGGTTCCCCATAGCATCACTCCTGGCTGTCGGGCAGTAATTCGCGCGACAGTCAGGTTGGGATCCTACCGGTGTCCGGGGCGCCTTCGCTGCTCATCTTTGGGGCTCAGTTCGAAGCGGGACTCGCCGCTGAAGTCATTTCTACTCCACTCAACAAGATTCCAGGTCGAATGTGGCGGACACTACCGCAAACGGGCTCGTCGGTACGCAGAGGTGAGTGAGTGGTTGCTGGCAGTAGGGCAGCTGTGGTCCCAGCCCCCTTAATGGTCCTTACGGTCACTGAAGCGCCAGCTGCACGCCAGATCGATGATGAAGACATGTCGAGCGATTCGCTGATTACTCCAAGCAATTTCTTTGAACCTATCTACACGCCTTCTCTCAAGAGCTGACATGTTCATATTTAGTTCACGTGCCTGTCTGCAAGGCATAGTTACTGTCCAGCTGAGTACACGGAAAGTAATTCTGCAAACAGCTTATGCCCCGGTATCGGCATGTCCCCTGTTTACTATCCCTGCAAACTATGCGTGGAAATGGTGCAGCAGCGTCACACAGTCATCCATCGGCCTCCAAAGATTACTATTTCGCGTTTTCCGTCGTTACCTGTATGAAAATCAGTTTGTGACCAATTTGCAGAACTCCTTCGTGATGCATTTTTTTATAAGAATACTTATTGATTTGAGGTACGGAAAATCTATATTACAAATGTGTAACGTACAAAATCAGTGTTTTACAATGTAAACCGTCCGCTCTTGGAGCCTAAGCAATTTAACCTAGAACCAAAAAGTAGTTTTTCATCAAATATTTATTGTAGTCATAATTATTTTCATTGTCGAACTGTATTGTGAACTATGTACAAATAATGACTACATGATGATATTAAGACCTTGGAGATGGATGGGCTGTAAATGTGTCACTCTTATTAATTAAAACATCTACTTGCGACTGGAAGTGGAGTTTCTTCTTCCTTATTTCACGAATGTAAATCAGTGATGGCACCAACACGCACCACAAGGTATAAAATTAAGTCACACATCCTGTCTTGTGTTTTTCTTCACCATTTAGTTTACGTTAATAATCTATGCGGCTTTTATCACAAAAGCTTCTCTAGTTTTAGTTTTCTCCCTTCAGAATTCTTCCTACAGTTAGTTCCGCACTTCGGTCATGCACTAAGATATCTCATTCCAGTTTCCGGTTACACAGGTTCCATGTCGACAAACTGGCTAAAGTGCAATGCATCAGTATGACGAGCAAGGTAATTTACAGGTAGTAAGTATTTACGTGCAAAGTGCAACCACACAAAAAATTGATAAGTGTCGTTATTTCACGTCAGCGAAAACCCATTAACTACCATTCAAGAACGCCCAGTTCTAACTAATTTATAACAATGATTGCCGTCACTTCAAAACGCTTTATGCGAGTAGAACTAATGACAGAGATAGAAATTCGTGTCGAATCATTCTGAACGTCTTTTCTGAACATTATTTCGAGCAGATAGAGAAGCGACTCCTGATGGCGACGTCGTAGATCTCCCTTACTAAGGAGGGAATCAGTTAACATAACGCTGTTGAACTAAGTGTGTGGATGTATGTGAGGACAGTTGATTTGGGAGAGGAGACCAAACTGCGAGGTCATCAATCTCATCGGGCTACGGAAGGATGGGGAGGGAAGTTAGCCGTGCCCTTTCAAAGGAACCATCCCGGCATTTGCCTGAAGCAATTTACGGAAATCACAGAAAACCTAAATCAGGATGGTCGGACGCGGGATTGAACCATCTTCCACGCGAATGCGAGTCCAGTGTGCTAACCATTGCGCCACCTCTCTCGGTTCTGTTGAACTGTTAAATATCAATGTCTGCAGCTCATCGGAGTAATTGACAGGAATGTTAAGAAAGCAAGGGAAATATTGTTTGCTTGGCAAATGTACCGGTAAGCAGATTGTCGATTATCTGACAAATTAACGTCAGACATTCATCTATGGGGAAGAACATGTAGGACATCAATGATTAAAGTTCAAATGTATACAATACGCTTTGCTCGTGAATATGCGGAGCAAGATTGTGGAGATAGGGAAGATTTGAGTAGCCGTGATAGAAAGTTGCTACCAAAGCGCAGGGAGCTTCACAAATTTAACTGAAGCCAAAGTCCAATGGACAAACAATACCTGAATGACGCTAAAACGAGTATAAGGAGAACAACGTGACAAGCGTTCAATGAATTCGAAAACAAAATTTAACCAATTTCTATGGTCCAACACACTAACAAGTTTTGGTCTTATAGAAAATCAGTAAGTGAATCGAAATCACCTGTTCAGTCGCTCAGTGACCATAATGACACCAAAAGGGAGATAACAGAAAGAACCCCGAAATACTGACTTTGATCTTCCGGAACTGTTTCACCATGGAAGTTCGTAAACTCACTATCGCCGATATGGAGATAAGTGTTCACGGATAGAAAATCGACTAAAAACCTTAGAAATGCATCTAAATCTGGTAAGATACCCGAAAGCTCTACACACGTTATGCGTAAGCAGTTATCCCGCCTACAACTAGTTTATCGTAGATCGGTGGAGAAATGGTGAACGAAGCGTCCCAAACGATTGGAGAAAAAAGTTATAGGTCATTAAAATTTTCAAGAAAGGGATTCATATTCGGACAAATGAACATAAATATAGGCCTCTACTACAAGACGCCAGTTTTTTGAAGAACTATGGAACACGCAGTTTGATCTTTTTGGAGAACGAAAAATCAACACTGATTCCACGAACAGAGAGATCTTTCGAAAGAGCGGGCCGTGTTCGACCATGACATCAGAGCGCCGCAGAAAGCACACTAGATTTGTGACTGGGTTTTGGACGTCCTAGCTCAAGTCGATACAACTGTACACGTCGTTCTTAACAGAACAAAATCGACAGACATACAAGTAGTTCGGAATTAACCCAAGCGCCGTTACTGTTTGCAATATATAGGTTGAAGTAGCTAAGACAAGCCAAGAATGTGTAAAATATACTGAAGTTCGATTTTCGCTGAGCTATCAACAGCTACATACGAGGTGTGGCTAGAAAAAAACCGGACTAGTACTGGTGAAACAATAAAACGAATGCAATAAGGCTGAAAGTCGCGTGGCCTGTCACGTGACTCTCGCTCCGCCTACTGCTCGAGTTTCATCTGCCTCCTGCACTCAGTCTGCCCGTGGCGTCTGTTTTAAGTAGTTGACGTTTTGTCTGTGCGTCGGAAAATGTTGAGTGTACAGAAAGAACAGCGTGTTAACATCAAATTTTGTTTCGAACTAGGAAAATCTGCAAGTGAAACGTTTGTAATGTTACAACAAGTGTACGGCGATGATTGTTTATCGCGAACACAAGTGTTTGAGTGGTTTAAACGATTTAAAGATGGCCTCGAAGACACCAGTGATGACACTCGCACTGGCAGACCATTGTCAGCAAAAACTGATTCAAACATTGAAAAAATCGGTAAACTTGTTCGACAAGATCGCCGTTTAACAATCAGAGCAGTGTCTGAGTTAACAGGAGTTAACGGCGATCTTGTCGAGCAAGTTTACCGATTTTTTCAATGTTTGCATCAGTTTTTGCTGACAATGGTCTGCAAGTGCGAGTGTCATCACTGGTGTCTTCGCGGCCATCTTTAAATCGTTTAAACCACTCAAACACTAGTGTTCGCGATAAACAATCATCGCCGTACACTTGTTGTAACATTACAAACGTTTCACTTGCAGATTTTCCTAGTTTGAAACAAAATTTGATGTTAACACGCTGTTCTTTCTGTACACTCAACATTTTCCGACACACAGACAAAACGTCAACTACTTAAAACAGACGCCACGGGCAGACTGAGTGCAGGAGGCAGATGAAACTCGAGCAGTAGGCGGAGCGAGAGTCACGTGACAGGCCACGCGACTTTCAGCCTTATTGCATTCGTTTTATTGTTTCACCAGTACTAGTCCGGTTTTTTTCTAGCCACACCTCGTACATCCTCCACAAGCCACCGTATGGTGCGTGGCGGAGGGCACCGTGTACCACTACTAGTCATTTCCTTTCCTGTCCCCCCTCGCAAATGGAACGAGGAAAAACGACTATCTATATGCCTCCGTACGAGCCCTGATTTCCCTCATCTTGTCTCGGCGGTCTTTAAGCGAGATGTACGTTAGTGGCAGCAGAATCGTGCTGCAGTCAGTTGCAAATACCGGTTCTCTAAACTTTCTCAACAATGCTTCGGCAAAAGAACGTTTCCTTCACTCCAGGAATTCTCGTTTGAGTTTACGGAGCATTTCCTAATGCTCGCGTGTTGATCGAATCTACCAGAACAAATCTAGCAGATCGCCTTACTTCGATGTCTTCCTTTCATACGACCTGGTGGAGACCTTACAATACACTCGAACAGTATTCGCGAATGAGTCGCACAAATGTTGTATATACGGTCTCCTTTATAGATGAGGTACACATTCCTAAAATTCTCCCAATAAACCGATGAGGATCATTCGACTTTGCTGCAACCGGCCGTATGCACTCGTACCGTTTCACATGGTTTTGCATCATTACGCCTTGATATTTAATAGGCGTAACTGTATCAAGCAGCACACCACTAACACTATATTCAAAAACTACAGGAGCGTTTATTCTTCTCATCTTCATAAACTTACATAATAATGTGGGGGAAGTCGTACAGAACATAACAGTTCGTAAATATCAATACTGAGGACCAGTAACTATTGATGATGGCACAAAGCAGCTGAAAATGTTTGGGCATCAAGAAGAACGATCATGCAAAAACACGACCTGAATTCCCATAATTTAGAAGGGTACTGTAAGTGTTTCCAAACCAAGCCACTAGTGCTAATTACTGTATCATTCACCAGAACAGTGGAACTAACACTGAACGATAGTTGCATTCCTTTATATTCCTTTGTGAAGTAACAGCTGAAGACGACAAACAACATGTCAACGTCTGTTTGGTTCCTGACACGTTCACAGATATCTGGACACCGACTTTCAGGCTAATAACAACATACTACTTAAATTTTTTTGAGATTTCTGGACAGGTTCTGTGGCTATGTTTTGCTACCGTACATACTGAAGACTTCATCCACACCTCTTCTTGCAGCTGAACGCATTTCAACATTTCGGCAACTAATCCATTCGCAAATTTTACATTATTGTAGAGTCGTCATCAGGTCGGGCTTAACAGACACACAACGCCCTATGTCAGAAACATTTCGCCACCTCTGCGATCCCCCCTCTCGTTTTGACTTCATAAAATCACAATCCATGCTTTGCCTAGCATCGTGAACAGGAATAAACTCTCTAGCTATAGTAATGACTCCATTTGACAGGCGATTGCATATTTCGCTCTCATGGTACTTTTCTTTACTAGAACGTGCACACTTGCACCGGAACCTATGTGCGTCAGTTGTCCTTTCTCCTCCACATACTCCTCGTGAGTTTTCTCTTGAGTAGCATCTTCTTTTTTCGTCCAATAACTGTTCACCATTTCGTGCACCAATCAGCTTCTTCACGCCTATCATTCCGTTGGATAGACCACTTTTGAGAAAAAAAATAGCTAATATGCGGAATGATAACCAAGCCAGTGTACTCAGATTGGGGTGAAACGCAAAAACACAGAAGGTGCTACTAGTGGCATTACGAATTGCTGTCCAACTGAAGATAGCAACGAACCAAATGCTACGTTAGTGAAAGTACTGTTGGTTCCTGTCATGTCTTCAAATAACATGCAATGGGGGAGAGGGGGGGGGGGGGGGAGCGGCCGCAGTGGCCGAGCGGTTCTAGGCGCTTCAGTCTGGAACCGCGCGACCGCTGCGGTCGCAGGTTCAAATCTTGCCTCGGGCATGGGTGTGTGTGATGTCCTTTGGTTAGTTAGGTTTAAGTAGTTGGGGACTGATGACCTCAGATGTTAAGTCCCATAGTGCTCAGAGCCATTAGGGGGGGGGGGGGGGGGGGAATCTGTCCAAGTTTAACGAGAATTCAAGCGGCGTCGTACGTGCACAGATTCGTCAGTTGTTCATTCTCGTCCACACACTTCTTCGCAACTTTTCTCTCGAATGGTATCTTCCTTTTTTCGTCCAGTGGTTCGTCTTCTAGTTTGTTCACCAATAAACTACGTGACGCCGACCGTCTTGTTGAGCAGACTACTTCTGGAAGAAAAAATAATAGCAACTAGCGTGCGGAATGATAACAAATGATAACAAGTGATAACAAACCAAAATATTCAAACTGGCCGGAAACACAACTATACAGCAATTGCAACCAAGCCCGCCGGTGTGGCCGTGCGGTTCTAAGCGGGTCAGTTTGGAACCGGGTGACCGCTACGGTCGCAGATTCGAATCCTGCCTCGGGCATGGATGTGTGTGATGTCCTTAGGTTAGTTAGGTGTAAGTAGTTCTAAGTTCTAGGGGACTGATGACCACAGATGTTGAGTCCCATAGTGCTCAGAGCCATTTGAACCAATTGCAACCAATGCCATTACGAATTGCTCTCCGAGTGAACGGAGGAGTGAATCAAACGATCGTTAGTGACAGTACTGTTGGCTTCTCTTTCATGTCTTCAAGTAACACGATGCTGCGTGTTTGTGTGTGTGTGTGCGTGTGTGTCGAGTGTACTGAGAACGCAAGGGACTATCGAGGTATTACCGCGCCTCCTTTAGCTGACTTGGACCGGTTCAGTAAATCGCGCCACAGCCGTCATAAAGCTGTAGGTTTGTCTTTGGTACCACACTGAAAATATTTATTTGGAATACGCTAATACCCGTACACTTTTAAGCCCTCGTGTTTGTGTGTCCTCTAAACCTCGGCTGGATCACGTTTCGTGCCTGTTTTAACAGTTGCTCTTCCTTCTGTTTTTGCGCCTGTTGAACGGAGTGACGTACAGTACCCGCCAGGTTTCAGGCTCCCGCTACGGTTCACGCCGGCCGCCACAACGGCTCGCGTGCCCGCGCCCTGCACCTACCTTGCGGGGAGGCGGAGCTTCCGACGCCGTCGTGCAGACGCGGTAGGAGCCGGCCGACGGCCTCAGGATGTCCGCGAGGCGCTGCACGGCGGACCAGCTGATCGGCTCGGCTGGTCGAGGGCGCGGCTCTGGTCGAGGCACAGTCGCACTCTCACTCACACGCACGCACACGGCCCCACTCACCGACACTCGCGGTTCGCGGCACTCACTTCGCCTCGCTGCCGGACGGACGGCTGCTGCACAGCTACGCTGCGCTGCGGCTTGCGCGGCTGACGCGGCCACACTGACCGCTCGCTGTGGTCCGCCGCGGCCGCGGCCGGCGCGACGCTGCCGCCATCTGCAGAGCCGGCCGGCAAGCGCGCCCGCCACGCGACCGCCGGAGCGCCGAACCCGCGCCGCTCAGCGCGCGCCGGCCCAGCTGTGCAGTCGCGGCACGGTTCGGAAACAACTGAGCGGCGCCCGCAACTCCGCAGTTATCAACGTCATCTTCGTATCCCTCCAGCGAGCCAGGTAGGGTCTTAATGACCAGTTTGCCTCAATTTTGCTCTATCTCGATATACAAACATCAAAAAACTTTAGCATCACTCCGATATGTCGGGTAGGTCTGTTCCCGTCAAAACCCTGTACTGATCGGAAGGTCATCCCTAAATGGTTCACATGGCTCTCAGCACTATGGGACTTAACAGCTGAGGTCATCACTCCCCTAGACTCAGAACTACTTAAACCTAACTAAGCATTCTAGTGGTTACGATGAAATATCAACAAAGTTAATTAAGGCATGTTCTTGTGAGTTTAGTACAATTCTAAGTTACTTGTGTAACCAGTCAATTATAACTGGGACATTTCCTGACTGGCTAACATATACTGATGTTAAGCCTCTATTCAAGAAAGGGGATAAAGAGATACCATCAAACTACAGACCGATTTCACTTTTGCCAGCATTCTCAAAAATTTTAGAAAAAGTAATGTACAGGCAGCTTCTCAACCATCTGACCACAAATAACATATTATCAAGAACACAGTTTAGATTTCTGAAGGGTTCTGACATCGAGAAGAGCCATATGTTTGTGGCTATTACAGCGTTATCTATCACAAAGCGAAAAAAGTGGCCCAACTAAAACATTCTTATTTCTTTACGTACTACACGAATATGTAATAAAAAATGGGGGTTCCTATTTAAAAAAACGCAGTTGATATCCGTTTGACCTATGGCAACGCCGGCCGTGGTGGCCGAGCGGTTCTAGGCGCTACAGTCTGGAACCGCGCGACCGCTACGGTCGCAGGTTCGAATCCTGCCTCGGGCATGGATGTGTGTGATATCCTTAGGTTAGTTAGGTTTAAGTAGTTCTAAGTTCTAGGGGACTGAAGACCTCAGAGCCATTTTTTTTTACCTATGGCAGCGCCATCTAGCGGGCCAACCACAGCGCCATCTGGTTTCCCCCTTCAAGCTAGACAAGTTTCGTTCTTTGTAGTTTTTTCGTTTGACGCTTATTTCGTGAGATATTTGGCCCGGTCACGATCAATGGAGCACCCTGTATCTGCAAATCGCACACGCATTTATTGTTTTCTGTCCCATTAATTTCGAAATATAAGGTTGATGCGATTTTTTTTCCCTTGTGATGTGGGTACTTCTCGTCTTGATATTGTTTCCCATTCTCCTCTAGTCTTCAGATCTTTGATAATCTGCTCCATCCAGCTGTTGGTCTTTCACTCTGCACACTTTTATCGAAGTACTGTTTTGGCAGGCGCGCATCCTTCATCATCCAAACTAATCTACCGGATAAAAGATTACTCACTCTCGTGTGCACGCACAGGTGAGTCGTTAGGTCAGTACACATGACGCAGCTTTCGAGTCAAGCCCCCATCGCGCGCCACTGCCTGTGCACGAGGCGGTAGCGACCAGTGAGGCGTTCGCACTGAGGTGACAGCAGTCACGGGACCACCTCCTGCTATCGTGTCGGACGTCCTCCTGCAGGCCCAGTGCAGCAGCTTAACGTACCTTGGACTCAACAAGTCGTTGCAAGTCCTCTGCAGAAATATCGAGTCGTCGTGTCTCTGTAGCCGTCCATAGTTGCGAAAGTTTTGTCGGTGCAGGGTTTTGTACACTAATTGACCTCTCGATTGTGCCCCTTGAATGTTCGATGGGATCAATGACGGGCGATTTGGATGACCAAATTATTACCTCTAACTGTCCAGTATATTCTTAAAACCATCCGCGAACAATTGTAGCCCGATGGCATGGCGCATTGCCATCCACAAGAGTCCCATCGTTGTTTAGAAACATGAAGTCCATGAATAGGTTTAAATGGTGTCGAAGTAGCGGAACGTAACCATTTCCACTCAATCATAGGTTCAGTT
The DNA here is from genome assembly GCF_021461395.2 of Schistocerca americana. Lineage (NCBI taxonomy): Eukaryota > Metazoa > Arthropoda > Insecta > Orthoptera > Acrididae > Schistocerca > Schistocerca americana. Next base: position 1,266,211,270 of record NC_060119.1, read on the forward strand.
GGACTAGATGACTCAGTCCATTCCATACCTAAACAAAGCCCACACAATTATGGACGCACCAACAGTTTGCACAATGCCTCACTGACATCTTGGGTCGCAAGACCGCTACGGTCTTCTTTGTTTCCGGACCGAGCGAGGTGGCGCAGTGGCTAGCACACTGGACTCGCATTCGGGAGGACGACGGTTCAATCCCGCGTCCGGCCATCCTGATTTAGGTTTTCCGTGATTTCCCTAAATCACTCCAGGCAAATGCCGGGATGGTTCCTTTGAAAGGGCACGGCCGACTTCCTTCTCCGTCCTTCCCTCACCCGATGAGACCGATGACCTCGCTGTTTGGTCTCTTCCCCCAAACCAACCAACCAACCGCTACGGTCGCAGGTTCGAATCCTGCCTCGGGCATGGATGTGTGTGATGTGCTTAGGTTAGTTAGGTTTAAGTAGTTCTAAGTTCTAGGGGACTAATGACCTTAGCAGTTGAGTCCCATAGTGCTCAGAGCCATTTGACATCTTGGGTCCATGGCTTCGTGGGGTCTCCGTCACGCTCGAACTCTACGTTCAGCTATAACCAACTAAAATCGGGAATCATGTCATCAGGCCAGGGTTTTCCAGTTGTCTAGGGTCCGACCGACATGGTTACGAGCCCAGAAGAGGCGTGGCGGCGAAGTCGTGCTATTTGCAATGTCACTCGAGTCGGTCGTCTGCTGCCATACCCCGTTAACGCCTAATTCCGCCGCACTGTACTAACGGATACGTTCGTAGTGAGCCCCACGCAGATTTGTGCCGCTGCTTCACGCAGTACTGCTTGTCTGTTGGCGCTGACAACCCCACGCAAATGCTGCTGTTCTCAGTCGTTACGTACGTGGTGAGGGTACTGCCTGAAATTTGGTATTCTCGACACGCTCTTAACGCTTTGGATCTCGGAATGTTGAATTCCCCAACTATTTCCGAAATGGTACGTCCCATGCATCTATTTCCAACTACCAATCCGCGATGAACGTCTGTTAATTCCCATCGTGCGACCATAATTATGTCGGAAACCGTTTCACGTGTATCACCTGAGTATAAATGACAGCTCCGCCAACGCACTGCCCTTTTATACCTTGGGTAGGCGATACTACCGCCCGTCTGTATACGTGCGTGTCGTTAGTTCGTGTCTTTTGTCACCTCAGTGCACTTCTACGCTCGATAATGTTTCGCAGTTTTTTCTCTACTCACCTGATTTGCCTTAATCTGATCCTGTCTTCTTTTTCTAGGTCGCCCTACTGAACGTTCCCCCTGCACACTTTTATCCAAATGTTGTTCTGGCTGGTGCGTATCCTTCATCCACTTCCAATACTGTTAAGCCTTTACAGATGGCGCAGCGATCGAGTACCGTGCTCAACCGAGTACGCATTGGCGCTACGATAGCAGTGAAACATTTACGTTTCAAGCGGGCACTGCACGTAAAACGTGGGTAAATATAAGGACGTAACAGAGTGGCAAAAAGGGCAGTCGTGTTTGGCCGTGCTCATTGCCATACGGTGTGTGAAATTGCTGGATTTGTTGGCGTTTCGCGCAGACTGTTCACCGCATCTACACAGGCAGTGGTGTAACACACCGTGGCCACCTCAGAATTTTAACAGGAAAAAGATCCTTACTAAGACGGAGCGAAGACGCGTTTCACGGCTTGTGAATCACAATCGCTTCCAAATGCGACAGAAACTGCTGCAGGCAGTAAATGAAGGTCCATCCCCACCTGTCAGCGAGAGAACGTTGCGACTGAAACTGCACGGAATGAACACTTGGAATCGAATACATCTCAAGAAGCCATTGCTCACACACGCAAATGAAGCTGCGCCTTTCCAGTGGACAACGTCAAATGAAGCACTTCATCCTGAATGTTTGCAAGGCTAGCTTCAAGCCTGAGGTCGGTCTGTGATGTTTTGGGGCTGTTTTTTGATCATGAATTGTGCTCTCTCAATGATGTGACCATTAATATGGACCAGATGTTTATTTAAACATTCTGAACAGAGTTCATCGGGCTGGAGGAATGCGTGACTGGTTTTCTGAACACTGGTCCACCATATTACAACTTGATTTGCCTCCAAAATCCCTTGGAACAGCAGGTAAGACGCCACGATGAAACCTGCATACGCGTACCTGCACAACCTTATGAACTCGTTTCTTACCCGAATCCAGGCGGCTATCAAGTCCAGGCACATTATTACACGGCATGGATGGCACTTGTAATGATTCCTCCACGGGTAACTAGTTTTTTGTCGGGTAAGCGTACTTGATCTCTCAGTCACTGACAAATCCACTTTAGTCTTACATCTGTTGTCTTCATTCCTAATTTTATCTCTTTAAGTCTTCTTTAACGCTGATCGCAGAAACTTCATTTCGCATGCTTGAAGTTTGCTCAGATCCGCCTTGTTAGGCGGACGTTGTGGCCGAGCGGTTCTAGGCGCTTCAGTCAATAACCGTGCTGCTGCTACGTTCGCAGGTTCGAACCCTGCCTCGGGCACGGATGTGTGTGATGTCCTTAGGTTAGTTAGGTTTAAGTAGTTCTATGTTCTAGGGGACTTATGACCTCCGATGTTAAGGCCCATAGTGCTCAGAGCCATTTGAACCATCTTTCTGCCTTGTTAATTACTCAGCGCTCCAAGCTGTAAGTCATAAGGGCAGGAGGTACGTTTCAAACATGGTCTGTTTGGCTCTCACAGCAAGTCCCTCGTGTCACACTTAGTTCTACACTCGATGAAAAAATTTGTTACTCTGGTCTGTACTTCTAGTTTGGCAATTTCATTCCTTGATATCGTACTTCCCAGACCTCCAGACTCTCCATATAGCATCAGCTTACCCCGTGCAGATGTCCTGCTCGTAATCATTCTTACAGATTTGTTCTTGCTTACTGCCAGCTCGTACTCTTCAAGCTTGGAGTTCCATTCGTCTACTCATCCCTGTAGCTCTAGTTCTATTTCTCCTCAAAAGCTACATCATCAGCGACGTTATCAACTGGACTCTGGGTCACAAACTACTAAATCATCACAGAATTCTTACACTTTTCTAAAATCGGATGTCTGTGATACTACTAAGCACCAGATTTAACATTGCTGAATCAACGGGAAAGACTCCGACTTCAGCAAGCACTACGTAACTTGTGTTTGTTTGGTTGTCAGGATTTTCACCTATAAAATATAGCGTTACACAGGCGCGGCGGAGGTTTGGTTGGTTGGCTGGTTGGTTGATTTGGAGGGGCGGGAGGAGCAAACAGCGAGGTCATACGACCCATCGGAATAGGGATGCATGGGGAAGGAAGTCGGCAGTGTCCTTTCAAAGAAACCATCCCGATATTTGCCTGAAGCGATTCAGGGAAATCACAGAAAATCTAAATCAAGATGACAAGACGCGGGTTCGAACCGTCTTCCTCGCAAATGCGAGGCCGGTGTGCTGATCACTTTGCACCTCGCTCGGTGGCGGCGGCTTCGGCGCTGTTTTACAGTCATGGCGGACGCAGACCTTTAGAGAACACTGCTGTAATTTAGTCCCCAATCTTTTAACGCATCTAAACACGCAGACGTCGTGTTGCCAATTGCCCAGTCCATTCGACGTGAGTGAGGAGACGACGCTTGTGTTCCTTCACTGCTAGGTTGTTTAGAGTCTGTTCTACTGGTTAATTGGATGATTGTTCTGGAAGATTTCTCGCATTCATCTCCTCGAATTCTGGCCTTGGCTTACATTTTTACCCAAATATCCTAAAACATTTAGATTTCAGAACGCATTTCGTTACACATTCATTATGCCAATCAACATTCAAACATAGAAGTCGTCCAAATAATGAAATAAAACCATTAGAATGATCAGACGTGAAAATCTACAAACAAAGTAAATGGTACTGAAGTTGAATAAACGTCATTTCTATAAGTTTATTCCCTCCTGTTTCTACACTTAGTCGAGTATAAAACAGGGCAATTTTTGATGGTTATTTTTGCTAATATTCGATAGGATTTCTTCAGTGTATCAGGTTTTTCCTTCACTTGTTGATGGCCAGCACTGAAATCTGCAGCAGCTTTCGGGAGGGTTGCCCTTCTGTCACTTTGAACGATTCTCTTCTGTCGTCGTTGGCCCCGTTCTTGCAGGATCTTTTTCCAGCCTGAATTCCTGATATTGACGGTAAACTCGTGAAATGCTCGTCCGGGAAAATCTCCACCTCATCGCTACCACTGAGATGCTGTATCCCATCGCTCGTGCAGCGACTATAACGCCACGTTCAAACCCATTTAAATCTTAATAACCTGCCATTGTAGCAGCAGCAACGGGTCTAAACATTGCGCCAGAGACTTGCTGTCTTATGTAGGCGTTGCCGACTGCAGCGCCGTCTTCTGCTTGTTTACGTGTCTCTGTATTTGAATACACGTGCCTACACCAGTTTAAGTACACGGCAAATGTTGAACATGCGACGTGACCAGATGACGTACCTCGCCGCACGTGCAGTGGTTAGGCCTATCGGTCTGTCGCACCTGATCGTGCCAACCCACGTTAGGCATTCACGTCGGCGTGGCTCCGGGCCTACGTGTGACCAGGCAGTATATTTTTTCACTGCGTTAGACCGTTATGTATTTACAATGAGGTCTCCGCTGGTTTACTACAAAGGGCAGTACAACAAAAACCTACCGTACTGCGTCACAAGTAAATGAGTGTAAGTTTCAGAAATGCATCGTTACCAGTAAGTGACCTACGTTTTCTTTGCTAAACAAAGTCTGTAAGCAAAAAAGAAGGTACAAAAGGAAAGAAACTAAAAAAAGAACACATTTTCTCGGTTACATGTGGTGATGCCACATGTTTAACATTTATCTTCCATTTTTGCGGCATTTCTCGACATTTGCGGCCCCATGTGTCTTGTATGAAATTACTTGTCTCTGCGTCATCTCCGTCGCTTTGGGGGTTTTTAAACATTAATAAAAATCATCGTAAATATAGCTCTAACGATACTTTGGAGTCCTGTTCTTTTTGTTTCTGTGCTGCGAGAATATGCTGGTGTAGAATTTCTAGGTCTTTTGAGAAAGCTAAACAGTCTATCCTAACTTTGGTTCTTCCTAATTTATTTGTTTCGGTAGTTTTTAGCTATGATTTTAGTTTCCTCCTGGATTAGTCTTTCTAAGACAGCCTCACTCTTGTTTTAATTTGGAAATGTTCGGAAATTTTTCCCCTGAATTTGACCTTAGATATTGTACCATTTAGTGTTTCAGTAATAACTGTCAGTGGCTTTGGGGTCCAGAAGTTGGAAAAGCGACTTGCGGCCCTCTGCGAACGTACAAATTGCTTTCTTGTAGTAATTATTCATCATCATCATCATTTCAGACTGATTATGCTTGTCAGCGTTCAGTCTGGAGCATAGTCTCCCTTATAAAATTCCTCCATGATCCCCTACTCAGTGCTAACATCGGTGCCTCTTCTGATGTTAAGCCTATTACTTCAAAATCATTCTTAACCGAGTCCAGGTACCTTCTCCTTGGTCTACCCCGACTCCTCCTACCCTCTACTGCTGAACCCATGAGTCTCTTGGGTAACCTTGCTTCTCCCATGCGTGTAACATGACCCCACCATCTAAGCCTGTTCGCCCTGACTGCTACATCTATAGAGTTCATTCCCAGTTTTTCTTTGATCTCCTCATTGTGGACACCCTCCTGCCATTGTTCCCATCCACTAGAACCAGCAATCATCCTAGCTAGTAATTATTATTATACTAAAATATTTTATACATTTTATTGGTATTGTTTTTAAAAACCTAGGCATATATGGTACGTCAAGTGGGAAAGGCTAGTTACACTTGGGAGGAGGGGTGGGTAACGATTTGTCACTCACCTCCCCTCCTCCAGAGGCCAGCCCGGGGTCCGCGCCTTATTCCAGAGGACGGGTGGAGCCGCACACAGCCAAGCAGCGAGACATGGGCGTCTGTGCTGGACACAGTCAGCACTGCAGTGACGGGCGGGTACAGGGACACCGGCAGCGGCAGGATGCGGCAGGAATGTGCGGCGCCAGCAGGAAACCACCGACCGCGGGCGTCTGCTGCCAGCTACCCAGCCGTCCGATCCGGCGCCACCTCCTCCTGTTCGGGGTCGGAGCTGAAATGTGTACACATCTGTAGCCGCCGTGCTCGCTGTAGTCGTAGTTTCACCACTGACGGTGAACCGAACAGTGAAAAGGGGAGGAACCTTGTAAGAGGTCCATGATTAAGGAATTCGTTGCTAGCGCACTCGAGCAGATGTAATTTCGATGGATTGCTCACGCGCTGCCTGCGATATGTAAGGTATAAGAGAATCTCAGACCAAAGAGCAGTGTTGACGGCAGTAGGAACTGTGTAGCAGTTGTAGTAGTAGTTGCTAGCGAGCAGTCTGGTGTATCGTGTTGGCTGGGCCGGTCGTGGTGGAGCGATGGCGGAGCCTGAGCGACATAATGTAAGGTAAAAGCAGCCTCGCGCATATGTAGTAGTGTTATATCAAGTCCCATGTAAATGTTTAAAAAAATCTCTTAATAATAATCTTTCCTATGAAAATTAACTTTTGACAATCATTCGTCTCAATTTAAAGAATTTACTAATTTCTCCAGTCCATGGTCATCCTGATTACTGTAAAGAATAATCAGTTGTTTCTTTTTATACATGACAAATCTGTCGGCCAGCATTGCACTGGGCTGTGCCAGAAAAATTTATTACAGAAGCAGATATATATATGCGTTATCCGGCGACTTCATTGAGGTAAGAATTTTCAATTTATTCAGAATGATCTTTCACGGCCAGACGCAGCACTGCTGACGTCCAAAATTTACCAGTTTAAATTCACAGCCAATTATTGAAAGGTTACAAGTGAGCCACAATGTTATTGAGAAATTAGTCACGTTATTATTGGTAGGTTACGGAATAAAAAAGTGTTGCTAGGTTACACTAAATGTCAATGCTATACATATTTTTACTGTTGGTTAGTTACTCTGAATGTGAATTATATAATTATATTTTTTACTGTTGGGAGGTTATTATATAATTTAGTTGTTGGGAGGTTACAACCTCTCAGCACGTAGCGGCTGGATGACGTGCCCCTCAAGCAGAGATGTACAAATCCTCCTTCCAGACCGCCTGCCCCCATCTCCGCCGCAACCATTGAAGCAGTTCAACCTGACGCAGTGAGACACTTGAGTACGTGTCAACTGAAGCAGGCCAGCTAGAGCTTCTGCATGCCTGGCAAGCCTCACGGGACCCGTTCATACCGCTGCACCTGACCACGGGTTGCGCTGTCAGTCCACCGTGACCAGCCAGGTACACGTTTGCCTGGATAGTTTCTCTGCAGCTCATTTATCATAACGCCGGGAACAGCAAACTGAAAGCACCCAAACTCAAAAGAGATTGAGGAGAAATTAACAAACAGTTAGGGAATATACGATACAGAGCACAAGTCACAGCAGGGGAAAAGTTTTGGGCGTTTATGAGGCAGCCTACATCAGTAGGCGTCTCCCAATGCAAATTGCATTTAAAACTACTGAACATTCATTCGGAAATCTCTAGTATCTTACGGCGCCTTTGTAAATTTGACCAGCAGTTTCCTCATGCCATAAACATTTTGAACGAAGCGGTGGGGAGGTTAGTGGTTGACAAGTGTGTGCAAATGCAATATAAATACTTGAGGCCATTTATCAGTGTATAGACTTTCTAAATTTAGGTCAAACATTGACTGTAATAGGAAAAAAATATGGCTCAGTAGATATTAAAAAGCGCATTCCGATGGAATGCAACATAGTGCGGAGAAAGCTTCGTATGAAAGAAAAGCTTCTTCTTCCAGACATGTATTTGTTAGATTAACGTGACATGAAGAAGGAATTTCCTGTTTCCTACATTGTATTTGGGGAATTCAGAATCACCTGTTTTGGCCACTTAGAATAAATTCAGAAAACCCGCAACACACATCCTGGAAATAATAATTGAAACTGATATAACTGGGTTCATATTTAGCTGAAACACACCAAGGTTATAGAAACTAGATACCTAAAATCTTATTTTAGCTGCTGTTGAAGCATAACAGACTTCTTTAGGTCCTTAGGTGCAAAGGAACTGGACTTTTAGACAAGACTCTGCTTTGCTATGCATCACATGTATTATATGATTCGAACTGAGAATAGCCAGTAATAGTTGAAAAAGGGCGAAGCTGCAGAGAAAATCGTTCGTATCGAAATAAATAAATAAATAATTTCGAAATACACCGAAAAGGAAGAAAATGACAAATGAAACCCAACATTTTCTGACCTGGATAACCTTCTGAAATAAGACTTTTCATCAACTTTCGAAGACTCCTTAGGTTGCTTCAGCTGGACACAGCTTGGCTTCGATGGGAGCGAAGCAGCCTGCACATGCTGTAGATAACGTGCGGCAACTTGCCTGCCTGGCTAACAGGCAAGCATGGGCGGGTTAAAAGCCGAATGTGTACGCCTGTGCTCTGAAGTTCTAAAGAGATCATGTGAAAGAACTTGCTCCCTTCTTGCACTTGTTCATCGTATGACGGTGGAGCAACGAAGGGTACCTAGCAAACGTAAAAAAAAAAGTGTCGGTCGCTCTCGCTTTCAAGCAGAGTCGTCGGACGGACGGGCTTAGAGCCGTATGGGTGAACCAGAACTTGTACACTTTTTGCGTGGTATCGCCCGCAGCTCGTGGTCGTGCGGTAGCGTTCTCGCTTCCCACGCCCGGGTTCCCGGGTTCGATTCCCGGCGGGGTCAGGGATTTTCTCTGCCTCGTGATGGCTGGGTGTTGTATGATGTCCTTAGGTTAGTTAGGTTTAAGTAGTTCTAAGTTCTAGGGGACTGATGACCATAGATGTTAAGTCCCATAGTGCTCAGAACCACTTGAACCATTTTTTTTGCATGGTATCGATCTCTTCACTTTATAATCAAACCGGTAGCCGAGCAACAAAACTCGATGGACTAGGTAACAATAAGTTCCGTTGATATTTTGACGCTTTGAGGTAAAGATACTTGTTGTTGTGGTCTTCAGTCCAGAGACTGGTTCGATGTAGCCCTCCACGCTACTCTATCTTGCGCAAGCTTCTTCTAGTGTATTCATCTCTTGGTCTCCCTCTACGATTTTTACCCTCCACGCTGCCCTCCAATACTAAATTGTTGATCCCTTGATGCCTCAGAACACGTCCTACCAACCGATTCCTTCGTCTAGCCAAGTTGTGCCACAAATTCCTCTTCTTCCCAATTCTATTCAGTACCTCCTCACTAGTTACGTGATCTACCCAACTAATCTCCCGCATTCCTCTATTCCGCCAATTTCGAAAGCTTCTATTTTCTTCTTGTCCAGACTAGTTATCGTTCATGTTTCACTTCCATACATGGCTACACTCCATACAAATACTTCTAGAAAAGACTTTCTGACAAGTAAATCTATAGTCGATGTTAACAAATTTCTCTTCTTCAGAAACGCTTTCCTTGCCATTGCCAGTCTACATTTTATATCCTCTCTACTTCCGACCATCATCAGTTGTTTTGCTCCCCAAATAGCAAAACTCATCAACTACTTTAAGTGTCTCATTTCTTAATCTAATTCCCTCAGCATCACCTGATTTACTTCGACTACATTCCATTACCCTCGTTTTGCTTTTGCTAATATTCATCTTATATCTCCCTTCCAAGACACTGTCCATTCAGTTCAGCTGCTCTTCCAGGTCCTCTGCTGTCTCTGACACAATTACAATGTCGTCGGCAAACCTCAAAGTTTTTATTTCTTCTCCATGAATTTTAATTACTACTACAAATTTGTCTTTTGTTTCCTTTACTGCTTGCTCAATATACAGACAATAACATCGGGGTTAGGCTACAAACCTGCCTCACTCCTTCCTCTACCACTGCTTCCCTTTCATGTCCCTCGACTCTTATGACTGCCAACTGCCAGAATGCTAGAACAGTAGGTTTGCCTTTCCTTAATCTATCTTCTAAGATCATTCGTAGGGTCAGTATTGCCTCATGTGTCCCAACATTTCTACGGAATCCAAACTGATCTTCCCTGAGATCGGCTTCTAGCATTTTTTCCAGTCGTCTGTAAAGAATTCGTCCTAGAATTTTGCAGCCGTGACTTATTAAACTGATAGTTCGGTAATTTTCGCACCTGTCAACATCTGTTTTCTTTGGGAACAGAATTATTGTATACTTCTTGAAGTCTGAGGGTATTTCACCTATTTCATACATCTTGCTCACAGGATGGTAGATTTTTGTCAGGGTTGGCTCTCCCAAGGGTATCAGTAGTTCTAATGGAATGCCGTCTACTTCGGGGGCCTTGTTTTGATTTAGGTCTTTCAGTGCTCTGTCAAATTCTTCACGCACTGTCATGTCTCCCATTTGATCTTCGTTCCCTTTCATTTTCATAACATTGTTCTCAAGTACTGGGGCTGGACGTTTTAGCTGTTAGTGACATTCGGGTAAGGGGTGAGAAAGAAGAGGAAGTGGGAGAATACAAGGTCTACCTGTCAGGAGTCAAAGCAGGAATATCACAATGGGGTGTAGGGCTTTACATCAGGAAAGAAATGGAACCCAGCGTAGTTGCAGTAAGGTATGTAAACGAACGACTGATGTGGATAGATTTGACAGTGTCTAGCAAGAAAATTAGGATTGTGTCAGTATATTCGCATTGTGAAGGGACAGATCAAGATAAGATGGATAGCTTTTATGAGGCACTCAGTGATGTAGTTGTTAGAGTAAAGGACAAGGACAGTGTTCTGCTCATGGGTGATTTTAACGCCAGGATTGGAAATCGAACAGAAGGGTATGAAAAGGTTATGGGTAAATTTGGAGAGGATATGGAGGCCAACAGGAACGGGAAACAACTCATGGATTTCTGTGCCAGTATGGGCTTAGTAATCACAAACTCCTTTTTTAAACATAAGAACATTCACAGGTATACTTGGGAAGGCAGGGGAACCAGATCTGTCATTGACTATATAATAACAGATCAGGAATTCAGGAAGGCTGTGAGGGACACACGTGTATTCAGGGGATTCTTTGGTGACACTGATCATTATTTAATCTGCAGTGAAATTGGGATTGTGAGGCCGAAAGTGCAGGAGGTCAGGTCCATATGTAGGAGGATAAGAGTGGAGAAACTTCAGGATAAGGAAATCAGGCACAAGTACATAACAGCGATCTCAGAAAGGTACCAGTTAGTTGAATGTAGTCAATTACAGTCATTGGAAAAGGAATGGACAAGGTACAGGGACACAGTACTAGAAGTGGCTAAAGAATGTCTTGGAACAGTAGTGTGTAAAAGTAGGATGAAGCAAACAGCTTGGTGGAATGATACAGTCAAGGCAGCCTGTAAAAGGAAAAAGAAGGCGTATCAAAAATGGCTACATACCAGAACCCAGGTAGATAGAGAAAGTTATGTTGAAGAAAGAAACAAAGCCAGACAGATAATTGCAGCATCCAAGAAGAAATCGTGGGAAGACTTTGGAAACAGGTTGGAGACTATGGGTAAAGCTGCTGGAAAACCATTCTGGAGTGTAATTAGCAGTCTTCGAAAGGGAGGTAAGAAGGAAATGACAAGTATTTTGGACAGGTCAGGAAAACTGCTGGTGAATCCTGTGGATGCCTTGGGCAGATGGAGGGAATATTTTGAAGAGTTGCTCAATGTAGGTGAAAATACGATCAGTAATGTTTCAGATTTCGAGGTGGAATGGGATAGGAATGATGATGGAAATAGGATCACATTTGAGGAAATGGAAAAAATGGTCAATAGATTGCAGTGCAATAAAGCGGCTGGGGTGGATGAAATTAAGTCGGAACTCATCAAATACAGTGGAATGTCAGGTCTTAAATGGCTACACAGGATAATTGAAATGGCCTGGGAGTCGGGACAGGTTCCATCAGACTGGACAAAAGCAGTAATCACACCAATCTTTAAACATGGTAACAGAAAAGATTGTAACAACTACAGAGGTATCTCTTTAATCAGCGTTGTGGGTAAAATCTTCTCAGGTATTATTGAAAGGAAAGTGCGAGTATTAGTTGAGGACCAATTGGATGAAAATCAGTGTGGGTTTAGGCCTCTTAGAGGTTGTCAGGACCAGATCTTTAGCTTACGGTAAATAATGAAGAAGTGTTATGAGTGGAACAGGGAATTGTATCTATGCTTTATAGATCTAGAAAAGGCATATGACCGGGTTCCTAGGAGGAAGTTATTGTCTGTTCTACAAGATTATGGAATAGGAGGCAAACTTTTGCAAGCAATTAAAGGTCTTTGCATGGATAGTCAGGCGGCAGTTAGAGTTGACGGTAAATTGAGTTCATGGTTCAGAGTAGTTTCAGGGGTAAGACAAGGCCGCAACCTGTCTCCACTGTTGTTCATATTATTTATGGATCATATGTTGAAAGCAATAGACTGGCTGGGTGAAATTAAGATATGTGAACACAAAATAAGCAGTCTTGCATATGCGGATGACTTCGTTGTGATGGCAGATTCCATTGAAAGTTTGCAAAGTAATATTTCAGAGCTAGATCAGAAATGTAAGGACTATGGTATGAAGATTAGCGTCTCCAAAACGTAAGTAATGTCAGTGGGAAAGAAATATAAACGGATTGAGTGCCAAATAGGAGGAACAAAGTTAGAACAGGTGGACGGTTTCAAGTACTTAGGATGCATATTCTCACAGGATGGCAACATAGTGAAAGAACTGGAAGCGAGGTGTAGCAAAGCTAATGCAGTGAGCGCTCAGCTACGATCTACTCTCTTCTGCAAGAAGGAAGTCAGTACCAAGACTAAGTTATCTGTGCACCGTTGAATCTTTCGACCAACTTTGTTGTATGGGAGCGAAAGCTGGGTGGATTCAGGTTACCTTATCAATAAGGCTGAGGTTACGGATAGGAAAGTAGCTAGGATGATTGCAGGTACTAGTAGATGGAACAATGGCAGGAGGGTGTCCACAATGGGGAAATCAAAGAAAAACTGGGAATGAACTCTATAGATGTAGCAGTCAGGGCGAAGAGGCTTAGATGGTGGGGTCATGTTACACGCATGGGAGAAGCAAGGTTACCCAAGAGACTCATGGGTTCAGCAGTAGAGGGTAGGAGGAGTCGGGGCAGACCGAGGAGAAGGTACCTGGATTCGGTTAAGAATGATTTTGAAGTAATCGGTTTAACATCAGAAGAGGCACCAATGTTAGCACTGAATAGGGGATCATGGAGGAACTGTATAAGGGGGGCTATGCTCCAGACTGAACGCTGAAAGGCATAATCAGTCTTAAATGATGATGATGATGATGATGATGATGTTCTCAAGTACATCGCCCTTGTATAGACCCTCCTCGTACTCCTTCCACCTTTCTGGTTTCCCTTCTGTGCTTAAAACTGGTTTTCCATCTGAGCTCTTGATATTCATACAGGTGGTTCTCTTTTATCTAAAGGTCTCTTTAATTTTCCTGCAGGCAATATCTATCTTACCCCTAGTGATACATGCCTCTACATCCTCACATTTGTCCTCTACCCATCCCTGCTTAGCCATTTTGCATTTCCTGGCGATATTATTTTTGAGACGTTTGCATTCCTTTTTGTGTAGTTCATTTATTGAATTTTTATATTTTCTCCTTTCATCAATAATGTTCAGTATCTCTTGTATTACCCAAGGCTTTCTACTAGCCCTCGTCTCTTTACCTACTTGATCCTCTGCTGCCTTTACTGTTTCATCTCTCAAAGCTACCCATTCTTCTTCTATTGTATTTCTTTCCCCCGTTCTTGTCGATCGTTCCCTAATGCTCTCTCTAAAACTCTCTACAACCTCTGGTTATTTCGGTTTATCCAGATCCCATCTCCTTCGATTTCCACATTTTCGCAGTTCCTTCGGTTTTAGTCTACAGTTCATAACCAATAGATTGTGGTTAAAATCCACATCTGCCCCTCGAAATGTCTTACAGTTTAAGATCTGGTTCCTAAATCTCTGTCTTACCATTATATAATCTATCTGAAACCTTCCAGTGTCTCCAGGCATTTTACACGTATGCAACCTTCTTTCATGATTCTTAAACCAAGTGTTAGCAATGATTAAGTAACGCTCTATGCAAAGTTCTACCAGGCGGCTTCCTCTTTCATTCCTTACCCCAATTCCACAATCACCTACAACTTTTCCTTCTCTTCCTTTTCCTGCTATCGAATTCGAGTCACCCATGGCTATTAAATTTTCGTCTCCCTTCGCTATCTGAATAACTTTCTCATCATACATTTCTTCAATCTCTTCGTCGTCTGCGGAACTAGTTGGCATATAAACTTATACTACTGTGGTAGGCGTGGGCTTCGTGCCTATCTTGGGTACAATAATGCGTTTACACTGCTGCTCGTAGTAGCTTACCCGCGCTCCTATTTCTTACTCATGATTAAACCTACTCCTGCATTACCCCTATTTGCTTTTGTATTTACCGGCTGGGGTGGCCGAGCGGTTCTAGGCGCTACAGTCTGGAACCGCGCGACCGCTACGGTCGCAGGTTCCAATCCTCCCTCGGGCATGGATGTGTGTGATGTCCTTAGGTTAGTTAGGTTTAAGTAGTTCTAAGTTCTAGGGAACTGATGACGGCAGAAGTTAAGTTCCATAGTGCTCAGAGCCATTTGATTTTGTATTTATAACCCTGTATTCACCTGACCAGAAGTCTTGTTCCTCTTGCCACCGAACTTCACTAATTCCCACTATACCTAACTTTATCCTACTCATTTCCGTCCGCAGCTCGTGGTCGTGCGGTAGCGTTCTCGCTTCCCACGCCCGGGTTCCCGGGTTAGATTCCCGGCGGGGTCAGGGATTTTCTCTGCTTCGTGATGACTGGGTGTTGTGTGATGTCCTTAGGTTAGTTAGGTTTAAGTAGTTCTAAGTTCTAGGGGACTGATGACCATAGATGTTAAGTTCCATAGTGCTCAGAGCCATTTGAACCATTTTTACTCATTTCCTTATATAAATTTTCTAACCTACCTACCTGATTAAGGGATCTGACATTCCACTCTCCGATCCATAAAATGTCAGTCTTGTTGCTCCTGATAACGACGTCCTCCTGAGTAGTCCCTACCCAGATATCTGAATGGGGACTATTTTACTTCCGGGATATTTTATCCGAGAGGACGCTATCATCATTTAACCTTACAGTAAAGCTGCATGACCTCGGGTAAAATTATGGCTGTAGTTTCCCCTTGCTTTCAGCCGTTCGCAGTACCAGCACAGCAAGGCCGTTTTGGTTAGTGTTAGAAGGCCAGATCAGTCAATCATCCAGACTGTTGCCCCTGCAACTACTGAAAAGGCTGCTGCCCCTCTTCAGGAACCACACGTTTGTCTGGCCTCTCAACAGATACCCCTCCATCGTGGTTGCACCTATGGTACGGCCATCTATATCGCTGAGGCACGCAAGCCTCCCCACCAGCGGTCCATGGTTCTTGGAGGGGGGGGGGGGAGGGGGGAGGTTAACATTAAAACTCGTAATTAGAGTAGCTTTCTCTGTGCTACTCAGGATAATGACATGTACTTAATGACGTAATAGGCGAATTAATGTCTTCCGTCTAGCGATATTTGATGACAAGCCAAAATTCCTACCATAACTGAAACTGCGCAATAGAACAATACTTATAAACAGCGAAGCAGTTTAATGCGTAATGATTCTCAATTTAGCATGTCACTAACCACAACTCACAGAAAACCTTAAAAGTTGCCAAAACACCGAGGCAACAGCAAAATGCAAGAAACACACGATTTACGAAATTTAATATTGCAAAAAGTATTTAACTTCTCTTAAATATATAGCTCATTAGAGAACTCAGGTGACCGAGAATCCGGTAAACTCACACTTTCCATCAAACTTGCTGGATTAAGGATTATTTTAAATAAATAAGAATTACATTGCGTCATAAATAATGTGTTAAAAACACAACTGATTTCGCTCAATGTCAATACCAAAATTCCACTCATATTTTTATTCTGTGAAAATAATGAAACAGCACTGAAAATGTCAGAGCTTTAAGGAACTTACACTAAAACATAAATTAGTTTGTAACCTCCCAACTATATTTGTTTCTGTTTGAAATTTAGCCCAACTGCACCTCTCAGTTTATTATTACCAGAACTACGTCCCGCAAACTGTTATCCAGCTTAAACTCGTATGCTAATCTTTCACTAAACACTAATTTGAAGTGAACTGTAACTGATCTGAATGAAGCAGGCCTTATATTAAATGCGCCACTTAAGTTTATTTATTACCAGAACTACGTCCCGCAAACTGTTATCCAACTTAAACTCGTATGCTAATCTTTCACTAAACACTAATTTGAAGTGAACTGTAATTGATCTGAATGAAGCAGGCCTTATATTAAATGCGCCACTTAAGTAAAACCAGACCTTAATCAAAATTTCCACTTACCTTGCGTCTTGGCAACATTGTTGCAGATTTCTCGAAACACGACAGCAGACAGCAAGCAGGTAGCGGCTAAGCTATATTTCCATTTCTAAATACATATTCAAACTGTTGCACGTGGTAATGCTTAATGATAAACAGTGGGGTGGGGAGAGTAGCTATTCCTATCAAATTATACTCCAAGACAACGGTTTTAGAATGAGGTATGTATTCAGACACAGAGTAAAACTTCTCGTCACCTTCACACATAACATTGGTCCAAACAATACTATGCTCAACAAAGTGAACAATGACTTAAAGAGGGTACAATATTTACAGAATTTCTATAAAAAACCAAACAGCTTGATCAGATCGTATGTTAATGCATGGCGCGAAAGTGTTGTGGTCTCTCTCAGCTCTGAGGAAATTAACTAGCTGACAACAATCATTCCTAGCTGCGCAATGCTGCAGTCTTACCTCAAATTTCTTCTCTTCAAAAATAAAAACATCATTCAGAAATTATATCCTTCTCTGATTTCCAATGTATACATCATATTCATCCTTGCAGTCCATTACTATAAATCTTTATTCATCTAACAGAGGCCGGCCGAAGTGGCCGTGCGGTTAAAGGCGCTGCAGTCTGGAACCGCAAGACCGCTACGGTCGCGGGTTCGAATCCTGCCTCGGGCATGGATGTTCGTGATGTCCTTAGGTTAGTTCGGTTTAACTAGTTCTAAGTTCTAGGGGACTAATGACCTCAGCAGTTGAGTCCCATAGTGCTCAGAGCCATGTGTGTGTGTGAACCATCTAACAGAGACTATCAGAAGTCAACACAGCACTACTGAATGCGTCAATCAACTACCACACTTCAACTAAGAATATATCAGTAGTGATGGGCAACAAATCGCGTATCTGTTACAAATCACAGTGACTGAGAAGTCACAGATATCACAATAACAACTTTACAGAACCTGGCTGCGATTTCAGTCACAACTAGGAGTCGCAAGTAGCCTGTAACATTCAACACCGCGTGCCATCTGCTGGCCGAATTTCGTACTTCTTCCTGTGAACGTATTGTCTAGCTGCGACTTCCGTGACTATAGTTCAATTCTTTTATCTTGGCGGCTCGCGCATGCCCGCCCAGACGCGGGAGATTGCTCCGTTGCCAGTTGCCCACGACGCACGCGCCAATAGAAGCAGCGCCATAGTATAGCATAGTTCGCAAGCTTACGTTTAGGGGGGAGCGCGCAGTTCATGAAGTAAAGCCACCACGGCCGCATTAACCCTTCCGCTGCTACAAAGACGTGCTCCCTCCATTCCGCGCTGTGCGCGATTTTGTCACTGCACTGCTCGCCTGTGCAGACACATCGTGTTCCGACTGCTTTGACACTCTTATTAATCGATTCCACAAAAACTATTTGGCCCAAAAATTAGATTTTTACACATCTTCTTGACTGATACCTTCCCCCCATAAATGACTTAATTTTGTTTCGATGTTCAACGCAGTTATTATGCAGCATTAAATATAGTAAACCATTGCACGAAATTTTGAAGAGTTTGCAGAGGTAAAAGTCCATAGAGTATACTTTCTGTATGGTCGATTTTAGTTGCCACAATGTTGAGAATGAAATGTGGACAAGATACCTAAATTTCATATAAAATTCACTGTATAACAATAGCTCATTTAAGGACCACATAGGTGTCGTATGTAATATTGAGAAATATTCCGTCTTTCGCGACTGTAACAAAAGTTTTATTTACACTGAGCACGTTTGGCCTTATTTTAAAGCACTTCAATCAATCAAAAGGAAGTAGACAAAATACATTAAACAAAAGTGTGGACTTACAAAAACATTAGGACTTGAATATACCGTCTATCAGTGAAGTGCTCTGAGCAATGTCAAATATAATTTTTGTGTGTGGCACACACAAACATTATTTATTTGCTAAAACACTGATCTGCCAACACAAACGTTGAATATTGTGTTACCGCAGCACGAAACTACAAAAGGTGACTTGGCAATGGAGGAGACAAAATACTGTCCACTGAAGATGCTTCAAAAGAGAGAAACGCGTCTGGTTTAAATAAGCCCCTTATTACAGTTGCAGAAGAGGAATATATTTCAGTACCATTGGTAAAACTGCGACTGTGGAACAAAAACAAGAAAGAAAATATGAGTACCATTATGTATGTGCCATACCTTTCCTTGATTGAAGTGCTTTAAAATAAAGCCAAACGCGTCCGGTGTAAATAATACTTTTATTACAGTCCGAGAGACGGAATATTTCTAAATATTACATACGACACCTATGTCGTACTTAAATTAAATGAGATATTGTTATACAGTAAATTTTATATGAAATTTAGGTATCTTGTCCACATTTCATTCTCAACATTGTGGCAACTAAAATCGACCATACGGAAAGTATACGCTATGGACTTTTACCTCTGAAACTCTTCAAAATTTCGTGCAATGGTTTATTACATTTAATGCTGCATAATAACTGCGTTGAACATCGAAACAAAATTAAGTCATTTATGGGGGGAAGGTATCAGTCAAGAAGACGTGTAAAAATCTAATTTTTGGGCCAAATAGTTTTTGTGAAATCGAATGATAAGCGTGTCAAAGCAGTGGGAACACCATGTGTCTGCACAGGCGGGCAGTGCAGTGATGACAAAATCGCGCACAGCGCGGAATGCGGGGAGCACGTGACTGCAGCAGCGAAAGGGTTAATGAAGGGACAAAGCACTAGAAATTTCAAAAAATTGCATTCAAACGAATATAATTCGTGAAGTAAGGCACTTCGATATTGTTTTTAAATAATGAAAATATTAAGCAGTGCACAAGGTTTGAACTCATAACCTTTCACGTAGCAGCCCAACACCTTAACCGTTACGCTAGGATTATACAAGGTGTATTCAAGTTCTAAGGCCTCCGATTTTTTTTCTAATTAACTACTCACCCGAAATCGATGAAACTGGCGTTACTTCTCGACGTAATCGCCCTGCAGACGTACACATTTTTCACAACGCTGACGCCATGATTCCATGGCAGCGGCGAAGGCTTCTTTAGGAGTCTGTTTTGACCACTGGAAAATCGCTGAGGCAACAGCAGCACGACTGGTGAATGTGCGGCCACGGAGAGTGTTTTTCATTGTTGGAAAAAGCCAAAAGTCACTAGGAGCCAGGTCAGGTGAGTAGGGAGCATGAGGAATCACTTCAAAGTTGTTATCACGAAGAAACTGTTGCGTAACGTTAGCTCGATGTGCGGGTGCATTGTCTTGGTGAAACAGCCCACGCGCAGCCCTTCTCGGACGTTTTTGTTGCAGTGCAGGAAGGAATTTGTTCTTCGAAACATTTTCGTAGGCTGCACCTGTTACCGTAGTGCCCTTTGGAACGTAATGGGTAAAGATTACGCACTCGCTGTCCCAGAACATGGACACCATCATTTTGTCAGCACTGGCGGTTACCCGAAATTTTTTTGGTGGCGGTGAATCTGTGTGCTTCCATTGAGCTGACTGGCGCTTTGTTTCTGGATTGAAAAATGGCATCCACGTCTCATGCATTGTCACAACCGACGAAAAGAAAGTCCCATTTGTGCTGTCGTTGTGTGTCAACATTGCTTGGCAACGTGCCACACGGGCAGCCGTGTGGTCATCCGTCAGCATTTGTGGCACCCACCTGGATAACACTTTTCGCATTTTCAGGTCTTCATGCAGGATTGTGTGCACAGAACCCACAGAAATGCCAACTCTGGAGGCGATCTGTTCAACAGTCATTCGGCGATCCCCCAAAACAATTCTCTCCACTTTTTCGATCGTGTCGTCAGACTGGCTTGTGCGAGCCTGAGGTTGTTTCGGTTTGTTGTCACACGATGTTCTGCCTTCATTAAACTGTCGCACCCATGAACGCATTTTCGACACATCCATAACTCCGTCACCACATGTCTCCTTCAACTGCCGATGAATTTCAATTGGTTTCACACCACGCAAATTCAGAAAACGAATGATTGCATGCTGTTCAAGTAAGGAAAACATCGCCATTTTAAGTATGTAAAACAGTTCTCATTCTCGCTGCTGGCGGTAAAATTCCATCTGCCGTACTGAGCTGCCATCTCTGGGACGTATTGACAATGAACGCGGTCTCATTTTAAAACAATGCGCATGTCTCTATCTCTTTCCAGTCCGGAGAAAAAAGATCGGAGGCCTTAGAACTTGAATGCACCTCGTACCATGGCATGCAAAATACCGACAAACACTGTTGGTATGCCTATGAATTACTCACGCTTCGTCGAAGTACAATAGGAAATAAACAATTACCGCTGTTCTTTATTGCAAAAAAGCGATTCGTGAGAGTGATACAAACACCTTTCCTTGCTATCGCCTGAATTAGGAGTCTTATTGCTTGTTTGGTTTAATTAATTAATAGAATATGAAGCAATTGGTATAAAGAATGCTTTTTCCAAACTTTCTATAAAAGAATGTCTGCTATGAAGACATTGCTTTTGTTCTATTACTTTAATTATGACTGAACGTTTCTAAAACTGAAGACACTCGTCCGTGCTCTGCACTGCAGTCGAGATGTGGCAACGTCGTTCTCTGTTCATTGGCTGACTGTGTTTTGTGACGTCAGATGCGCAGAACGAACCTAAACTCGGCCGCCAACATAAATGAAGCGCACTTTAGTCCCAAGTAGAAGTCGCAAGTGGCAACTAGAAAGTGCAGTTAACATTGAACGCCGTATGCCATCTGTTGGCCAAATATCGTATTTCTTCCTCTGAACCTTTCTTCCTCTGAAGCTGTGATTTCCATCACAAGCCGCAGCTAAAAGTAGCAAGTAGCATCTAAAGAGCGCAGTTAAGATTAGATGCTGTATGCGATCTGTTGTTCTACATCCGTACTTCATTCTGAGAACCTTGTGTCTCACGATATGGATGTATTACATGCTTATGGTCGAAGTAAAGAACTAAGAAGCTCTTCTGGTCTGAGAAAAATTTTATACTCTGTTGAGAATTGGTGCAGCCGAGGAATGTGAAGGCCGAATAGAGGTAGTGCCAATAGACAGGCCATAGTGTAGCTTGGAATTTTCGTGACATATTTAAACACACTCTTTATTATAAAAGCCAAAACTGCATGGTAATTTCAAAAACAGATAATGGATAAGACTCCGATGAGTTTTTGATGCGTATTACTGACATATATATTATACAGGGTTATTACAAATGATTGAAGCGATTTAACAGCTCTACAATAACTTTATTATTTGAGATATTTTCACAATGCTTTGCACACACATACAAAAACTCAAAAAGTTTTTTTAGGCATTCACAAATGTTCGATATGTGCCCCTTTATTGATTCGGCAGACATCAAGCCGATAATCAAGTTCCTCCCACACTTGGCGCAGCATGTCCCCATCAATGAGTTCGAAAGCATCGTTGATGCGAGCTCGCAGTTCTGGCACGTTTCTTGGTAGAGGAGGTTTAAACACTGAATCTTTCACATAACCCCACAGAAAGAAATTGCATGGGGTTAAGTCGGGAGAGCGTGGAGGCCATGACATGAATTACTGATCATGATATCCACCATGACCGATCCTTCGGTTTTCCAATCTCCTGTTTAAGAAATACCGAACATCATGATGGAAGTGCGGTGGAGCACCATCCTGTTGAAAGATGAAGTCAGCGCTGTCGGTCTCCAGTTGTGGGATGAGCCAATTTTCCAGCATGTCCAGATACACGTGTCCTGTAACGTTTTTTTCGCAGAAGAAAAAGAGGCCGTATACTTTAAACCGTGAGATTGCACAAAACACGGTAACTTTTGGTGAATTGCGAATTTGCTGCACGAATGCGTGAGGATTCTCTACCGCCCAGATTTGCACATTGTGTCTGTTCACTTCACCATTAAGAAAAAATGTTGCTTCATCACTGAAAACAAGTTTCGCACTGAACGCATCCTCTTCCATGAGCTGTTGCAACCGCGCCGAAAATTCAAAGCGTTTGACTTTGTCATCGGGTGTCAGGGCTTGTAGCAATTGTAAACGGTAAGGCTTCTGCTTTAGCCTTTTCCGTAAGATTTTCCAAACCGTCGGCTGTGGTACGTTTAGCTCCCTGCTTGCTTTATTCGTCGACTTCCGCGGGCTACGCGTGAAACTTGCCCGCACGCGTTCAACCGTTTCTTCGCTCACTGCAGGCCGACCCGTTGATTTCCCCTTACAGAAGCATCCAGAAGCTTTAAACTGCGCATACCATCGCCGAATGGAGTTAGCAGTTGGTGGATCTTTGTTGAACTTCGTCCTGAAGTGTCGTTGCACTGTTATGACTGACGGATGTGAGTGCATTTCAAGCACGACATACGCTTTCTCGGCTCCTGTCGCCATTTTGTCTCACTGCGCTCTCGAGCGCTCTGGCAGCAGAAACCTGAAGTGCGGCTTCAGCCGAACAAAACTTTATGAGTTTTTCTACGTGTCTGTAGTATGTCGTGACCATATGTCAATGAATGGAGCTACAGTGAATTTATGAAATCGCTTCAATCATTTGCAATAGCCCTGTACATAAACTATTAAAAATGCAATGTGGTATCTACTATATAACTTTTACTGAATATTTAACAGCTATATTCACAAGACGGATATTTTTTCATACAGTGCAATACGAAATTAAACGTTTGTCTGTATTTTCAGATATCGCATGAGTACCTTTCCCAATGTCAACTTCTAACCGTAAGATCAGTGCTTTCCACTGTTTTCACTTGCACTTCACCAACCTTGAAACATGCAACCTTCCAAACTAACCTTGCGCTACGCTACAGGTCAATCTCTCATCACAACGAACATTCAAGGCGGGGATAGACGAATCAGTATCACACTCTAGCTAGTTTTTATCAATAAATACATGGCAGAAAATTTTGCGGTATGAGATGAAAGGTGAGAATGGACTTTTCATTATTCACTCACAGTGTAGGTCACATTTGTTTACCATCCCTTTCACATAATGACTTCAGTGACACACTATACACAATACTCGTTTTGAACACGTATGTCATCAATTGTGGCTCTTTTACGCTGTGAATTCTTCCAAGAGTCGTACTGAATCTTCACGATAATCTTTTTTTTTGTGGCAGTTTACTAATACACAGCGTCACCGGTTCAGTTCCGGTCCAGCTGTCTCGGTGGACAAGTGAGAGGAGACTCAAAGCAACGGCTGAGTAACAGCCCAGCATAGCACGTTGAAGGTGTAGCGATGGAACTTTTTAAGGTCCGTGCCACCCTCCGACGGTGGAAGTACAGAGGAGGGGTGCAGCAATGCGCCAACTCTATGGTCAAAGAAGAAAGTGGCTGGACGAGAACAGGCCACTGCTAGTGACTGTACGAAAGCGGACAGAAAAACGTGGTCGTACTGGGCCTATCGTCAGTCATAGCCCGAACCCGAGTCCTCCAGGATGGCGAGCGGCACGGGGTGTCGGTGGCAGCGCCGTGGAACTGTGGTGCCGATGGTTTGGAGTCCTGCGGCCCTGTCACGGAGTACGTCCACTTTACTGTGTAGTTGGCGCGCCTTACGGCGAATGGTCGTCTTGAGAAGGGCCGTATTTGTCTCCTCATGCAGAGTGACAATCCTGGTGAGCGGAGGGGCGTGAAGACTCCACCTGAGAACTTTATTCTGTAGGCGCTGGAGCGTCAGCATCCGGGGCTTACTAACCGTAGCCCACGCAGAGGAACCATATGCTAATGAGCGAAGGATAATGGAGTGATATAGCCGGAGCTCTCGGCTTGAGAAGAGCGGGTACAAGGCCTTTGTCAACTTTAGCTCTTTATGGGTGACGTATTCTCTGTGGCGGTGGAAGAAAAGTTTCTTCTCCAATCAGACCCCGAGATGCTTGGTAGCTTGGGCCCACGGGACACGGATGCCCCCGACTGAGATGTTGTGGCGGAGTATAGGGCGCCGTTTTGTGAAATACACTGCCGTAGTTTTGGCGATATTGAGGGCCATCTTATTGGAGCGACATCATGTGACTGTTGCGTACACTTGTCTTTGGAGGCGAACAATGAGTTGATCAGCATTGCAGCCGGTCATATAAAGCGCCATCTCATCGGCATTTTGCGCCAGATGGCAGTGACGGATGATGGGCATGCCATTGACATAGGCATTAAAAAGAAGAGGGGACAGCACAGCGCCCTGAGGGCTATCCATCGACATGTGGCGTACACTGGAGCGCTTTCCCCACTGAGCAGCGAAGAAGATCCTCTGGTGAAGGAAATCATGTCAGGGATGGGCGTTTGCTTCAGCATCTTATACACCAGGTTGTCCTGCCAAATCTTATCATAAGCATTCTGCACATCCAGGAAGACCACTGCCGTCGACATGCTGGAGTTAAAACCCTTGCTGATGTGCTCCGTGATCCAGAGAACTTGCAGCTCAGTGGACAGGTGTGAGGTAAACCCAAACTGTTTGGGACGGATTGTCCTCGCTGCTGCCAGAGGCTAGGAAATGCAGTGGAGTATGAGAGATTCCAGGACCTTCGCCATGGCGTTCAAAAGGCTGATGGGCCTCTTGTTGGTAGGGACTGTAGGGTGCTTACAAGGCTTTGGGATCGCAATAAGCTTTGCCTGTTTCCACTGCGGAGGGAAAAGGCCACTCTAAAGACGACAGTGAATAGTACCAGAGGCTTACGTGGTAGCTGACAGAGATGTTTGTTGACGATCCCATCCAGGCCAGGGGCCGAATTACCTCGTTTCCATCAGAGGATTAGGAGCACTTCTGCTGTGGACGTAAGGTGAGGGGCCATAAGCGGTGGCCTGTTTCAGAAGGCAGGCACAGCCCTCAGGATATCTTGGTCATCCTGGAGTTCATCTGGCGTGGGGTCCAGGACGAGCAGTTTGGTTTGGGTTGTAAATGCATCAACCAGCGTTTCCACCACACAGAGGGAGTCATACGTGACACCAGCATCCGTGGGGTGGTGGGTCCACAAGGTGATACGATGCAGGGCTCGGACGACAGCCCAGTCAGATTAATGCTGGAGGAGAAAGGTGGACATCCTATCCTCCCACTGTTCCGATTTTCAATCCGCTAAGTGGCGACCCAACTCCCGCTGGAGATGCTTCAGGTGATGCTTGTCCCGAGGGTCACAGTACTGTTTCCACCAGTGGCAGTAGCGGTTCTTCTGGATTTTCAGTTCTTGCAAAAGTGGAGGTAAACCATCCTGTGGGGTTAGAGCCCTGGGAATGTGGGAAGTGGAGACCTTTACCGCTCGCTGGATTTTCGTGGTGAGGTAGTCAACTGCACGCACAAGACTGGCAGGAGTCGTCAGGTCTAGGTCCAGCCAGTTGCTGTTGTCGAGGACCCGTGCAAATTTGTCCCAATCAGTAACCGTGAGAGTCGAGTGGACGTCAAAGGACAATGCAACACCGGTAAGCTGTAGAAGGACTGGGTCATGGTCAGAAGTTAGGTCATGTACTGTTTCCGAGGAAATTTTTACAGCAACCTTTTTAAAAATGGCCACATCCAAAATGTACTGTTGGCAGTTCGAGCAGACTGGTATGTATGTAGGATTGTGACGGCCATAGATGGTCAGTGCCAAGGTTTCCTCCAACTCGAGGAGGAGGAGACCCTCGGGATTGGCGACACGAGAACGCCACACTGGATGTTTCGCATTGAGATCTCCCCCAATGATAAGCTTGTCAAATGATGTCAGCTTGCGGAAGTTGGTCTCAAGGAGTGGTTGGTTAGGGCCAAATAAGCCGCAGCAAATGTGATGGCCCCAAGACAGGTAAAGACAGTGACAGCTGTGGCCTCTACGCAGTCCAGCGGCTGAAGAGCCTCTCGGTCGTGGGCCGACACCCTGCGGAGGAACACGGCTGTGCCTCCACCACAGCGATTGAGCGTGTCAGTCCGATAGCAGACCATGTTGTGTAGGCGAAAATCGTCGGTCAGCTTAAGGTGTGTCTCGGTAACAAGGTGAATATCCAAATGGTAGTCATGAATGGAGGTGTTCAGTTCAGCCTTCATCCTCTTGATACCATTGGCATTAAGGATGCAGACGACGAGGTCCCTAGGGGGATGGTGACCGTGTGGTGGGCGATCTGCCATTATAGTAAGATTTCACTGAACCCATCAACCAGGGCGATGACCTTCATGGGCCCATCCTCCGACCGACGGATTTTTTGAGCCGTGTCACGAATAACGGCCCTGATGTGGGGTTTCATGAAAAAGGAGGCGACCTGCAGGATTTCTTGCACGTCATCCCGAAAGGATGTATCGGCCTCCACAGCTGGGGGTATTTCCCGGTTTGGTCACTGGACCCTGTGACGAGCAGGCGCGGGAGTTGGCGCAGGTGGAGCAGATACCACCCCAACAAATTGAGGCACTTCAGCAGGTGGTCGTGAGGGTGCTGCAGTTGGTCGTTTCGTTTGGTGATCATTAGCGGCCGCCACAGGAGACGAACGAGGAGCAGGAGACCGAGCTGCATCAGCAAAGGTGGGCCTATGGGACAGAACTGCATTGCTATTGCAGCTGGAGTCAGAACATCCACCATTGGAGGAACCTCAGGTTGACCCTGGACGATGGGGAAATGGGTGAGGCCTCGCAGGGGTGAAGGCGGCCGATTCGACCGAGGTTTCTTCCTGGGTGGGTGGGAAGATTTAGGCACGTTTTGATACACAGGGCAACCCTTTCGAGAGCGCAGGTGGTGGTTGTCATGAGAAGTGCCCTGACATCTGGCACAAGTGGGCTTCTCTGAGGCTGTGAGGGTGCACGTCTCTGACACATGTGGTCCAGCACACTTGACACACCGCAATGTCAGGGAACAGAAATAAACAGTGTGACACAAGCGCTGGCACCAAAGGCAAATGGAGGGCCCAGTGCGGCCTTCACAGGATTCAATGCGCACTTAAGGGCTCAGAAGATAGCAGATTTGGTAGATCCTTTCAGCATCATCCCTTCTAGAGAGGGAGACCACATGTGTGGTCAGTGGGATTAACCTGCAGGTCTCAGGGTCCCTTTTGCTGTTTTGGTGGACCAAAGGGTCCACGAAGTTGAGACGGAGCAGTTTGCTCTGTAACTTCAGGTGGCAAGTCTTTAAAGACAATTTTTGTCTTCCTGTCACCAGAAACTTGGTGAGTGTAGAAAGGCATTTCCTGTGATTTGATGAAGTCAAAGACAGGAGGAGGTACTGGGCACGTTCCTTCTGAAAGACA
The DNA here is from genome assembly GCF_021461395.2 of Schistocerca americana. Lineage (NCBI taxonomy): Eukaryota > Metazoa > Arthropoda > Insecta > Orthoptera > Acrididae > Schistocerca > Schistocerca americana. The sequence goes on from NC_060119.1 coordinate 1,266,238,826, forward strand.
GGCCGCAATTGGCCACCGATGAGGCGTTGCAGTTCAGCGTTCAGCTTAAGGTAATTCTTTCGATGGTATTCCACAATTGGATGGATTTTCTCCTCCTTTGATGGTGAAGATAATGGAGCCTGAGAAGTGGGACCAGAATCGGGACCCAAGTCCACGGCATCATCGGGTGCGGCTTCCCCTTGAGAGGGCGCATCAGATTCGGAAACGCCGCCAAAGTGTTGAATGCGTTCGGATTTTCTGTAACGGCGTGGACCGACAGTAGTGAAGTCGTCAGAAGGCCCGACAGGCCGGCTAGACAGAGTAGACGCAGCGACACACGGTGGGGCGGCAAACTGGTGGTGCGTCGGTGGGGCTGATGGTGCAGCCTGAGAGGAAAGATCAGCGGCGGGACCCACGCCCTCGGCCGAAGCAGTTGCGGCTTCCCCTGGGAGGGAGGCCATTGAGCCGGAGCCATCACCGCTGCGACGAGCGTGTGCGGACGAGTGGTAGGACGTACGGTGACGGCGTGATCGGACAGGGGTGACAGCCTCAGAAGGTCCATCCAGTCGGTGAGAGGAAGCAGACGAAGGAACCCGAAGAGGGGCGTCCAGGTGGAGGTGAGTTCCAGCAGGTGACTGATTCGAGAGAGAAGGACAGCCGTCGGGTGAGAGGTGTGTCACCAGGCGACCAGGTGAGCTGTCAGACGACGACGACGATGAGCGGTCCCGCATGCTGTGGTGCAGGAGAGCCACACTTCGATCGGTGTCAGTGTCAGAGGTGACCGGAGACTTCTGGCAGCCGGCGAGCCGCGCGCCGTCCTTCGCCCATTGGGAGGTGGTAGTGTGGGCGCCTCCGGCAGCACGCTGCTCGATGATCACCACAGCGTCACACAGGGCGGCGGCCGAGTCGCCTCGCCGCGGCCTCCAGGGCCGCAAGAAACCCTGGCTGTAACGGCGTACCCAGGGTCGTATCTACAACAACGCCGAAAAAGACGCGCACCAAAAATAACGCATTAAAAGGCAGTAACAAATCATCTGAAATTACGACACGACACTGTAAAGGATACCCGTGAACGTTAGGAAAGATCTACGCTCGCAATCGCAAGGAAACGTGCAGTGAACATTATGGGACTCCAACCCGTTCTTGACGATTATCTCTCCTAGATGTGGATGGGTACATAGAGCAGCCAGTAATCAAAATGGGAACTGCGTCCGGAAAATCACTAGGATTATTAAACTTTTATATTGCTACTTATTGTGACATGTAAGTAAATAACGGGTCAAGTGCCAAAATATGGAAATTTGAGTTATAGGTGAAATTCTGCTGTAACCGCCAACGCCAATAACACATATTCTGATACAAGAACCAGAACAGCTCGAAACAGTATTTGCAGCTATTACAAGATGGCACTCTCATTTAACACCAACATCGATGTGCAAATAACGGGTCATGCGCCCTCTGTCCTCTGTTATTGTCTTGGTGCGTACTTTGTGTGATTTGTTGACAACTGAAGTAGCTCTATGGTTTGTTTGCAACAATTATAACAAGTAATTATAACAGATACATAATACACAGTATTGAAAAATGGAAAGGAAAACTGCACCAAAACGAAGGAAGAGAGGTGAAATAGTGCTCAAAGTGAAAGGAAGAAATTACGCAACGAAGGAAAGGAATACACTCGAAAAGACAGCACTGTGGTTCCAGCTAAAGAGGCTCTCAAGCACCAGGTTCGCCTTGATTGCCGTCTTAATTTTTATTACAAGGGTTGCAATCTGCATAACTGATGTTCTAGTATTTTAATGCGTTTAATTTGTTATTGAAACGTATTTCTTATGACAAAAATCATCATTATGAATATGAAGTTATAGTTAACAACTTGAATGAAATCGTTTACTTACCTGCAAATACTTATGCATGTTGATTTAAACATATATCCTGCTTCACTCTTTCAGGTCTGCTGTAAATGGCACCATTCATAAAGCTGTTTAGGGAATTCTGCCCACTAAATGATACAGTGAAGCAAAATAACTATGCATTGTCTTTCATACATGTTTGCAAAGTAAAGAGGTGAAGGTCAAAAATATACATTGATAGTAACGAAACTGCTCAGCTGTCTACTGAAGAAGGGGCAGGACAACTGGTCATACACAGGAAGAAAAACGTATCTATGTGTACCCATTGCCTGATGGAGAGGGAGATGTAATAAGAGTATGTAGAGGAACATTTATTGAAGTTCTCGGTTTGAACAAAAGAAGAGTTCATATATTTACACAGTTGAAGCAGAGTGGTGAGACCCTATATAAAGAAAAGTGAGGAAATAAGACAAAACACCGGAAATATACAGAAGAAGATGAAAAGCTAGTTGTTGCTCATATTAACGTCATACCAAGACAAGAAAACCACTATTCAAAAATTTTACAGTTGAAAAACTGGAAACAAAGGGAATAAATAACAGCTTCAAAATTGGTGTTGATTTTGACCTAATGGACAACAGTATATGGCTGAAGTACATTGTGATAAAACATTTTTTATTCTGGAGGATGCCCAGTGCAAAAGTGTAATAAACTCCCAAGACCAAGAACATTCCAGTCAAAAAGGAAATGGTATCATTTAAGAAAATGTGTCTTAGTTACAGCAAGTTTAAATTTGCAGTGCCTCAGAACAAAACTTGATACATTATTATTGTTTCTTGATGAAGTGAGACCTGATGTATTATGTATATGTGAACACTGGCTACCCCAACCAGAAACAGAATACTACAGAAACATTGAATATTTAGAAATGGTGACTGCATGGTTAGAGGAACTACTATCCATGGTGGTGTGGCTGGGTATGTAAATAGTAAGCTCAGTGCCAATAAAATTGACTTAAGTAAATTTTGTGTAGATCTAGACCTAGAATTAGCTGCTTTGGGTCTGTCAAGATGCCATCTTAATTGTTTTTGTGTACCATTCCCCAGATGGAAATTTTGAAGATTTCCTCAACCAGTTGGAAAGCTGTCTGTGTCATCTAGTGGACTTAGGGACAAAAATTGCTTTATGTGGGGACTTCAACATTCATATTGGAGAAGATAATGAAAGAGCTTTCGTGAACTTGGTAAGCAGCTATGCGCTATTCGTAGGAAACTCTCTACCAACAAGAGGAGCTATTTGTCTTGACACAATTGTGACAAACCTAAATAGTTGGGACTACAAAGTAATTGTGGTGGACCCTATACTAGCAGATCACCATGCAGTCATCATGAAGTTATGGACAAACTCAGTAAGTACACAATAGATTCTCAACTGGCATTCAAGTTATGTATTCCAAAATAGAGTTATTACAAAGAAAAGCAGAGATGATTTCAAAACTACAGTGGCTTTTATAGATTGGCACCAAATAATTGGTCAATTGCCACCAAATTCTACATTCAATCTCATGTTCCAGACCCTTTAAATCCAAGAGATATTCAAATGCTAAATCAAAATGTGGACAAAAAACTAACAAAGTAAAGAGGTGGTATACCCCTAGACTAACCAAAATAAAATGTATTGCCCAAATACTAAATGACAAGGTCAAAGCTGCTAAAGATATAGATATTAAGGATAGACTGTACTCTAGTTATTTACAGACCAAAAGGATGTACAGAAAGGAAGTAGAAAATGCAAAGAAGGAAAGTAATGCCAGATTTATTGAAGAAGCTCAGAATCCTTGTAAAGCAGCATAGTATCTGGTTAATGAGCACAGGAAAAAGCCCACTTCTTGCTCTAATTCTTGCAGTCCAGATGAGTTTAATGACTATTATTTAAAAATAGTGGAAAACACAGTAGATGAAACTCCTGACTTCGGAATAGATCCTGCAGCTGCTGTGAAATTTGAGAATAAATGCAGCATGGTAATGTGTAAGAGAGTGTATCCAAAAGAAATAATAAAAATTGTAAAAAGCTACAAATCTTCAGGGAGCCTTGATATTTATGGCATGTCCTGTACTATGTTAAAAACCATAATCAGTGAAATTGCACAGCCATTAACAGAGTAATAAATAAAAGCCTCCGTGTGGGGGAATTTCCAGACTTCCCGAAAGTAGCACACACAGTGCATGTTTACAAAAAAGGCAGTCCACATGAAGTGTCAAGATACAGGTCCATGTCTATAATACCAGTACTACCGAAAATGATGGAGTCGATAATGAAAGAACAACTATTAAGTTACTTTGAAGGAAATAGTCTCTTTTATGATGCACAACATAGCTTTTGGAAGGGCACATCAACAACACCAGCTGTACTTGACTTAGTTACAAACATAAGTCAGGGTTTTGAAGACAAAGAGTCTATAACACTAGTACTCTGTCACCTTAGTAAGGCATCTGACTGCATCCCACTTAAGGCCCTGCTCAGGAAGCTAAAAACATATTGTACAAGGGGATCTCTCCTGCAAACTCTTGAATCCTACCTGAGAAACATAGACTGCCTCTGTACAAGGAGATGATTCACGTGAGAAGAAGCTACAGTATGGTGTGCTACAGGGACCGGTAATAGGGCCCCTGGTGTTCCTTATCTTCGTAAATGACGTAGGCTCCAATGGGCACACCTTGCAGTTCACGGATGATACAACCTTGTTCTCAAAAGGAGAGAATGTTGTACAGGCAATCCAACAAGCAGAAGTCTTGTTCAATGAAGCTAAGGCCTGGTTTATTGTTAACAAAATGAAAATTAATGAAGAAAAAACTCAGAGAATGATATGCAGCCTCAGCAATATGGGAGCACTGGGTAATGCAGCAGATGTTAAACTTCTGGGCTATCTCATTGATACCAAATTAATATAGCAACAACACACCAAACATGTATGTTCCAAACTTTCACATGTCATGTACCTCTTGAGGAAACTGAAAAGTATAGAACCAGAACAGTACCTGTTGTGTACTATGCAATGTTCCACAGCCACATGAGTTATGGGCTGTTGTTTTGGGGCCATTCTGCAGGCTGCAAGAATGTGCTTTTACTGCAAAACAAAGCAGTGAGGATCATTACTTCAAGCAAAAAAAGCAGACCACCAGGTTAGGAGTTCTGACTGTTTACAGCCAGTATATATTGAAATGCCTCTTCCACATAAAGAGAAACCATATCTACAGAAAATGAAATGAAGTTCACAAATACAGCACTCGCAACAAAGACAGTATCAACATGCCAAGATGTCGATTAGCAAAGACACAAAACAGTTTCGCAATGGTGGCCCTACAATTGTTTAATGCCCTACCTGATGACATTCAGTCTTTACCATGGGAGCAGTTTAAAACTACTATTTTGTGTAAGCTAAAATAGCAACCCTTCTACAATATTGAAGAATTCTTCTCTAGTAACAGCATAGTGTTTACTTGAGCTGCATCTCAGTTCCATGACTCCAACAGCAACCATTATATTTAATTTCATTATATACTTGTATCTATTTTATTGTTGTGATATTATTGTAATCTAACTTATAACTTGAATATGTCTTGCGATATTAAATTACTATCATAGTATTGTTGTATTCATATATTTTGATAATGTTATATCTTGATGCTGTCTGTCCAGGACCAGGTGAATCTGATGGTCCTACTCCAAATCCCACGCCACTTTCCTCGACGTTGAGCTCTATCTGTCCAATGGCCAGCTCCACACATCAGTCCACATCAAACCCACCAACGAGCAACAGTACCTCCATTTTGACAGCTGCCACCCATTCCATATCAAACGGTCACTTCCCTACAGCTTAGGTCTTCGTGGTAAACGAATCTGTTCCAGTCCTGAATCCCTGAATCACTATATCAATAACCTAAAAACAGCTTTCGCATCCCGCAACTACTCTCCCGACCTGGCACAGAAGCAAATCGCTAGAGCCACTTACTCATCCCCTCAAACCCAGAACCTCCCACAGAAGAACCCCAAAAGTACCACACTTTCCAGGACTGGATACTTTCCAGGACTGGATCAGACTCTGAATGTGGCTCTCCAGCAGGCATATGACTTCCTCAAACCCTGCCCTGAAATAAGATCCATCCTTCATGAAATCCTCCCCACTCCACCAAGAGTGTCTTTCCACCATTCACCTAACCTTCGTAACCTCTTGGTTCATCCCTCATCCCTATGAAATCCCCAAACCACCTACCCTACCCTCTGGCTCCTACCCTTGTAACCGCCCCCGGTGTAAAACCTGTCCCATGCACCGTCCCACCACCACCTACTCCAGTCCTGTAACCCGGAGGGTGTACATGATCAAAGGCAGAGCCACATGTGAAAGCACCCACGTGATTTACCAACTGACATGCCTACACTGTGAAGCTTTCTATGTGGGAATGACCAGCAACAAACTGTCCATTCACATGAATGGACACAGGCAGACAGTGTTTGTTGGTAATGAGGATCACCCTGTGGCTAAACATGCCTTGGTGCACGGCCAACACATCTTGGCACAGTGTTACACTGTCCAGGTTATCTGGATACTTCCCACTGACACCAACCTGTCAGAACTCTGGAGATGGGAACTTGCCCTTCAATATATTCTCTCTTCCCATTACCCACCAGGCCTCAATCTCCGCTAATTTCAAGTTGCTGCTGCTCGTACCTCACCTGTCATTCAACAACGTCTTTGCCACTGTACTTCCACCTCGACTGACATCTCTGCCCAACCTCTTTGCATTTATATATGTCTGCCTGTGTCTGTATATATGCAGATGGATATGTGTGTGTGTGTGAGTGTATACCTGTCCTTTTTTCCCACTAACGTAAGTCTTTCCGCTCCCAGGATTGGAATGACTCCTTACCCTCTCCCTTAAAACCCACATCCTTTCGTCTTTCCCTCTCCTTCCCTCTTTCCTGGTGAAGCAACCTTGGGTTGTGAAAGCTTGAAATTTGTGTGTGTGTTTGTGTGTTTTGTATCATCTCTATCAACATACCAACACTTTTGTTTGGTTAGTTACAGCATCTTTGTTTTTATATATATAAGTTGGTTGTACTGAGAAATTCATCAATGGAGTAGAAGGAGTTGGCCACCAATAAATTCATTAGGCTTCTCTTAAACTGAATTTAATTGGTTGTTAAGCTTTAAGCTTTTTATGGCTGCTGGCAAGTTATTGAAAATGTGTGTTCCTGAATAATGCACACCTTTTTGTACAAGAGTAAGTGACTTTAAATCCTTGTGAAGATTATTCTTATTTTTAGTATTGATTCCATGAATTGAGCTGTTGGTTTGAAAAAGTGATATATTTTTAATGACAAATTTCATTAAGGAATAAAGATACAGGGTGTTACAAAAAGGCATGGCCAAAGTTTCAGGAAACATTCATCACACACAAAGAAAGAAAATATGTTATGTGGACATGCGTCCGGAAACGCTTACTTTCCATGTTAGAGCTCATTTTATTACTTCTCTTCAAATCACATTAATCATGGAATGGAAACACACAGCAACAGAACATACCAGCATAACTTCAAACACTTTGTTACAGGAAATGTTCAAAATGTCCTCCGTTAGCAAGGATACATGCATCCACCCTCCGTCGCATGGAATCCCTGATTTGCTGATGCAGCCCTGGAGAATGGCGTATTGTATCACAGCCGTCCACAATACGACCACAAAGAATCTCTACATTTGGTACCGGGGTTGCGTAGACAAGACCTTTCCAATGCCTCCATAAATGAAAGTCAAGAGGGTTGAGGTCAGGAGAGCGCGGAGGCCATGGAATTGGTCCGCCTCTACCAATCCATCGGTCACCGAATCTGTTGTTGAGGAGCGTACAAACACTTCGACTGAAATGTGCAGGAGCTCCATCATGCACGAACCACATGTTGTGTCGTACTTGTAAAGGCACATGTTCTACCAGCACAGGTAGAGAATCCTGTATGAAACCATGATAACGTGCTCCATTGACGTAGGTGGAAGAACATGGGGCCCAATCAAGACATCACCAACAATGCCTGCCCAAACGTTCACAGAAAATCTGTGTTGATGACATGATTGCACAATTGCATGCGGATTCTCATCAGCTCACACATGTTGATTGTGAAAATTTGCAATTTGATCACTTTGGAATGAAGCCTCATCCGTAAAGAGAACATTTGCACTGAAATGAGGACACATTGTTGGATGAGCTATTCGTAGAAGTGTACCCGTGGAGGCCAATCAGCTGCTGATAGTGCCTGCGCACGCTGTACATGGTACAGAAACAACTGGTTCTCCCATAGCACTTTCCATACAGTGACGTGGTCAACGTTACCTTGTACAGCAGCAACTTCTCTGACGCTGACATTAGGGTTATCGTCAACTGCATGAAGAATTGCCTCGTCCATTGCAGGTGTCCTCATCGTTCTAGGTCTTCCCCAGCTGCGAGTCATAGGCTGGAATTTTCCATGCTCCCTAAGACGCCGATCAATTGCTTAGAACGTCTTCCTGTTGGGACACCTTCGTTCTGGAAATCTGTCTCAATACAAACGTACCGCGCCATGGCTATTGCCCCGTGCTAATCCGTACATCAAATGGGCATCTGCCAACTCTGCCTTTGTAAACATTGCACTGACTGCAAAACCACGTTCGTGATGAACACTAACCTGTTGATGCTACGTACAGATGTGCTTGATGCTAGTACTGTAGAGCAATGAGTCGCATGTCAACACAAGCACCAAAGTCAACATTACCTTCCTTCAATTGGGCCAACTGGCGGTGAATTGAGGAAGTACAGTACATACTGACGAAACTAAAATGAGCTCTAACATGGAAATTAAGCGTTTCCGGACACATGTCCACATAACATCTTTTCTTTATTTGTGTGTGAGGAATGTTTCCTGAAAGTTTGGCCGTACCTTTTTGTAACACTCTGTATTGGGAAGCAGTAGTTAGTATCCCTAGTTCCCTAAACAGGCTTCTGCTGGATGTTCTTGAGTTCACACCACATATAACTCTTACTGCACGTTTTTGTGCCCAGAAAACTTTAGCTTGGCTTGATAAATTACCCCAAAAAATAATCCCATATGACATTATGGAATGAAATTAAGCATAGTATGCCAGCTTTTTCATTTTTATATCCCCTATGTCTGACACAATTCGCATTGCCAATAGAGATTTGTTAAGACACTTCAGCAGTTCTGTGATGTACTCCTCCCAGTTGAATTTATTATCAAGGCGTAATCCCAAGAATTTAATACTGTCCACTTCTTCTATCTGCTTGTCATCATATGTTAGGCATATACTCAGGGGATACCCCTTACAAGTTTTCAACTGCATGTAGTATGTTTTTTCAAAATTTAGTGACAAAGAACTGGCTATGAACCAGTGATTAATGTCCACAAATATTTTACTAGCCGATCTTTCTAAGACTACATTTGATTTGCTATTTATTGCAATGTTTGTATTATTGGCAAACAAAACAAACTTGGTGCCTGATAATGTTACTGATGAAAGGTCATTGATATACACAAGATAAAGCAAGGGCCCTAAAATGGAACCTTGTGGGACTCCACATGTAATTAGTTCCCAGTTGGATGATGCCTGATAGCTTAATACATGTCTCTTTCCTAATAACACCCTTTGTTTCCTACCAGAGATATAAATTTAAACCATTTTGCAACATTTCCTTTTACACCATAATATTCTAATTTACTGAAAAGGATATTGTGATTTACACAGTCAAATGCTTTTGACAGATCACAAAATATACCAGTTGCCTGCAATTTTTTTGTCTAATGAATTAAGCACATTTTCACTGTAAGTGTAGATAGCCTTCTCAATATCAGAACCCTTTAGAAAACCGAACTGTGACTTTGACAGTATATTATTTGAGATAAGATGGCTACAAAAGCCAATTGTAAATTACTTTTTCAAAAATTTTTGAGAATGATGGCCAAAGTGAAACTGGATGGAAATTTGATGCTATTTCTTTATCTCCCTTCTTAAACAGTGGCTTAACTTCAGCATATTTCAACCATTCAGGAAATATTCCACTGATAAACGACTGGTTGCACAGATAGCTTAATATAATACTTAACTCAGAATCACATTCTTTAATTAACTTTGTTGATATTTCATTATCCCCTCTAGATGTTTTTGATTTTAACGATTTTATGATGGACATTTTTTCTGCTGGGGTAGTGAGGGTCAAATTCATATTATGGAAGTTACTTGAAATGTCTGGTCTGAGGCATTCCAGAGCAGCATCTTGAGAACCTGACAACCCCATCCTGTCAGTAACAGTTGTAAAATGTTTGTTAAAAAGTTCACCAATGAATCATTTAATGCTATTTATCCCTCTTCATGTCTGGTTCTACTGCTCTCCTCCTTCACTATATCCCATTTGTCTTTATTTTGTTGTCTGATATGACTTGTAATATATTTGCTTTGATGTCCGTATAACAGTCTTTGATATTTTTCGGTATTTCTTGTAATGTGCTATAACATCTACATCAGAACTGTTTCTGTTTTGGAATGACAGATACATTTTTCCTTTTGTTTTACAAGATACCCCTATTCCTTGAGTAATCCATGGCTTCTTTGCAGACTTTGCTCTAACCTCGGTTAGTTTTGTGGGGAAAACAGTATTCAAATAAGATAAGCACTTTATTAGCAAACGTGTTATATTTTTCATTCATGCCATGAGCACTGTAACAGCAGTCCAGTGAATGTCTTTGAAGAGTGTCCTAAAATAATCAATTTTTGGCTTATTGATTACCCTCTTTAGCTCAGATTTAACAGATTTTATATCCTGTTCAGTATTAATATTTAACAGAAGGAACTGAGAGGCCATTGACTATTGGTTTTGTAATATAATTTTCTTCATTGGACTTTCCTATAAAGATATTATCAATGGCTGTTTGTGAGCAATTGGCTACCCTAGTGGGGAACTTTACAGTAGGAATTAAGTTGAATGATAGAGTTACTAACTCAAATAAGTTCTTATTGGGAGAGTCTTTAAGGAAATCTACATTGAAATCACCAGCAACCACTATTTCTTTATTTTTGGTTGTTAATGGGCCAGTACAGCTTCAAGGTGGTTTATGAACAGATTAAAGTTACCTGCAAGTGCTCGATATACACTTAATATTATGAAGGATTTTTTTTGAAATTCTACCTCTGTTGCACATGCTTCCATATGCTGTTCTAGGCAAAATTTATGAATGTCTATGTTCAATGAATCAATCAATCAATCAAGATCTTTAGTCATCCATTAACAATATACATTGTATGGATGTAGTCAATTACAATATAGTTTCTTACCTTTAATTTGTTTCAAAAACTTAGATAATAAATACAAATATTTTATATAAGTATATAAAAATAATACTAATACAATAGAGGGAAACATTCCACGTGGGAAAAATATATCTAAAAACAAAGATGATGTGACTTACCAAACGAAAGTGCTGGCAGGTTGATAGACACACAAACAAACACAAACATACACACAAAATTCAAGCTTTCGCAACCAACGGTTGTTTCGTCAGGAAAGAGGGAAGGAGAGGGAAAGACGAAAGGATGTTGGTTTTAAGGGAGAGGGTAAGGAGTCATTCCAATCCTGGGAGCGGAAAGACTTACCTTAGTGGGAAAAAAGGACAGGTACCATATTTACTCGAATCTAAGCCGCACTCGAATCTAAGCCGCACCTGAATAATGAGACTCGAAATCAAGGAAAAAAATTTTTCCCGAATCTAAGCCGCACCTGAAATTTGAGACTCGAAATTCAAGGGGAGAGAAAAGTTTTAGGTCGCACCTCCAAATCGAAACAAAGGTCGCCTAGTTGTAATATGAGACACAATTCAGGTCGAATGAATGACGATACAGCTCCAGTAGTTTGGTTCGAGTCGTAAGCTTAGCAGTTACGGTTTACCAGGTAGCCATTGCTACGCGTCACGCGCTCCTTCCGTATTTATACGGGTACCCTTCCTTTTTCACGTGCTTTGTCTGGTTTGAACTGACTGCTTATTTTTCTTTGATCTGATAAGTGCCGTTCTCTTTGTTATAGGTGTTTACGTCACTCTAAGCTGAAAATGCATTACTGTACTGTGTCATGCATTGTTTGTCGCATTCTGATAGTGCGTGTTTACGGCCTGTCGCCGCTCGCGGCGTGGCTTGCTTCTGTGCGCGCTACCGCCGCTTACAAATAAAAAATAGAGAGGAGTCGTCTCATTAGCGAGACATTTGTTGTTACTTACACTACTTCTTTCTTTGATAATGATCAACAAGAACCAAATAATAGACTGCGTACGATAGATGATGTTCTGAACGAAATTTTAGCGAAAATTTTTCTCCATTTGAAAATCTTTGCCGGCGCCTCTTTGGTTCATTACATTCTGCACAGAAATTAGAGTCATCTTAGATTTAAAAATATAGTCAGTTGCCGTGCTTCATTTCTGACTGTATCACTATCAGGCATAAGAATAATACGAATATAAACATGATATGATATGTATATTCTTCCGCGTTTGCTGTTGTCTCACTCTAGTTTCGTAGTTTATTAGGCAGACAGGATTTAAATGAGATAGTAGCAAACACGAAACAATACATGGCAAAATGTTTATATTCGTATTAATCTTATGGCGAAGATAATACTACATGTGATTCACAATTCATAAAAGCTCCTATTAGCAACCATCTCTTCTCACAGGTAGGAAAAAATTCAGAACGTTGAGTTGGCCATATTGACAAACATCCCAAACAGTCTTGCCAGTCGGATTTTCGTAGTACATTGAAATGCTGCTACATTCGAAGATCAACAATACAGAATTTGTATTTACTTCGTTGGATAATGTACCAAAACGCAGTGGTCGAAACTCTGGGCGGAGGAAAAAGGCTTGTCTTCCACTTTTCTTTTTTAAATTTATTTACTGACGCAGAGATTTTGGTGCCAGTATTTATCTTTGTGCCTACAAAGCATGCCTGTGTGGCGCTACATATATTCGACGGCAGAAGTTAGTTGTGACGGCACCCACCAACATTTTTCAGAATTCCCGCTTGCTTTGCACTCGGTTCTAAGCCGCAGGCGGTTTTTTGGATTACAAAAACCGGAAAAAAAGTGCGGCTTAGATTCGAGTAAATACGGTATACTCTCTCTCTCACACACACACACACACACATATCCATCCGCACATACACAGACACAAGCAGACATTTGTAAAGGCAAAGAGTTTGGGCAGAGATGCCAGTCAAGGCGGAAGTACAGAGGTAAAGATGTTGTTGAAAGACAGGTGAGGTATGAGCGGCAGCAAATTGAAATTAGAAATTAGCGGAGATTGAGGCCTGGCGGATAACGAGAAGAGAGGATATACTGAAGGTCAAGTTCCTATCTCCAGAGTTCTGACAGGTTGGTGTTAGTGGGAAGTATCCAGATAACCCGGACAGTGTAACACTGTGCCAAGATGTGCTGGCCGTGCACCAAGGCATGTTCAGCCACAGGGTGATCCTCATTACCAACAAATGCTGTCTGCCTGTGTCCATTCATGCAAATGGACAGTTTGCTGCTGGTCATTCCCACATAGAAAGCTTCACAGTGTAGGCAGGTCAGTTGGTAAATCACGTGGGTTGTTTTACACGTGGCTCTGCCTTTGATCGTGTACACCCTCCGGGTTACAGGACTGGAGTAGGTGGTGGTGGTATGGTGCATGGGACAGGTTTTACACCGGGGGCGGTTACAAGGGTAGGAGCCAGAGGGTAGGGAAGGTGGTTTGGGGATTTCATAGGGATGAACTAAGAGGTTACGAAGGTTAGGCAGATGGCAGAAAGACATGAATTGGAAGACTGCTGTTTCTATGAATCTGTTCTTTTTAAACCCATTTTGAGCATTAGTCAGTGTTTTATTTTTATTCAGGAAGTCATGTAGCCTTTCATACATTACTCTTTCAATTACTTTAGAGAAACCTGACAATAATGACACTGGCCTATAATTATTTATGTCAGCTGTACTATCCTTTCTGTGAAGTGGCTTTATCATGGAGAGTTTTAGTTTTGATGGGAACTCCCCTGTCCTGAAAGAAGTATTAATAATGTCAGTTAGGTGAGTACCTATACTGGTAGAACTATGTTTGATTACCTCGTCTGGAATGCTACATCATAGCAATATTTATAATCAGTGAGAAAACTGTCATACTTTTTGTCTGCATCATCAGTTTGTTCTATGCCCCACTGCACCCTTTGTTAAATTTATTACAGTTCCTGATGAATGTGGCAACTCATCCCTTCTCCATTTCTGCTCTACAAAAGTGAGATGCTAACCTAAACCCTGTTCAGTAATCACAAGATATGGGGGGCATGTTCTGTCACAAAAACTTGTAAAACTTCTAGTTTATTACTGAGGCACTGAATATTTATGTGTATTAGTTTCAGGGCTTTTTTCCTATCTGCTACACTACTATATTGTTCAGACTGGCTTGACTCTCACGAGAAACCTTGACTTCAGTAACAAGCACATTATTCCATTCGTTTTATACTAGTTCTTTGGCTGGGGTGTGAGACTGAGGGCTAATTTGTTCATTTACTACATGTGATAATTTTGATCTTCCCTTTTTGTTCATGTGAAGAGCGTGGGTTGTAAAACATGACCTATCAAACATCCTTACATCAACTAATTTAACATTAGAGAACTTTGTACAAAATCTTTTAAGCTCATTATTAATTTTATCAGTTTCCTTTTTCACGCACAACCACTCAGGTAAATCGTGTCTCTTGCTGCAGTTAATTACAATGACATTAGTGCTGATTAGAAGAAGAAATAGTCTTAGATAATCCTTTTACACTGTGAGTGCATTATTGGAGAGAAGAGAAATTGGTGGCACATCTTGACTAGAAGAAGGGATTGATTGATAGGGCATATTCTGAGGCATCACGGGATCACCAATTTAGTATTGGAGGGCACTGAGGAGGGTAAAAATCGTAGAGGGGGATCAAGAGATGAATACACTACACAGATTCAGAAGAATGTAGGTTGCAGTATGTACTGGGAGATGAAGAAGCTTGCACAGGATAGAATAGCATGGAGAGCTGCATCAAACCTGTCTCTGGACTGAAGACCACAACAACATCTCATTGGATTCACAGAGAAATCTACAATGTTAAAGTATTAAGAAGGGTAGATACAGGTTCAGATCATTACATTGTCAAAATCATAATTAAGTTCACACCACTAATAAAAGAAGCCAAAGTGCAATAAATGAAAGAGGAACTTCAATCCCCACCAATTAATTAGAAATGATAAATATACAGAAGTCACACAAAGCATAAAACTGACAGATAATTTACAAGAACTGGTTCAAATTCTCAGGCACCAAGCAGAAAATTTAGCCCCATTGAACCCACATAAATGACATGTCTGGTGGAACTCAGAATGTGACAAAATTCATGAAGAAAGACATCATGCATGGTTAAAATTTCAAACACACAAAACAGAAGTAAATGCAACCACCCTCAGAAAATCAGGTAAAAGTTCATGCAAATTATCAGGTAAAGAAAGAGACAATCACAGAAAGATCTAATTGACTCAATAGAAGAAAATTACCATAAAACCAATTCCAGAGACTTTTACAAAATGTTTAGAAGACATTCACAAAAATTTGCCCATCCCACATTAATGCTGAAAGGGGAAGGTGGAAAAATGACACATAATGACAAGGAAAATGCTGAAATCATGGCAAAAGTATTTAGTAAACTTTTGAATTGTGAAGAACCACAGGAACTTTTAGCAATTAATACAGACACACCCATCAGGACCCCATCTGATCTCATAAGTCCTCCAACAATCCAAGAGGTGGAAATGGCACTCAGAAAGATGAAAAATTGAATCTGAGCACTATGGGAGAGATGAAAACTTATAAGGCATGCAGACAAGGCCAAGTTTTTGCAGAAATGTGGAAATATGCCAGTGATACTGTTCAAACATCCTTACACATAGCCCTAACAAAAATCTGCATAACAGAAAAGTTTCCCAAACATGGGACCACAGCCATAATCCACACACTCCACAAAAAAGGAGATAAAAGCAAGCCAGATAATTACAGCGGTATCTCTCTCTTAGACTGTACATACAAGATTTTTCTCCACAATCTTATACAAGAGGATCAAAGAGCAACTAGAGGAAGAATTAGGTGAATACCAAGGAGGCTTCAGAGTTTGGAGAAGCTGTGCAGAACAGATCATCACTTTAAAATAAGCCATAGCATATTACACAATACGAAATAAACCTCTTGTAATAACCTTTGCAGACTTTAAAAAAGCATATGACTGTGTCCATAGACCTTCAATGCTAAAAATCTTAAGAAATTTTGGACTCTAAACAGAATTAATCAAATTGATAGAACTCACTTAAGCAACACTCTATCAAAAGTCAAGTTCAGGGGGGAACACTCTGAGCCATTCATCATAAAAACAGTTTTAAGACAAGGAGATTGCTTAACACCCCAGCTGTTCAACTGTGCTTTAGACATAATGTGGTAATGGTACAAGAATAACCCAAAGAACATCCAAATTGGAAGACCCAAAGACAACATAAGTTTAAATTGTCTAGGATTTGCTGATCACCTTGCTCTCTTGTCCAACAGTATTCAGGAAACAAACAACAAGTTATCTCACTACAGGAAACAGCACAGAAAATTGGTCTTGGAATGTCCTTTGAAAAAACAGTCATCATGTTATTCAATGAGGCTTTCGCAACCGGATGGTACTGTTGTTGATAATTCTTCCGGGTCATATGGCCGTGGTCCATGGAATTCTTCTATTCCTAATGTTTCATCCAATACTATGTTGGACATCCTCAGAGGTATGGCTGGTCCTGCTGAGTCCTACCGACTGATGAGTCGGGCGTCGGAGAGCGGCCTAAATACCGAGGAAAATGGGCGTGGTCTAGCTTGCACATAGTAGCAGAGAGAAAACTAGTCAATGATAAAATGTAACTATCGCTAATAGGCCGTCATTGATAAAAATCACTTATCGATTCTGTAACGCCACTGTCCATATCTCGCTTAATTTCAGGGCCTCTTCTTTTCTGTTAAAATTATCTTCATGTTCATGAATTTCAATAGCCTTCCTATAAACCTAATTACAGCAGGCCAAAGAACAAGGATGGTACACAACAATGGAAGAACACGGTGTCTTTACCTTTCATTAGTAAGGTTACAGATCGAATCGGCAACATTTTGCTGAAACATAAAGTGAAACCGGTATTCAAACCTACTAGAAAAATAGGACAAGTACTTCATTCTGTTAAAGATAGAAGGCCACCATTATCATCTAGCGGTGTGTGTAAAATTCTGTGTACTTTTGGCAAGGTCTATGTTGGTACTGTGAAAAGAAGTGTGAATACGATGGTAAAGGAGCATAAAAGTCTTTGGCAACTGGGAAAAATAGATGAATCGGCTGTTGCAGAACATGCACTTCAGTCAGGTGACCATGTAGTTAAGTTTTCTGAAACTACACTTTTAAGTGTTATCACGAACTATTATCCACGACTGTATACGGAGGCTATTGAAATTTATAAACATGAAGATAATTTTAATAGAAAAGAAAAGGCCTTGAAATTAAGCAAGATATGGACAGTGGCTTTAAAGAATCGATAAGTGATTTTTGTCCATGACGGACTATTATCGATAGTTACATTTTTTCTAGTTTTCTCTCTGCTACTATGTGCAAGCTAGACCACGCCCATTTTCCTCGGTATTTAGGCCGCTCTCCGACGCCTGACTCGTCAGTCGGTAGGACTCAGCAGGACCAGCCATACCTCTGAGGATGTCCAACGTAGTATTGGACGAAACGTTAGGAATAGAAGAATTCTATGGACCATGGCCATATAACCCGGAAGAATTATCAACAACAGTCATCATGTTAACCAACCCACCACTCATAAACAAAATTACCACAGGAAACCAAGAAATCAAAATTGTAGATAAATTTAAATATCTCGGAGAAATCATAACATATAACCTCAACGAAAAACCAATATGGCATAACAGAATAAACAATAAATCACCAAGAACACCTACAACAAAACGAGCCTGTCAATAGCAACAAAATTAAAACACTACGAAACAGTCACTCAACCAGAAATAACATACGCAAGTGAAACCATCTTCAAAACAGCTAACATTGCACAAATAGACAAAATACTCAAAACAAAGAGAAGAATCATCAGAATGTGCATCAACAAATCATACCAGAAAGATGGACACTGGAGAGTAGCTACAAATGAAACAGTCTACAAGGAAATTGAACTAGTAATGAGTATGAGGAGGAAGTTTGGGTCGGTTACACCAAACAACACTCCCATTTTGTGGTAGTTCGTTTATTCACCTCTTTACACAAGCAAGGCTTACACAGAACTAACATGGCAGAACTGCACAAAGATAATGTTTAGCTTAGTTCAAAGAGGATACTCAGATCATCTGCGCCACAAGTACAATCAGGAAGAAACGCATTTCATTTTTCGGACATCTAATCAGAACAACAGAGAACAGCATCATAAGAAGAATAATAGAAAAATTTTGAAATAGTAAGTGCAATATTGAGTGGATTACAGAAATCGAGGAAGATATGGGTGAGCTACAGATTACATTGGAAGACTTAAGAAACAAAACTGACAAAATCAAGAAACTTACAGACAAACAAACCAGGCTGCAAATGAGACTCAACAGATAGACAATAGGAAGGGTGATTTCTGATGAAGAAAGAAGGATGAGTTCTGAGAGAATGAAGAGGTACTGGGCTGATAGGAAACTGAAAATTTCTTTGTATAAAGTTGGCTAGAGTTGTCCAATGAAGGCCATAAAATGTAAATAATAATAAAGGGATATGAAATTCAGGATCTGTATGTCTTATGAGCTGTCATGACTGCCTCTATCCAACAGTGGGTTCTTGAATAACTCTCAAACATGGTGTTCTGGGCAACACCTGTTCACTGAGCAGGTGAAAATCAAATGCTCTAGAATGGCATAAAATCTCCTTCTTCTACTGATTATGACACCTGCTACATTGTACAGATGGGGCATAGAGTGGAGGTCCACTTTGATGAACATGTGGCCTTTGATAAGAAAGATTCAGTAATGCCCAACCTTGCTGCTCACCTCATTCAGAGTAGACATTGTGTGCCAACTGTTGATTCACATGTGAAGTTACTGCACTAGCCTGAGAAGAGCATATTCATGGATCTCTTTGAGAAGATCACCATTTTCTGCTGTTCTAGAGCACCTAGAACATATGGTAATTTTTACATCTGGGTGTGCTCTGTGCAGTTTTACTCCAGTGTACTTTAGCTGTTAATATTTTTCTTATGTATGTGGCATTTTAGTTCCTTACATTCACAGCCATTTGCTATGAAGTGAGCCCACTTGGACACTATGCCTTTGAATACATTCAGTTCTAATTGTTTACCCATTTTATAGATAAAAAAATTTTTACGGTATGATACACCTATTTTACGATGCAATAAATGCCCAATGATTTGTGTAATTTGTATATCATGAAATAGCTGGGCCTGACATAACTAATAGTTTGCCCATATAAAGGGGATACGTGTTTGATCTATACAATTTTTGCTCCAGTATGTTTTAATTGTTAAATATTTTCAGTTTTAATTGTTTGCTCATTTTATGTATTTTAAGAAATTTTCACAATATTATACACCTACTCTTAGATGTAATAAATATCCACTGATTTTTGTAATTTACTTGCAATTAAATGGTTTTGTCTGACATAATTAATGGTATGTCCACATAAAGGGTGTGAATATTTGGGTCTGAAACAATGAGAAGCCACTGCAAGGTTTTGTAAGCAGTAGCTTTCTGTTTTGTATTAGACTTCGACAACTTTTGTTCCACTGGCTGTATCTTTCATAATGACTTCTGTATGAATTCCCGAATTCAAATTGCGGGCTACATGCCTCTGAACTTCATGTCCATATGTTTTTTGCTATGTTGGCATTTATACATATCTTGTATGGCTGTGTGACACTGGTTGCAACCGCTGTTACTTTACTGGTATTTGTCCTTTGTACCGTCTTTAGCAGTGATGATGACTATTCTATAGTTGAAACCAACTGCAGTAAAATTCAGATTGTTTGTGACTATGAGCTGCTGTTGCTGTCTGAAAACCAATGGTTCCTGCACAATGGATCTTAGGTACTTCAACATGAATAAGTTTCAAAGAGCATCATACAGATCAGCTTCTGGTGTATGAAAATTTACACATAAATGATCCTTGATTCTTAAAGATTAGTTTCATGAATGTCTCTCAATGAGGTTCTGATAAAATGTAAGATAGTTCTTTCTTTTTTTTTTTTACGTTATGAACAGTTTGCTTAAAATGTGATAGTAAAGGTACTTAGTGGTTTGCTTTATTCTTCTAATACAAGGATTTAAATTCTGACTGCTTTGAAGAAAGTCATGTATTTATATTTTGAGGGTGAAGCCAGATTAGTGTAAGTGCAGGACTGTAAAATTATTATCTATACTCCACGATGTTAAGTGTTTATGCCAAACAGTACAAAAAATTTGGGATGTTTACACAGTAAAATTAAGAATTTCTAGTGATCCAAATTTTTGCATATTTACATCAGCCTGTTCAAAATCATCACTGCTGCTACATTTTACATTGGGTGACCCAATATACACTATGTGATCACAAGTGTCTGGACACCCCCAAAAACATGTTTTTCACATTAGGTGCATTGTGCTGCCACCTACTGCCAGGTACTCCGTATCAGTGACCTCAGTAGTCATTAGACATCGTGAGGGAGCAGAATGGGGCGCTCCATGGAACTCACAGATTTCGAAATTGGTCAGATGGTTGGGTGTCACTTATGTCATACGCCTGTACACAAGATTTGTACACTCCTAAATATCCCCAGGTCCACTGTTTCTGATATGATAGTGAAGTGGAAACGTGAAGGGACACATACAGCACAAAAGCATACAGGTCAACCTCTTCTATGGACTGACAGAGACTGCCGACAGTTAAAGATGATCATAATGTGTAATAGGCAGACACCTATCCAGACCATCACACAGGAATTCCAAACTGCATCAGGATCCACTGCTAGTTACAATATATGACATAGCTCCATTCAGCAGTACTAAACAGTCCTCCAAAGTAGTACGTTCAGTCAACAATTTAACAATTGCAAATTTCAGGGAAAGCCTACAGCAGTTAGACTGGGATGAGGTGTACCATGAACCTGATGCCAATTTAAAATATAATTTATTTCATAACACTTTTGTAAATGCATTTGAAAACTGCTTCCACAAGAAAATAGTTAAATATACTCGTAAGAAACCATGTAACAAACCACGGCTTACTAAGGGCATAAAAATATCTTGTAACCGGAAAAGGGAAATGTATCTGACAGCAAGAAAGAGTAGTGACCCAGAAACTATCAAACATTATAAAAACTACTGTGCTATATTAAGAAAAGTTATTAAAAAATCCAGAAGTATGTGTATCATGTCTGAAATCAGCAACTCTGATAATAAAATTAAAACAATTTGGAATGTTATTAAAAGAGAAACAGGTCAACCAAGAGCACAGGAAGACAGTATTACCATCAAATTGAATGTAAACTCTACGAACAAAAAGTCAGAAGTTGAAAATATTTTTAATAATCATTTTCTAAATGTTGTGGATATAGTAGGATCCAGGTGTTCAATAGAAGATGCTAGGCAGTTAATGGAAGAGGCCATACCTATGCAATTTGATACAATTGAAATCTCACCCATTTCTCCCTCTGAAATTAGGAAAATAATAAACTTGCTTCAAAGCAAAAACTCACATGGAATTGATGGCATTTCCAGCAAAATACTAAAAGCTTGTTCTCAACAGATAAGTAAGATTCTCAGGCACCTGTGTAATAGCTCTCTGGAACAGGGCATTTTCCCTGATAGACTGAAATATGCTATTGTTATACCTTTGCATAAAAAAGGGGATAGATCTGATGTCAACAATTACTGTCCAATCTCCCTTCTACAGCTTTATCCAAATTTTTTGAGAAAGTAATGTATTCAAGAGTAGCTTCACGTATCTGTAAAAATGAAGTACTAACAAAATGTCAGTTTGGTTTCCAGAAAGGTTTTTCAACAGAAAATGTCATATATGCTTTCACCAATCAAATTTTGAATGATATGAATAACCGAACACCACCCATTGGGATTTTTTGTGATCTCTCAAAGGCTTTTGATTGTGTAAATCATGAAATTCTGCTAGACAAGCTCAAGTATTGTGGCATGAGTGGCACAGTGCACAAATGGTTTAATTTGTACCTAACTGGAAGAGTGCAGAAAGTTGAAATAAGCAGTTCACATAATATGCAAAGATCAGCACATTCCTCAAACTGGGGAACTATCAAGAATGGGGTTCCACAAGGGTTGATCTTGGGTCCTTTGTTGTTCTTAATATACACTGCTGGCCACCGTAAATGCAACACAAAGAAAGACAAGTAGTACAACAAAATTTATTTTGTAGATAACATGTTGACCAAGTATCAAATGATTACGTTTACAGACGTCTGTGACATGTGGTTCCTGCCAGAATCAGTAGCCAGAGTAGCCTCCATTGTTGGAGATCACCACTGCCACACGTCTCGGCATTGAGTCAAAGAGACATTGGATGTGTTCCTGGGGTACAGCAGCCCAAGCAGCTTCCACACGTTGCCAAAGATCATCTGGTGTGGCAGCTAGTGATGTAATCTGGGTCACTCGTTGAGCAACCATGGACTACATGTTTTCTATCGGCGAAAGATCCGGAGAGCGAGCCGGCCAGGGAAGCACTTCAATCTGGTTATTGACGAAGAACCTTTGGACAATGCGTGCCACGTGTGGTCGCGCATTATCCTGTTGAAATATGGCTGTGGCCGAGCCCTGAAGGTAAGGAAGGACAACTGGCTCCAGCACCTCGGATATGTAGCGCTGGCTATTTAAAGTACTGGCAATGCATACTAGAGGCATGTGAGAGTAATATCCAATACTGCCCCATACCATAATACCTGGTGCAAGACCAGTGTGGCGGTGCATAATGCAGCTGTCCAGCATCCTCTCTCCACGGTGTCTCCACACTTGAATCCGACCATCGTGGTGCTGCAGACAGAAGCGTGCCTCGTCAGTAAAGACAACGTCATTCCATTCTGCCGTCCACATCCATCTGTCATCACACGATTGGCAACAGAGACGTCTGTGGTTCTGCGTCAATGGTAGACGAAGCAATGGACGTCTTGCGGACAGACCACTCTGCTGTAAACGGCATCGAATGGTACGCGCAGACACTGGATGATGCGTTACAGACGCAATGTGCTGTGCTATGGTTCGGGATGTCACTGAGCGATCCGTCACTGCCATGCGCACAATTTGCCTATCAGCACGTGCAGTGGTGCACCGAGGTGAATGCGATCGACCACGTCAGTCCGTCGTACCCTCCTGCATCCAACAGTCACATATCCGCATTACAGTTGTTTGGTTTCGTCCAACACGACTAGCGATTTCTCTGTATGATAATCCACAATCTCGGTAAGCCACTATCCTTCCTCTGTTGAACTCGGATACTTGATCAAACGATGTTCACTGTTGTCTAGGAGGCATAACTGATCGTCTTGTGAAACAACCACAAGGTAAACACACGTGCCGAACGTACACTCGTCGAAATCGCCAAGCCTTAAATGGCGCTATGAGGTGGCGCCACAGGCGCGCGTGATGTGCGTCTGCGCTGAAATTCTAATCAGTTGCATATCTCGTCGCTGCAAACCCATGGTGTAAATTTCACTTGATTCGGATGCTTCCTTCAGGGTGTTGCATTTACGGTGGTCAGCAGTGTATATTAATGACTTGCCATTCTATATTCATGAAGAGGCAAAGTTAGTTCTCTTTGCTGATGATACAAGTATAGTAATCACACCTGACAAACAAGAATTAACTGATGAAATTGTCAATAATGTCTTTCAGAAAATTACTAAGTGGTTCCTTGTAAACGGACTCTCACTGAATTTTGATAAGACACAGTACATACAGTTCCGTACAGTAAATGGTATGACGCCATTAATAAATATAGACCTTAATCAGAAGCATATAGCTAAGGTAGAATATTCAAAATTTTTAGGTGTGTCCATTGATGAGAGATTAAATTGGAAGAAACACATTGATGATCTGCTGAAATGTTTGAGTTCAGCTACTTATGCAATAAGGGTCATTGCAAATTTTGGTGATAAACATCTTAGTAAATTAGCTTACTATGCCTATTTTCACTCATTGCTTGCATATGGCATCATATTTTGGGGTAATTCATCACTGAGGAATAAAGTATTTATCGCACAAAAGCGTGTAATCAGAATAATAGCTGGAGTCCACCCAAGATCATCCTACAGACATTTATTTAAGGATCTAGGGATATTCACAGTAGCTTCTCAGTATATATACTCTCTTATGAAATATGTTATTAACAACCAAACCCAATTCAAAAGTAATAGCAGTGTGCATAACTACAATACTAGGAGAAAGGATGATCTTCACTATTCAAGATTAAATCTAACTTTGGCCCAGAAAGGCATGAATTATACTGGCACTAAAGTCTTTGGTCACTTACCAAATAGTATCAAAAGTCTGACAGATAACCAACAAGTATTTAAGAAGAAATTAAAAGAATTTCTGAATGACAACTCCTTCTACTCCATAGAGGAATTTTTAGATATAAATTAAGGAAAAAAACAAAAAAAAAAAAATATAAAAACATAAAAAATAATAAAACACAAAAAAATAAAAAAGTTGTTATATTAACTTAAGTATGTTGTTAAATTAACCTAATTATGTCATGCATTGGAAAATTTGACTCGTTCCACATCATTACGAAATATTGTATTCATGATCCATGGAACTAGTATTAATCTAATCTAATCCAATCTAATCTAAACAGTTAGGTGGGAGGTGAGAAAACTTGGATTTCATGGTTGAGCAGCTGCTTATAAGCCACACATCATGCTGGTAGAAGCCAAATGATGCCTCGCTTGGTGTAACGAGTGTAAACATTCGACTATTGAACAGTGGAAAAATGTTGGGTGGAGTGACAAATCATGGTACACAATGTGGCGATATGACAGGGTATGGGTATAGCTAATGCCTGGTGAACGTCGTCTGCCAGCATGTGTAGTGTCAACAATAAAATTTGGAGGTGGTGGTGTTATGGTGTCGTTGCATTTTTCATGGAGGGGGCTTGCACCCCTCTTTGTTTTGCATGGTACTATGACAGCACAGGCATACATTGATGTTTTAAGCACTTTCTTGCTTCCCACTGTTTAAAAGTAATTTGAGGAGGGCGATTGCATCTTTCAACAGGACTGAGCACCTGTTCATTGCACAGCATGTGTCGGAGTGGTTACACAACAATAAAATCCCTGTAATGGACTGGCCTGCATAGAATCCTGACCTGAATCCTACAGAACACCTTTGGGATGTTTTGGAAGGCTGACTTCATGCCAGGCCTCACTGACTGACATCGATACCTATCCTCAGTGCAGCACTCCATGAAGAATGGACTGCCATTCCCCAAGAAACCTTCCAGCACCTGGTTAAACATATGCCTGTAAGAGTGGAAGCTGTCATCAAGGCTGAGGGTGGGCCAACACCATACTGAATTCCAGCACTACCGATGGAGGGTATCACAAACTCATAAGTCACTTCCAGCCAGGTGTCGGGATACTTTTGATCACATAGTGAATTATTAACATAATATTCAGAATTAACCAGTGGAGGTGTGGTGATGTAGCATCTCTGACTATGTAAATGAGGATTGCTGCCCCATGAGGCATTAGGAATTTGTACACTCTGTATCCTACTCCCATGAACCATGGACCTTGCCGTTGGTGGGGAGGCTTGCGTGCCTCAGCGATACAGATGGCTGTACCGTAGGTGCAACCACAACAGAGGGGTATCTGTTGAAAGGCCAGGCAAATGTGTGGTTCCTGAAGAGGGTCAGCAGCCTTTTCAGTAGTTGCAGGGGCAACAGCCTGGATGATTGACTGATCTGGCCTTGCAACACTAACCAAAACGGCCTTGCTGTGCTGGTACTGTGAACGGCTAAAAGCAAGGGCAAACTACAGCCATAATTTTTCCCGAGGGCATGCAGCTTTACTGTATGGTTAAATGATGATGGCGTACTCTTGGGTAAAATATTCCGGAGGTAAAATAGTCCCCCATTCGGATCTCCGGGCGGGGACTACTCAAAAAGACGTTGTTATCTGGAAAAAGAGAACTGGCGTTCTACGGATCGGAGCATGGAATGTCAGATCCCTTAATTGGGCAGGTAGGTTAGAAAATTTAAAAAGGGAAATGGATAGGTTGAAGTTAGATATAATGGGAATTAGTGAAGTTCAGTGGCAGGAGGAACAAGACTTTTGGTCAGGTGAATACAGGGTTATAAATACAAAATCAAATAGGGGTAATGCAGGAGTAGGTTTAATAATGAATAAAAATATAGGAGTGCGGGTAAGCTACTACCAACAGCATAGTGAACGCATTATTGTGGCCAAGATAGACATGAAGCCCATGCCTACTACAGTAGTACAAGTTTATATGCCAACTAGCTCTGCAGATGATGAAGAAATTGATGAAATGTATGATGAGATAAAAGAAATTATTCAGGTAGTGAAGGAAGACGAAAATTTAATAGTCATGGGTGACTGGAATTCGAGAGTAGGAAAAGGGAGAGAAGGAAACTTAGTGGGTGAATATGGACTGGGGGAGAGAAATGAAAGAGGAAGCTGTCTGGTAGAATTTTGCACAGAGCATAACTTAATCATAGCTAACACTTGGTTCAAGACTCATAAAAGAGGGTTGTATACATGGAAGAATCCTGGAGATACTAGAAGGTATCAGATAGATTATATGATGGTAAGGCAGAGATTTAGGAACCAGGTTTTAAATTGTAAGACATTTCCAGGAGCAGATGTGGACTCTGACCACAATCTATTGGTTATGAACTGTAGATTAAAACTGAAGAAACTGCAAAAAGGTGGGAATTTAAGGAGATGGGACCTGGATAAACTGACTAAACCAGAGGTTGTACAGAGTTTCAGGGAGAGCATAAGGGAACAATTGACAGGAATGGGGGGAAGAAATACAGTAGAAGAAGAATGGGTAGCTCTGAGGGATGTAGTGAAGGCAGCAGAGGATCAAGTAGGTGAAAAGATGAGAGCTAGTAGACATCCCTGGGTAACAGAAGTTATATTGAATTTAATTGATGAAAGGAGAAAATGTAAAAACACAGTAAATGAAGCAGGCAAAAAGGAATACAAACGTCTCAAAAATGAGATCGACAGGAAGTGTAAAATGGCTAAGCAGGGATGGCTAGAGGACAAATGTAAGGATGTAGAGGCTTATCTCACAAGGGGTAAGATGGATACAACCTACAGAAATATTAAAGAGACCTTTGGAGAAAAGAGAGCCACTTGTATGAACATCAAAAGCTCAGATGGAAACCCCGTCCTAAGCAAAGAAGGGAAAGCAAAAAGGTGGAAGGAGTATATAGAGGGTCTATACAAGGGCAATGTACTTGAGGACAATATTATGGAATTGAGTCGAGGGGCATGAAAGGGAAGCAGTGGTTGGGAAGGGACTGAGACAGGGTTGTAGCGTGTCCCTGATGTTATTCAATCTGTATATTGAGCAAGAAGTAAAGGAAACAAAAGAAAAATTCGGAGTAGGTATTAAAGTCCATGGAGAAGAAATAAAAACTTTGAGGTTCGCCGATAACATTGTAATTCTGTCAGAGACAGCAAAGGACTTGGAAGAGCTGTTGAACGGAATGGACAGTGTCTTGAAAAGAGGATATAAGATGAACATCAACAAAAGCAAAACGAGGATAATGGAATGTAGTCGAATTAAGTTGGGTGATGCTGAGGGAATTAGATTAGGAAATGAGACACTTAAAGTAGTAAAGGAGTTTTGCTATTTGGGGAGCAAAATAACTGATGATGGTCAAAGTAGAGAGGATATAAAATGTAGACTGGCAATGGCAAGGAAAGCGTTTCTGAAGAAGAGAAATTTGTTAACATCGGGTATAGATTTAAGTGTGAGGAAGTCGTTTCTGAATGTATTTGTATGGAGTGTAGCCATGTATGGAAGTGAAACATGGACGATAAATAGTTTGGACAAGAAGAGAATAGAAGCTTTCGAAATGTGGTGCTACAGAAGAATGCTGAAAATTAGATCGGTAGATCACATAACTAATGAGGAGGTATTGAATAGAATTGGGGAGAAGAGGAGTTTGTTGCACAACT
Organism: Schistocerca americana; assembly: GCF_021461395.2. Taxonomy (NCBI): domain Eukaryota; kingdom Metazoa; phylum Arthropoda; class Insecta; order Orthoptera; family Acrididae; genus Schistocerca; species Schistocerca americana. The sequence goes on from NC_060119.1 coordinate 1,266,267,033, forward strand.
TGAGAAGAAGAAGGAACCGGTTGGTAGGACATGTTCTGAGGCATCAAGGGATCAACAATTTAGCATTGGAGGGCAGCGTGGAGAGTAAAAATCGTAGAGGGAGACCAAGAGATGAATACACTAAGCAGATTCAGGAGGATGTAGGTTGCAGTAGGTACTGGGAGATGAAGGAGCTTGCACAGGATAGAGTAGCATGGAGAGCTGCATCAAACCAGTCTCAGGACTGAAGACAACAACATCAACACTCTGTATGCTCTTAACACTTGCATGTGTTACATATATGTGCTTACTAATAAATAGTGCGAAAATCATATCTCTAGGCTGTGTCACTATTCTGGTATTATGCTGCCAGTACCCCATTTCCCAAAGGTGCATTGAAACAAAGTATTTTTAATCCAACCATTTAACATGTTACAGACACCCTTACTGTCTCGTTATCACAAATGTGTAATCATGACTACACCATGAGTGTGTTGTTTCCAGTCCTAGTGATGGTATGGTAGAGGATGAGGATCACCAACAATTCATTATCAAAAAATTTAATGGAATGTAAAAGCACAATACAATTGAACAATTTGTAATGGCATGCAGACACAAAGACAAAGAAAGCAGAGTCAAAGACCACAACATCAAAATGAACGATGGTGTTCTATTGGTCAATGGTCATCACAGGTCAGTGGTGGGTACAGAAAAACCTCAAGGAGGGGGTGAGCTACCTTTACGTTTACTGTAATAAAAAATAATCAAGTCACATGCAAGGTTTAAGAAAATTTTATTTAAACTGATTATACGCATATACAAGGCAACAACATGTTATGATATAAAAAAGTTACGATTGTGGTTCTCTTCCTTAAATGATGAATTCTATGCACCTTTTCTTACTGGAAAATTGGTTAATTACATCATCAACAGGACAATCAATGTCAGGGTGAGTGTTCAACAGAGCTAAGCCATTAAGTTGATCCTTCTTCATTGTCAACCTCAGCCATGTTTTTCTTCACTACAATGTTGAAAAAAATTTTGTACTGTAGCAATAGACGCAGTTAGACAAGCAAATATTTTGTACAGTGTGTACAAAGTAGGATAGCCAGATCTAGGACAAACAGACAATGCTTGCAAACAGAATCACGATCATTAAGGGCATTTATGCTCGTTCACTTGTATTGAAAATGCATGCGGGCTGACTGGCGGGGCAGCACAGGTGGCACTGGAAAGGGGGTTGGGGGTGGTGGGGAGGGGGGCACGTGCCCCAAATATGTATCTGCCACTGCTACAGGTGTACAGAAATTTATCAACTTTCACATTTGGTAAATGATTTCATATTCCTATTCTTACAGATATGTTATACCCAACCAGAAACATTGTGATGTAATTGTTTTCACTTAAAATTAATTAATTCAGAATATATCAGGATTTGAAGGCAACATAATGTCATTCCCATACAAAAATACAAGTGTCAAAAATGAAACCTACAAACCAACAATTTAGATTGTAGACAAATTGTTTATGATTCTGAGAACGTGGTTACCTTAGTTTAAGTGTCTATAATTCAAAAGTTATTAATTAATTAAGGAACAGTTTCAAGACACCAACCACTTTTATACCTTGTAATATTTCACAATTCTGTTCTGATGACACCAAAGCATGAACAGAACACAGTGCTGTTCTTAGATTTCCCATATTCTATTTTATAAAGGAAATCATAAAAGTTTAAACTTTTGTCAAATAAATTATAAATGAAAAGTCTCTTAGACACCAGCGAATTTTTATTGAATCTATCATTACAATATGAAGAAGTATTGTCTTGTGTTTGTGTAATACACAAGGACACAAAACATCATGTACATGAAGTATTTAGTGTTAAAAATCCAAGCTGGTTACCTTAATAATTTCTCTTTTTTGTATCATCAGTTATTGTAGCATCCACTTTTAAATGGCTAAAAACCATTAAGTGAGGCATTCCTGCCAAGGGGTGAAAACATATATAGCTGGACATGATCCATTTGTAAGTAAGCTGCATATCAGTTACAATTAGTGAAATTTCAGTTACAGTCAAGTTACAATTACGTTAGGTTGACAGCATGGACTATGTTGCAAACCCATGTGAAGTATATCACACAGGAATACAATGAGAGTTATCAAGAACTATCTTAATGTCATGATGATGATGTATATATGTTGAACTGTTTTAGTGATATATTAGGAATAAATTGCCCATATGTTGTGAGTCTGTGTTTATTAATTAACATCCCCATAACTTCATATTTAAATGCACATGCAATTCAGAAAGCACATACAATGATCCTACAGAGGGATGAGATTGTACACCAGAAAAAGTCAGGAGAAAAATGATCTATAATGACAAGTTAGATAGTTAAACAATTTTTTTTTGTAATAATACTCTTTCAAATAATAACTGTAGTAAATTCCAAAAACGTTAAATTTATTCATACTTTTCTCATGTTCAGCAGCTACAGCTACAGAGTGAAAAAATATTATAAAAATACAATGGAAGGCATAATTGTTATTTAAAATAGTAACTGTGTTACTGAAAGCAGCTATAGAATAGTTTAATGTAAGTACAGATGTAATTGTTATTGTTATAAAATAAAACATGTTTGACTCTATCCAAAGTATTTGGTAAGAAATACTGTCACAATACCTTTATTCTACGTTATTATTTAATGTAAACAAATGCAGTGAATGGTATGCTGCATGTGTGTGACTTTATGAATGATGGATGAGGCACGGTATCTGTAAAAAGATACTGTCCCATAACAACATCACCTAAATCATCATAATTCTTATTTTCTGGTTTTCTTATTGCACTGAGAACATAAACCAATGTCTACAGGGAAAGAGAGGCATACCATCTCACCCTCAGACATCACATTCAGTATCTATGCAAACTCCCAAGGTACTTAAAAATGAGAAAAAAGCTGTGAAACGAGTTTATACTACACACAAAAAAAACTTAATTAGTGCATTACTTTATAATTTAAAACAATAACTACTGCCTTTAAAAGGAAATCACTGAAGGTAATTGTGGCTAAAAGCAAGTTGTAAGTGGCTGTTGTTCTACATCTTTCCATCCTCTTTAAGGAAAATCCAGTACAGCACATAAACACCAGAGCAACTGTCACCTTGGCAAGATGGGCAAATTGGCTGTAGCAGATCATGCACGAGCACTGGAAAACCATCAAATTCATTAATTTCACATTTTGGTTTTAGTAAGATCTAATTATTACTACACAAGGATGCACAGGGAGGTCATAGAAACTCCAAAGCACAAAAACAGCTCCTGCAGAAAAGAAGTATTGAAATTAGACAAGTTGTGGGCCCCAGTGCTAAATAAAACAAACAGCATCAGCTTTTCCCTCTACGGGCTCCATAGCATATGTTGGCATGACTCCTTTGGCAGTGGTCTGATGATGTCATGAACCAACCATTGTGTGTATACTTGTAAACAGTTTGGCTTGGTGAGCTTGTTTTGAGCCTGTAATAGCTTTGTCAGTCATTAAAGCCTCTGATGAAATCACCAGTGGTAGAAGATGAAAAATTAGGCAGGGAATTATGCCTTGGACCATAGCTTTCTGCCTATAAATAAAATGTCAGCAACATCACTAATATCGGCCATGAAAGCTTGCATTGGTACATGATAATGAGACTTCAGTTAATTTTACATGTCTGTATTAATATATTTTTAAAGAATTTCCTTGTACATTCAAACAGTATGCTGGGCCAAAATGCCTTTATCTTTAAAGCATTTTCTGTGAAAGACTATTTTTCAGATTTAATACTATGTCTCTTACAGTTTAGAAACTGTGTGTTCCTCTGCAGAGAGAAAGATTTATTGACTCCCCAGACATTGTTAGCATTATTAGCTTATGTTTGCAGCTCTGGTATTGTAGCATAACTGCTCAACGTAATAATCACCAACATATAGGGCCAGAGACTTACTTCTTATTTTTGTTTGCATATTATGTTTAGAAAAAATACAATTTAATATTTGATTTTACACCATTTAAATGAGACCTGGCATTGTGTAAAGTTATGATGGTAAGATTACTGTGTCTTTGTAATTTTTTTAATTTTTTTGAGTGGGGTTGGAGCTAGCATGGCAGTTTGAGCAAGGTGTGATTGTTTGAGATGAGGAAAGTAGTCAGACTGCTGACAACAGAGGAGGAAAACAGGTGTGTGTATAAATTATTTCTCATCAGAAAACATTGTTCAGTGAAATAAAAAGTTTTAAATTAACTGTTGTCATCCATAAGTGCTATCATTCTGATCTTTAAAGTAGTAATGAGTGATATAGCATATGATGATTCTTGCTCCAGCACACTGGTATGTTACAAGACGCAATGAGTGATTAGTACAATCTTCAGTGAAGAAGAATGTGGGGAGAACAAACTGAAACTATAATATAAAAAGTGAAAGTGATGGTGAAGATGTAACAACAATGACGCTGTACTATTGTACGTATAAGTAAATTTTTTTCCATTTCTTTTTTGTTTCATATCATTGTGTTAAGAAAACTGTAAACAATTTTCAATGTGAATATTAATGTTTATGTCAAATGTCAAGCAATATTGTAATAGAATTGAAATGTAACAAATGTTGAAACTGTTGTAAGATGTTTAAAATTGTAACTGTGCGTCTGGTCCATACATAGGCAATGTGTTAGGATATGTAGAATGCAAAACCTCGGGTGAATACCCTGTCTGTAAGGGAGCGGTAAAAGGTGGATGCCAGGCGAGCGCGGGAAAATGCGCATGGGCACTGTACAGCACAACGGGCTCAGCAGTAGTAGTTGGAGTTTGGCATTGGTCTGAGCAACACCTTCTGGAGCGAGGAGGCTCTCCTGGAAGACGTAGTTTCACTGAGCCTCGGGTATGCTGTTCCAACGCCCACACAGCATGGAAATATTCCATAGGCACTAAATGGAAAAGTATTGCGACGCTAAGAAGAATGAAAGTGCCGATACGTCAAGAGCCATAGCTGTGGTTGTATGTGTGCTCTGTGCCTCGCCATCTCGCCGCTTGCCAACCGCCGCATTGATAGAATCAGGTTGAAACTTTTAGTACTGTATGCATATGGACCATAGAGTGAACAATAATAACCTAAATTTTACCAGAACTTTCCCCTCATTTAATTATCCTCACAACTAACCTAGACAGGGTCCTTTCCAAATGTTGTGCAATCTGAGTGTCCCAAAATGAAAAATTAAATTTTGTGTTAATAATAATTAGTTGCAGACCTAGTTATGTTAGAATGATTTTTAAAGAACTGTTTTGTTAATGAACCAGTAAATGAATAACGAAGGTCTAACGAAGTTGAAAGATAACTTTAATATTGATATAGTAATGAAGTTTAATTATTTCGAGACAGATATAAAGGTATTTAAATGAGAAGTAAATAAGATAAAAAGAGTAGTAACTCATATACTGGAAGTCGAACGCATGATAATTTCAGTAATCAATTCTTTTAATATAGTGATCATAACAGTTTCAGGGTCCCCCCCCCCCCCCCCCCCGCCCTTTTATTCATTTGAATCCTGAAATGTTCCAAATTGGTTTGACCAGCAAAAGTTAAAGTCAATATATAAGTCAAAATTTATCAATGTTTTATCTTTATCAAAACTGAAATTTTGTGTGTGGCTCGAAAGTGCTATTTCTAGGGTAACCTATGCCCGATTTTAATCAGATCTATAGACAGTACAAAGCTTTGTAGTATACATTATAGTGTAGCGTTATGTATTTATGGTTTTCCCATATCAGTACACAACATGAAACTATCAGTTCAATAGATTTTCTGGTTCTAAAATTTTACGATATTATGCAGTGTTACTACGTGTTGTTTTGCATGAATATACATCAACTTGTACAGGGAAGAAACTCAGTTAATGCCTAATTAGGCTGGCGACCGTATTATTATCAAATTGGTAGCATCTTCAGTGTTGCTTTTGGTACATACTGACGTGTAATTGCATTTTGAACTTACTTGATGGATCATTGTTATTACAGAGTGGGTGTAAGTCTGATTTTGCCACCATTCAGGTTCATGCAGTCAATATCTATACGAAAATCCTGTCTTGTAAGGTGAACCCCACTCACTTACCATAGTACAGGCTTTAATGAGTATTGTGTGCCCCACGCGCACGTTACAAAGAGATTAGCATTATGGGCGAACAAAAGAGTTGACAATAGAAAGGAGTGCTCATAGTGTTGAACAACAAGTAGGAATTAATGGAGAACTGTGCAGGCAGATTAAGGTGTTGAATGAATTTTGGTATGGAAAAGAAGTAATTGTCAATGTGTTTAACAACCACAATAGTCACAAGAATGCCTTGGTATAGTTCCACACATTGCAGAGCATCCTATGCTATGTAGCCACATTCATTCAAGACAACTAGAAGCAAAAGTCACAAGAAGCAACATCATAGACTGTCTAGCATCAACACAGTATAATATTTTGGTGGTTACAGCTGTATTTTTGGGTGTGAAATAGCACGTCAAGATTTGGAGCTAACTGTGTTGAAAATGCACCTTACATTTTTATCCAAATTACATGGCAATTGTTAAGCTTGTAAGATTACAATTATCATATTGCCAAACTAGCAGATGTTTTTAGTGGGATAAATATAGACTATAAGACAACAAAATGGAGCAAGTACTTGAGTGCAAGACTTCAGAATTTTTGGATAGCAGCAAAATCAGAATGCAAGAAAATCTCACATACAGTAGTACGTCATGTTCAGGGTTATGCAAAGATCAACAAAAGGAAGAAATGACCAGCAGTGAACTGGAACTACGAAATCAAATCAAAGCATCAATGTATTTAATAATAAGAGAGAAAGAGGGAGGAAATCTGGGAAAGCACAGAGTTATATAAGGAAGAAAATGTGGAAGCAGAATTCATTGTACAAGGGTTCATAGATATGTCACCAAAAACAAGAAGACTGCAGTGGAAACAAATGAGAAAATGCCAAGAACAATAACAAGACTGACACAGACATACAGGAAAGTATAAAAAAGGAATTAAAGGCAGAATCACATAGTGTGCACAATGGATTAGCAGTCATAGAGTGTCATAACTAATGCTTAAGGGGAGTTGGAATGCCCTATCTCGCCAATGTTAAATTTGCTAACTTTGTGTACCTTTTTCTTTGGAACTATTATCTTCAGAACTTTGAAATTCTGGCAGAGGTTTTCAGCATATATTGTGAGCCCACTGAACTAGAACCAATGTTTTCTTTTTGTTGGTATAGTATTTATGAATTTTTTACCATTAAGCCATTTTTTATTGGAAAAAGTATAACATAAACTTCCCTAGTTCAGAGAATAAGCCAGTTCTTGTCATGATTCTAGTTCAGTGGCCTCTTTGAACTGTTTTGCAGCATTTCTGAAAATTTGAATGTTGTTGGTTGAGTGGTTTATGAGATAAAGGTACATGTAACACTAAAAATGTCAAATGCCAGAAAATGCGATTAAAGTAATTTATTATGAAAATTCACAAATACCTTTTATTCTATTATCAAAAGTGTCCAGCAGAGTAATCAGGGTCATCTTCTAGTTCTTCTTCTTCACCTAGAAGCTTTCTTCTCCTTGCTGCCCTTGCTTTTTTTGTATTAAATTCAGCTGCATACTGAGCCTTCCTTACTCGCACGCTGTCCAGAAGCTGAAGACCTCTGATGGTGTTGATACCAGGAGCAATGCCGAGCCTTGCCATGACCTTTAGCCTACCCATATGACCATCATTGAATGAAATAACAGCATCACTGACTCCCCATTTCAATGTTTTTATCCCAACAAATACATTCTTAGGTACACGAGTCCAAATGAGGTTGTTGAACGACTCGTTTTGATTCTGGGTACAACCATGAAGACATTTTCGCAGAAGATCAGGATGCCCCAAGTCTCTATATATTGGTTTAATTACTTCCATAACAGCCAATGGAATATAATTTTTATGGTGATAAGGATCCCCAGTAGCTTGAGATTTTCTATAATTGCACCATGACTGAGGACCATCTGGACAAGCAAAATGTTGAGGATTATCATCAGTTGATGATCGATGTAAATATGTGGCCCATACAGCTTGTCTCATTTCCTGCAAATTATTTGCATTATTTCTTATTGCCATACCATAGTATTGTTGTAATTCATTTATAATTTTATCTGACAGGCGACCTCTAATGGTTTTACCATCTGACAAAATTTTGTCCTTCAGATTCTGTTTCAGTTTCCTTAGACGAGTGCCCATTCGTTTCTGAACATGACCGACACATTCTAGTTTAGTTATTGTCTTATTGACATATGGCATGGATTCTGTAACACTTTTGTATGCCTTGGAGTCCCCATCTCCAAGGAATTTTGTGTAAAATACTCCCCGTTCTTTTTCTGATCTGCTAAACATTTTCACAGCAGCGGCAGCCTCCATGCCTCCACTCGTACCTTCATAATTCTTGCTACATATGTGAGCTGCTTCTATCTTACCAGATGCACAATGGTAACAATGTTTAGTGAGCACTTCATAGTCCAAAACTTTACCGCTGTCCACACTAGTAACAGTAGCAACAGCATTTTTGGATGTGTGACCCCTTTTCTGCCAGGTTCCATCAAAAGCAACAGGGATATCTGGGTTTCCTTCATTTATATATTTTGCTTCACTGGCAGCAGCTTTCATTGATAAATCTGCTACAGACTGAACAGCATCTCCTATCACTTCAGTGTAATTGTCAATTTTAGCAGGTGGAGGTGGAAGATTCATTATGGCACAAAATGTTTGAGCAGCAGTATGTCCTTTACCAATTGCTCTCATTGCATACATTAGCCTGATATTACTCTCAAACAAATTGCTACTGCATGTTTTAGAGCTCCAAAAACAGGTCTCATTTTCACAACTGGCACAAACTATAGCAATTTTGCAGGAAAGTCCTATAGATTTTGTTATGTTCATATCAAAAGAACCTCCACAAAGATTACAACACAAACATTTCTTCATAAACTCAGTAAAAACAGGAAAGTCGACTAAAACATATTGTTCATTAGAAGCTTCATCTGTAATTTCACTTGCACAGTTTGATAACTTCTTTTTTGATGCACTGGTGGGCGTGTCTCCTTCACACATCTCAGCTGTACAAACGTCAGAACTTTCACCAGCATCAACAGGTGCTGAAGCAGAATCACTTGAACAAACGTTATTTGTAAATCTATTACCGCGAAACTTTCGCTTTTTAAATAATGATGCACTCCTAGGCATCGTAGAAACTACGCACTCACCACTGAAAGTCAAAACAAGACAGATAACAAACTCCAAATGAGCGACAAACTAAACTCGAGGCTCAAAACAAACACTCACAGATCAAAAACTGAACAATAAACACAGCTAGTCGTAAAAACAATGGTACCTATGGAAGGATCAAAGATTCTACAACTGAAGAGTGAAATCCACAGCCTTCTATATGTAATGTTTTCGGAAATGCGAAGATTTAAATGTGTACAAATCACAAGATGGGTAACTTTGCTGGGCGCACATGTAATTTTGAAAAATTAAATAAAAATACTTCCAATTGGAATTTCTTAACAAATTTTGCACCATTTTAAGCAGAAAATTTCAAATTAAGTTATAAGGTTAAAAACTGAAAATGTGAATTTTTTCCATTTTCCGGCATTCCAACTCCCCTTAAGTGGGATAGACAAATCTAATGTGAAAGGATCAATCCACCTTGTACCATTTTTGGAGAACTTCAAAGGAGGGTGACCTACTGGATGGATGGGAGATCAGTTTTGAAGCAAGGAAGCTATGGGAGACATAGTTTGGTGGTGCATGCACATAGGAACAACAGTTGAAAGCTGTGCAGATTTTGAGGTGGCATTCATAGAAGATGTATGGTCAGAAGATAAACAGATTGAAATAATGCTGATGCTAGCAAGTTATCCAAAATACCAGAGAGAGAGAGAGAGACAATGAATGCATAGAGAATGCACAGTGATGCAAGAGGGGTGAAACAAGAACATGATGGGAAGGAAGAATGAGACAAAAGATCCCCTTTCATCTCAGAAATCTTCAAATGTCTAAGAAAGAAAAAAAGATGCCACATATTTTAGGATGTGAAAAGGCATGGAAGAAAGAAGAAAAGGACAAACTTTAAGCCCTGTTATGCAGTAGTAAAAGGCAAAACAAGGTGATGACTGATAAAAAAATGTATGAACATGAGTGAGTTTATTAACCACTAAAATGGTAGTTGCAATGAAATAAGGTTAGGAGAGGAGCAACACCAGGTTGAAAAGAACTTCATACCAAGAGACTAATGCAGTAGAAGTAAGGCCAAATAACAGTCTGCACAAGTGCAGAGCAAGGCTGCCCTCTCCTCCAGAGCAGCAAACAGTGTCAGTTGTCAATTTTGCACATGTGCAGTGTAATCTACTTCCCCCCTCCCACCTTATGATGGATGTGGCTAGCCATAAGCTGCACCACTGGGCACAACTCTGTTCATGTTGTGAGGTGAAGTAACTGACCTAAATGTGATGCACCAATAATAGCTGCTTTACCCCCCCCCCCCCCCCCCTCCACCATCCAAAACACCCAGTGGATGATGAGACAATGACACAAACAAACAAAGAGATTCTTTGTGTGTGATAGTGAGGTTTTTTCAATTTTGGTAGTATCAATTTTTTTTTATCTTTCAGCAGAATATAAAGTAAGTGTTAATACAGAAAATGAGGACTTAATGATAACTTAGATTTATTATGATCCAATTCTGAATATGTAATAGCTTAGTACCTTCAGTATTGTGAGTAAGATGTTTGGACAATTAACTTATTATCAAAGTAAAATTCATACCTTTTTTCCTTGTTAATTAATCCTGCTACTATAACTTGATGAAGGGACTCTGACTTATATGTATTAGGTAGATTTACATTATGCATGCATGCACACAAAGAGTTCTTTGATCTTTTTAGTGTGGTTGGAGTTAGCATGGCAAATGCAGCAATGTGTAATTGTTTGAAGTGAGAAAAATAACCAGAGCACTAAGTAAATGACCAGCAGAAAAGCACATGTATGCATTAACAATGTAGGAAAAGATGGATCACTTCTTACCATAAGCTGCAGACAGGCACAATTAAAAGACACTTACAAATTAGCTTTCAGCCACAGCCTTCATCAGAAAAAGAAAGAGAAACACATACCATTTGTTCACACTAGCAAGCATACCTCACAAACACATGATCATCAACTCTGGCAGCTTGGACCAGAATGCAACTATCATGCAAAATGGAAGCAGCAATTTGGAGGGGCCAGGAAAGGGAAGGGGATAGCAGAGTATGGGTTGGGGGAGAGAGGAGCACTGCCTTACATAGTATTCAGGGACTAGACCCAGACTGGATCGAGGTCCTTTGGTTTGGAGCCAAGTGGAGCGTCTCAACCAGAGACTTCGTCAATTCTGTGACGGTCTTGGCTGCAGATTTCTAGACTTGTGCTATTGGGTGGGGAATTGTAGGACGCCCCTTGATAGGTCAGGGGTGCACTACACAAAGGAAGCGGCTACTTGGTTAGCAGAGTACTTGTGGCATGCACATGGTCTTTTTTAGGCTAGGCAGTAGTGCGAGGTGTCCTGTTGAACACTCACCAGTTGATGTGCAGGCAGGGAAATCAAGATGCGCTCAGTGTAAAGACACTTCAACTATCAAGATATTAGTAGTAAATTTTCAGAGTGTTCGGAATAAAGTTCCTGAATTTACTGCCCTCCAGGAAGCCTGTGGCACGCAAATTATTCTCGGGACTGAGACCTGGCTGAACCCTGAGATAGGAAGTTCTGAAATATTTAGTGAGGATTGGAACGTGTATCGGAAAGACAGATTAGAAACCGTAGGAGGTGGTGTCTTCATCGCAGTTGACAAAAATATTGTGTCTACTGAGGTCGAAGTAGAGTGTGATTGCGAAGTTATCTGGACACATTTAACAGGGCTAGGGGAAATAAAGTTAATTATGGGGTGTTATTACTGGCCACCAGGTTCCACCGTAACAGTTCTAGAATCATTCAAATGGAGTCTGCATTCTATATCGCAGAAGTACCCAGATCATGCTATATTAGTCGGAGGCGACTTCAACCTACCTAGTATAGACTGGGACGTCTATGGATTCATTACAGGTGGTACAGACAAGCCGTCATGTGAATTACTTTTGAACACATTATCCGAAAACTGTCTTGAGCAGCTAAATCGACAGGCAACGCATAATGGAAATATTTTAGATCTGGTAGCTACGAACAGACCAGACCTCATCAACGGTGTCAGTGTTGAGACAGGGACTAGTGATAATGATGCTGTCATTACAACTATGGTTAGGAAAGTTAAAAAGTCAGTCAAGAAGGCTAGGAGAGTATTCTTACTAGAAAGAACAGATAAACAGTTGTTAGCATCCCACTTAGGAAATGAATCGACTTCATTTACTTCCGGTACAATGGACGTGGAAGAATTATGGGCACATTTTAAACACATTGTAAACCACACATTGGACAAGTATGTGCCAAAAAAGTGGGGTTACGGACGGAAAAGACCCACCATGCTTTAACAATTCGGAGAATGCTCAGGATGCAAAGGCAGTTGCACTCGTGGCACAAGAAAGATCCGGAGAATGAGGACAGGCAAAAGTTAGTAGAGATTCATGCTGCTGCAAAAAGAGTGATGCGTGAAGCATTCAACCACTACCACCGTCATACCTTAGCAAAATATCTTGCTGAAAACCCAAAGAAATTCTAGTCTTACATAAAATTGGTAAGCAGGTCAATGGCTTCCATCCAGTCACTCACTGATAAGTCTGGCCTGGCACTGGAAGACAGCAAAACAAAATCTGAAATTTTAAATTTAGCATTTGAGAAATCTTTCATGCAGGAGGATGGTACAAACATACTGCCGTTTGAGTATCGTACAGATTCCCGTATGGAGGACATAGTGATAGACATCCCTGGGGTTGTGAAGCAACTAAATGGGTTGAAAATAAATAAATCACCAGGTCCTGATGGGATTCCAATTTGGTTTTACAGACAGTACTCTACTGCAGTGGCTCCTTACTTAGCTTGCATTTATCGCGAATCTCTTGCCCAACGTAAAGTCCCGAGCGACTGGAAAAAAGCGCAGGTGACGCCTGTATATAAGAAGGGTAGAAGGGCGGATCCTCAAAATTACAGACCAAAATCCTTAACATCGGTTTGTTGCAGGATTCTCGAACATATTCTCAGTTTGAATATAATGAATTTCCTTGAGACAGAGAAGTTGCTGTCCATGTATCAGCACAGCTTTAGAAAGCATCACTCCTGTGAAACGCAACTCGCCCTTTTTTCACATGATATATTGCAAACCATGGATCAGACAGATGCTATATTCCTTGACTTCTGGAAAGTCTTTGACTCAGTGCCCCACTGCAGACTCCTGACTAAGGTACGAGCATATGCGATTGGTTCCCAAGTATGTGAGTGGCTCGAAGACTTCTTAAGTAATAGAACCTAGTACATTGTCCTCGATGTTGAGTGTTCATCGGAGGTGAGGATATCATCTGGAGTGCCCCAGGAAAGTGTGGTAGGTCTGCTGTTGTTTTCTATCTACATAAATGATCTTTTGGATAGGGTGGATAGCAATGTGCGGCTGTTTGCTGATTATGCGGTGATGTACAGGAAGGTGTCGTCTTGAGTGACTGTAGGACGATACAAGATGATTTGGACAGGATTTGTGATTGGTGTAATGAATGGCAGCTAACTCTAAATATAGATAAATGTAAATTAATGCAGATGAATAGGAAAAAGAATCCTGTACTATTTGAATACTCCATTAGTAGGGTAGCGATTGACACGATCACGTCGATTAAATATTTGGGTGTAACATTGCAGAGCGATATGAAGTGGGACAAGCATGTAATGGCAGTTGTGGGGAAGGCAGATAGTCGTCTTTGGTTCATTGGTAGAATTTTGTGAAGATGTGGTTCATCTGTAAAGGAGGCCATTTATAAAACATTAATACGACCTATTCTTGAGTACTGCTCGAATGTTTGGGATCCCTATCAGGTTGGATTGAGGGAGGACATAGAAGCAATTCAGAGGCGGGCTGCTAGAGTTGTTACTAGTATGTTTTATCATCATGTGAGTGTTACGGAAATGCTTCAGAAACTCGGGTGGGAGTCTCTAGAGGAAAGGAGGCGTTCTTTTCATGAATCGCTACTGAGGAAATTTAGAGAACCAGCATTTGAGGCTGACTGCAGCACAATTTTACTGCTGCCAACTTACATTTCACGGAAAGACCACAAAGATAAGATAAGAGAGATTAGAGCTTGTACAGAGGCATATAGGCAGTCATTTTTCCCACGTTCTGTTTGGAAATGGAACAGGGAGAGAAGATGTAGCTGTGGTATGAGGTACCCTCCGCCACGCACCGTATGGTGGATTGCTGAGTATGTATGTAGATGAAGATGTAGACTGCCAACAGGCACAGCACCAGGAGGTTGTGAGGCAGGCAGGTGGGAAAAACAGAGTGAAAATGGAGAGGAGCAGGAAAAGATGGGTAGGCTTGTTGGCAGAGGGTAGCTCACAAAGAGGCTGAGAGACAAGATTGGGCAGGAGGTGATTGGTTAGAAGGCATGGAAACTGTTGGGTGAAGGGGATGTTGGGCTGTATGTTACCATAGATTGAGGCTGGGATAATTATGGGAGTGGAGAATGTGTTGTAAGGTTAACTCCCATCTGCACAGTTCAGAAAAGCTGGAGGTGGAGTGGAGGATCCAAATGCCTTGGATAGTGAAGCAGCCATTAAAGTCAAGTGTGTTATGTCCAGCTGCATGTTGTTCACCAGGTAGTCTACTTTGGTCTTGACCACAGTTTAAGAAAGGAAGGAAGATTGGACTTAATGTCCTGTTGACACTGATGTAATTAGGGACAAAGCACAAGCTCAGTTGGTGTTAAGGATGTATAAGGAAATTGTTTGTGCCCTTTCAAAGGAACCATCCTGGCATTTGACTGGAGTGATTTAGGGAAATCAAGGAAAACCTAAATCTGGATGGCTGGATGCGGGTTTGAACCGTCATCCTCCCAAAGATGAGCCTAGTGTGCTAACCACTGTGCAACCTCACTCAGTTTTGGCCACTCTTTGGTGGTGGTCATTCACCCTCATGGTCAGCTGGTTGGTAGTCATACCAATACAAAAATCTGTGAACTGATGGCAGCAGAGCTGGTACATGACATGGCTGCTTTCACACATGGTCAAGCCTCTGTTGGCGTAAGATAAGATTGTGACAAGACTGAAATAGCAAGTGCAGGGGGGATAGATTGGGCACATCTTGCACCTGAGTCTTCCACACCGATATGATCCTTGTGGTAAGGTGTTGGGATTGGGAGGGGCATATGGAGAGACTGGGGTCCTGTGCAGTTTGAATTGGCAATGGAAAACCACTTCAGGAGGGATGCAAAGGATCTTGGGCAGAATGTCCCTCATTTCAGTGCATGATGATACGTAATCAAAGGCCTGGTGAAGGATGTGGTTCAGCTGTTCCAAACTGAGGTGGTGTTGGGTGACAAAGGAGGCAGTCCTTTATGGCTGGTTCTTGGGGATGGTTTGAGGATTGGGGGTGAGGGGGGGAATGGCAGAGACCCTCAGTGTACTGTTAAAGAGTGTTCTTGTAACTGCAGATACGCTGTCCTTAGGTGGCTAGGCTGTTTGGGAGGGATTTTTTGGTGTGAATAGGCTCTAGATATTAACTATTTGCCATCAGAAATAAATGTCCAGTGAAATAAAATGTTTTGATTTTGCTGTTGTCTTCTGAAAGTGTTATGTTTCTTTTCTTTAAGCGGTAATGAGTGACATTACACTCAGAGGTGGCTCTAAGGGTTTGTGTGTGGGGGGAGGGGGTGGATTGGGTGAAGTGGGGGGGGGGGGGAGGGGAGGGGCAAACCATACCACTGCCCAGGGTGGCAGTTTTCAGGCCCAAGCAAAATCTTAAATTTTAATGTGGTGCCAACAGAATGAACTAAATAATATGGTGAATGTTTTGCATGAATAAAAAAGTGAGAGAATAGAATTATTTAATTGGATAGATTATATAATGGTAAGACAGAGATTTAGGAACCAGATTTTAAATTGTAAGACATTTACAGGGGTAAATGTAGATTCTGACCACAATCTATTGGTTATGACCTGTAGATTAAAACCGAAGAAACTGCAAAAAGGTGGGAATTTAAGGAGATGGGACCTGGATAAACTGACTAAACCAGAGGTTGTACAGAGTTTCAGGGAGAGCATAAGGGAACAATTGACAGGAATGGGGGAATGAAATGCAGTAGAAGAAGAATGGGTAGCTCTGAGGGATGAAGTAGTGAAGGCAGCAGAGGATCAAGTAGGTAAAAAGACGAGGGCTGGTAGAAATCCTTGGGTAACAGAAGCTATATTGAATTTAATTGATGAAAGGAGAAAATATAAAAATGCAGTAAATGAAGCAGGCAAAAAGGAATACAAACATCTCAAAAATGAGATCAACCGGAAGTGTAAAATGGCTAAGCAGGGATGGCTAGAGGATAAATGTAAGGATGTAGAGGCTTATCTCACTAGGGGTAATATAGATACAGCCTACAGCAAAATTAAAGAGACCTTTGGAGAAAAGAGAGCCACTTGTATGAACATCAAAAGCTCAGATGGAAACCCAGTTCTAAGCAAAGAAGGGAAAGCAGAAAGGTGGAAGGAGTATATAGAGGGCCTATACAAGGCCGATGTACTTGAGGACAATATTATGGAAATGGAAGAGGATGTAGATGAAGATGAAATGGGAGATATCATACTGCATGAAGAGTTTGACAGAGCACTGAAAGACCTGAGTCGAAACGAGGCTCTGGGAGTAGACAACATTCCATTAGAACTACTGACAGCCTTAGGAGAGTCTGTCCTGACAAAACTCTACCATCTGGTGTGCAAGATGTATGAAACAGGCGAAATACCCTCAGACTTCAAGAAGAATATAGTAATTCCAATCCCAAAGAAAGCAGGTGTTGACAATTGTGAAAATTACCAAACTATAAGTTTAATAAGTCACGGATACAAAATACTAACGTGAATTCTTTACAGTCAAATGGAAAAACTAGTAGAAGCCGACCTCGGGGAAGATCAGTTTGGATTCCGTAGAAATGTTGGATCACGTGAGGCAATACTGACCCTATGAATTATCTTAGAAGCTAGATTAAGGAAAGGCAAACCTATGTTTCTAGCATTTGTAGACTTGGAGGAAGCTTTTGACAATGTTGACTGGAATACTCCCTTTCAAATTCTGAATGTGGCAGGGGTAAAATACAGGGAGCGAAAGGCTATTTACAATTTGTATAGAAACCAAATGGCAGTTATAAGAGTTGAGGGGCATGAAAGGGAAGCAGTGGTTGGGAAGGGAGTGAGACAGAGTTGTAGCCTCTCCCCGATGTTATTCAATCTGTATATTGAGCAAGCAGTGAAGGAAACAAAAGGAAAATTCAGAGTAGGTATTAAAATCCATGGAGAAGAATGAAAAACTTTGAGGTTCGCCGATGACATTGTAATTCTGCCAGAGACAGCAAAGGACTTGGAAGAGCAGTTGAACGGAATGGATAGTGTCTTGAAAGGAGGATATAAGATGAACATCAACAAAAGCAAAATGAGGATAATGGAATGTAGTCTAATTAAGTCGGGTGATGCTGAGGAAGATCAGGAAATGAGACACTTAAAGTAGTAAAGGAGTTTTGCTATTTGGGGAGCAAAATAACTGATGATGGTTGAAGTAGAGAGGATATAAAATGTTGACTGGCAATGGGAAGGAAAGCGTTTCTGAAGAAGAGAAATTTGTTAACATCGATTATAAATTTAAGTGTCAGGAAGTCGTTTCTGAAAGTATTTGTATGGAGTGTAGCCATGTATGGAAGTGAAACATGGACGATAAATAGTTTAGACAAGAAGAGAATAGAAGCTTTTGAAATGTGGTGTTACATAAGAATGCTGAAGATTAGATGGGTAGATCACGTAACTAATGAGGAGGTGTTGAATGGGATTGGGGAGAAGAGAAGTTTGTGGCACAACTTGACTAGAAGAAGGGATCGGTTGGTAGGACACGTGTTGAGGCATCAAGGGATCACCAATTTAGTATTGGAGGGCAGCGTGTACGGTAAAATTCGTAGAGGGAGACCAAGAGATGAATACACTAAGCGGATTCAGAAGGATTTAGGTTGCAGTTGTTACTGGGAGATGAAGAAGCTTGCACAGGATAGAGTAGCACGGAGAGCTGCATCAAACCAGTCTCAGGACTGAAGACCACAACAACAACAACAATTGGATAGATAAAAAATCTACTCCCCAAGTGGCAGAAGAACACATACATAAAAGATTGTTGTGATTGGCAAGGCAACTTACTGTACGGTAAGTCTCCACTGACCAGCGGTTCTGGGTGACTTTCCCGAAATCTACCCCTTTTCCTAGACCTCTCCAGTTCTTTTCCTTCACCATTCTTCCTTCCCCTTCAACCCTTCTACCTGAAGCATGATCCACTGGCTCTGAAAGCTTGCCAATCACAACAGACTATTATGTGTGTGTTCTGCTGCCACTTGATGAGTAGATTTTTTATCAATCCAATTAAATAATTTTACCAATAATTGATTGTTTTCATTGTTATACTAGCCAAAGCATTAGAATAAGTTGAAAATACAAATAATTCATAAAAATCTAGTGACTTACTAGAAATTATATGTGGTATTTTGAAACAGATGACAAATGAAGCACTGGAGTTGGTCACCTATGGTGCATCTTCCACAATAGCAATGCTTGCTAGAGACAGTTTTGCCAATTTCTATCATGCACCTACACAGCACTTCAAATGTACCTATGTCATCTTGGAAGCCTGTACAGAAGTGAAAAACTTTGTAACAAAGAAATAAAGAAAAATGTCAACATATGATGGTCTAGAAGTTCCTATAAAGCAACCTTAAACACCTATAACAGTGTCACTGAGAAAAACGCTTTGTTATAAATAAGCAAACAACTTTGTAAAAGATGAACTGCCAGTGACATGCCATAGTCTTTCGAATCCAGACTTTGTGATTAAGCTGCATTTACAAGAGGAAAGATTCATCGCAGCCTCCCCCACCGTGTCGTCCCCTTTGGATCTGCCATTAATATCATTTACATTTGTCTTCTCCTTGCTGTTCTTATCTAAATTAGTCTTTTCTGCTTTGTTTGTAACTATTTTAAGTTTTCCTTCATTCTCTTATCTTTCTCAGTGTTCAAACCATTGTCAATAGATATTGGTATTACAAGATCTTACAGAAAAACCATCACTTATTATTTTGGATCTGTAGCAATTAAACTGCACTGATCAACTATCTATCCAGTTTTGCTTTCTTTCACACTGGGGCTCAAAAATTTTATTTAGGATTTAACTGCTACCTTTTGCCACAATAAGTGAAAGTGCTTTTGCCAAAGCAAGAAAGCATCTGTTGTATAAGGTAAATGTGAAGTCATGTTTGCCATTAATTTTAGTTTTGATTTATTTACATACATTGTGCTTTTTCATTCATTTATTTAATAAACATACATTGTAGGGTAGGACTACATTTGTTCTGCCTGATGAAAAAATACATTCCCGAATGTCACCGGCCTGGGCAAATCCATCGCTGGAGGTGCTGTTTCACATCCTATAATCTGTATACTTTTTCTTGTCCCCTGAGACCCATAGTTCTGTCATTTCATGCCTTTTGCAGCTTGCACCAACGTATGCAATTTAACACTGTTGAGGGCTGCAGCGAACAGTTGTTCAGTTTGCAGTGAGCAGATACATGTTTGTTTCTTCGTGTTTATGTGGTGTGCTATGTATATGTACTGCACTGAAGCTAAACATCAATATAAACAAGCAATTTCATGACAACTGTGTCTTCTGAATGTCATTTATACCAGAGCAAGCTGTCAGTATGACATACTAACAGTGAGCTCTAAGTAGACTGTGAGAACTCTACTCGCATCTACTCGCCAGTTGTTACTCTCCCTGCAGCAGTCATAATGCTCCATGCCGCACACTGTGCTCTGATCAGGGAACAAGAAAAAATTGAGTTAAATAAGTTAATTTTGGTGTAAATAACTTAATTTTTGTTGAAATAACTTAATTTTGGCTAAGATAATTAGTTTGGGGTTACAAGGCAAAACGTATTGGACTGCAAATGCTTCACTTCTGTTTCACTGACTGATGAAATTCTTGAAGTTGGCCCTGATAGCAAGTGAGAGTTTAGTTCCTGCTTTCCCAAACCAATATAAAGTTTTTGTAGTTTCAATAGTTTTTAACTTTTACAATGTATCTGTTCATAATGTTCTAGCAAATGATAAGTGGGTAGTTTTCTTTCATTTTGAGAGCATACAGGCTATGACTCAATTAAAAACCTGTGCACAGACTCATTACTTTCACAGATAATATTCACTGCACAAGTAAACACACTGGAATTATCTGTAGCATTCATACAAACATAAATTTTTGAAATGTTAAGAATACTAACAATAATCTTAAAGTATTCATTGTTCAGCAATGAAATTTGTAATCAGGGGCTGATTACAGTTTCAGCACTGGAATGGCACTCATAAGTTACTGATGTACAAAACATTAAATGGCTATAATGACTTACATAGTAAATGTAAGAACTGTTAGCTAACAGTAACGGGAATATGTTCAAAAGCAATCTATAGCTGGTGTGGAAGAAGGCATGTTTGTTTGCAGGCAATGACTGTAGGACAGATGGTAAAAATATATATTATTGTACTGAAATCCATACTAAATAGCACTTTTGGTTATCTCCTCATCTCCTGCTGTTGCAGCTAAATGTGCAGTTCTGTTACGAAATTCCTGTGGGATGTCCATTAAAAAAATCATTGGTCAGATGTTCAATGCCACTACTTGTATTTGGTCATTGAAAACAAGGATCAATAAAGTACTGACTAGAGTTTTCAATTTCTGCCCATCTGGTACTTATTTCATGTGAAAGTTAAGTTTCAGTCTTGGTATTTAATAGATTTAGCTTTCAAAGAAACTGCTTATGTAATGTGATTTCCATGTTAGATGGTTAATTAAATTTTCTACAGATCATCTGAAAAAATTCCACCAAAATTAAGTAGAACAAATCACTGAATCATGATTGTTTTGCATGTGGCTGCATACTGATTAAATGAAGAGCACTAAATACAATAATTGCTTAAATTTAACAACTACTCAACTTCACGGAAAGATAGGTAAGTGACCTTAGAAGCAGTAGGGGCAGATTTGTCTAAGTGCCTTCAGAAATATGTGTAGAAGCTTAAGTTGGAATTATTGGTGATGCACTCTAATCTCCAATAGTTGTCATTACATTACAAAGAACTGATAATCTTTTGCATCAACTACACTTTCACACAATCATTGTCTGGCATGTAACTAGGCACACAAATCCTTTACATGGTTCATTTCCCAGGATCTTAGGGCTGACAGGTCACACAAGGGTAGTAGGAGAGTCAGTGCATATACAGGATCTGACTACAAACCCAAAGTCATGAAAACATTGAAACATAATGAAGAAAGACAGGTGGAATTCATGTTCATCAAAACAAGTTTGCAGAACCAGAAATATTTAATTAGCATTATACACTAAATAGTCAGAACTTTATGACCACTGAGCTACTATTGATATAAACCCGTTCAGGCGACAACAGTGCCACATGGCAAGGAATGACTGCTACTCAGACACATGATGGTGCTTGTAGTATCAGTAAGAGTGATATTAGTGTGTTGAATTGGGAAGGTGCGTGATCTATCTGATTTTGATCAAGGGCAGATTTTGATGGCCCAGAGGCTCAGCACAAGATTTTAGAAACTGCATAACTTGTTGGATGTTTGAGAAATGCTGCAGTGAGTGTCTTGAACAAGTGGGTGAAACAAAAGTGAAACCATGTCAGGACATGACAGGGGGGTTAACTGTGATGGAACTAATGTCAGGCTTTAATGCTGGATAGAGTAAAACTGGGTCTGATCAAATAGTGCGCCAAACACTCCTGTACTGTGGCACAGAGACAAGCTGTTGACGGCTCGATTATGCTTTGGGGCACATTCATGTGGGCATTCACGAATGCAGTGGAGCTCGTTGCAAGGCACAATGAGGACCCAGGAATAACGTATGCTAGTTGCAGACCATGTACACCCCTTCATGACGATAATGTTTCCTGACAACAGCAGCATTTTTCAAAATAGATAATGTGCTATGTCATGGGGCCAGGAATGTGATGGACTGGTTTGAGGAACACAGTGGGGAGTTCCAGTTGATGTGCTGGCCCCTCCAACTCACCAGATATGAAGACAGGTGGTCATAATGTTCTGGCTGATCAGTGTATATAATTTACAAAAAATCTGCAGACTGAATTCTTTATTGTCAATAAGAGCATATCATCATAGCTGGAGACGTGAACACTATAATGATACAGCATACCCCAAGACTCTAATGAAGAGACTGATCCCACATTATTTGTATGCATCCGGGTGGCTGCTGGACGAGTCAGTGCTTTCTAGGTACTTTTATATATATATATAACTAACACCAACCTGTCAGAACTCCGGAGATGGGAACTTGCTCTTCAATATATCCTCTCTTCTCGTTATCCGCCAGGCCTCAACCTCCACTAATTTCAAGGTGCCGCGGCTCATACCTCACCTGTCTTTCAACAACATCTTTACCTCTGTACTTCCGCCTCGACTGACATCTCTGCCCAAACTCTTTGCCTTTACAAATGTCTGCTTGTGTCTGTGTATGTGCGGATGGATATGTGTGTGTGTGTGTGTGTGTGTGTGCGCGCGTGTGTATACCTGTCCTTTTCTCCCCCTAAGGTAAGTCTTTTCACTCCTAGGATTGGAATGACTCCTTACCCTCTACCTTAAAACCTACATCCTTTCATCTTTCCCTCTCCTTCCCTCTTTCCTGACGAGGCAACCGTTGGTTGGTTGGGAAAGCTAGAATTTTGTGTGTATGTTTGTGTTCGTTTGTGTGTCTATCGACGTGCCAGCGCTTTCGTTTGGTAAGTCACATCATCTTTGTTTCAGTATTGTCCATCCGAGTTTTGTGATCACTTCCATGGTTTTTTCACTGAGATGTGGGCGTGCATTGTCGTGCAACAGCAAAACATCCTGCTTTTGCTGATGTGGTAGAACACAACTCAGTTGAGCTTGAAGTTTCTTCAGTGTCATCACATAGGCATCAGAATTTATGTCGGTTCCACTTGGCATGATGTCCACAAGCAAGAGTCCTTCAGAATCGAAAAACACCGTAGCCACAACTTTTCCAGCAGAAGGTGTGGTTTTTGATTTTTTTCCTTGGGTGAAATTGCATGATGCCACTCCATTGATTGCCTCTTCATCTCTGGTGAAAAATGGTGAAGCCATGTTTCATCACCTGTCACAATTCTTCCAAGAAATTCATCTCCACCATTCTCGTACTGTTCCAAAAGTTCACAGCATACCGTTTTTCTTGTTTCTTTGTGAGCCACTGTCAACTTCCTGGGAACCCACCTGGGACAAATCTTTTCTAACGCCAACACTTTCAGTATTCTGCAAACACTTCCTTCCCTATCCCAACGTAGCATGACAATTCGTTCACTGTGATGCATCTGTCAATAGTCACCAATTCGTTAACTCTCTGCACGTTGTCTGGAGTGTGTGCAGTACGAGGCCTGCCACTCCGAGGACAGTCCTCTATATTGCCGTGCCCACTTTCATCACGTAACCTGCTTGCCCACCGACAAACTGTACTGTGATCGACAGCATCATCTCCATACACCTTTTTCAACCTCTTGTGAATGTTTCCCACTGTCTCGTTTTCACATCACAGGAATTCTACGACAGCACATTGCTTCAGACGAACGTCAATGTAGTAGCAATCTTGAAGACATGCTGTGATGGCGCCACTAACGAGAACAGATTGAACTAAGTTTGAAAACAAGTGGGAAGGATGTACCTACACACTGTAAAACTTTCACACCTGCAGAGTGAAAACTGTATTTTCACAAAAAATAGTGTGCATTTCTTTTGGAGTGACCCTCGTATTTAAAAGGGGTGAAAGAAGAGGATGAATTCATGAAAATTGGTAATGACATCTGTAGATATCAGAACCATGATTCCAACTGGAAGTTAGTTAAAAGTTATCTGGGTAAGACAGGATATGAGAAAGTGGAGCAGTATTATAAAGTGCACAAGGGTATACTTTTCAGAGGCTACAGTGCAGACAGTGATGCTTGGAGATTGTGTTGGCCAGAGCAGTATACTGAGGTATTGATAAAGTATGCACATGAGAGTTTCAGACATTGTGGGACACTGAAATGTATCCGAAAGATCCAAGAAAATGTGTAACATGGCCAGGAGAGTGAGGAAGCAGTTATCTACATGTGACAGGTGCCAGAGGGTAAAAGTTATTAATCAAACCTGCAAAGGGTGTATACAAAACATCTTGCCAAGAGAACAACTACAATTGTAGCAGTTGATTTTTATGGATCATTGCCTAAGACTAAAGGAGGATTTTGTTATATATTTGTCACGGTGGATCTTTTTTCAAAATTCATTACACTGTATCCGTTGAAGAAGGCAACAAGTAAAACCATTATTTTGAAAACTAGAGGACACTGTTTCACAAAGGTAGGAAAACCGAAGAGCATCCTTTCTGACAATGGAGCACAATTTACTTCTAAACTTTGGAAAACATTTGTTGAGGATGAGAACATAAACCATATTGTGATATCTGCTTATCACCCATCAAGCAATCCAGCTGGACATTACATAAGAGAAATAGAGAGATTATTTAGAACTTATTGCAACAACAATCATGTAAGTTGGATAGAGTATGTAGACAGCTTTGAAGACATACTGAACAGCTTACAACATTCATCTACTGGGTTCTGCCCATATGAAATAATGTACCACAAGAAACCACTGAATCTGATCAATGAAGTAATGGGAATCAGGTCGCTTAGTTGCCTTTATAACCTTAACACCACTTGTATTAAACTCGTATTTATTCTAACTGCACAATTACACATATACGCACATAAACAAGCCTTGCGAGCATCACCGGTCGAAACGTAAACACACACTGCACTAAGGTGCGCGCCAAGACCCGCGTGCTACGAGCATGTCAGTGCACAGAGATACCACTCTGCTCTATTCCGGTGGTCGATGATCGTCACAGAGCCCCCCCCCCCCCCCCCCCCTTCAGTGCAGAGCACGGTGAGAGGAGGTGATGTAGGTTGGCGTAGTGATTCGTCCGTTGTGATGAAGTTGCAGTGCACACTGGTGGGCGTAGCGGGCGGCTGAAACGGGAAACTGGGATCAAGCGGCCAGGCGATGTGGGGGCGTGGTGTGCCGTGAGTGGCATGCGAATGCAGAGGTGGCCGTCCTCGTCAATTGAAGCGGTGATTGCCGCCACCTCCACTTCTGTCGGTACTGCAAATGTGTGTAGGAGTGTAACCTGGGTGGCCGAATTGTCCAATGTGCGGGGGGGAACGTGCAGGATGAACAGTGTCCCATCTCGTAGCTGGAGAGACAGGTCCTCGACCAGAAAAGGTGATGCGTCAATGTGGAAAATGGCGACGCTGGCGTTGTCGGTCTGCGTCGGCCAGTCGACGGAAACACAAAGGTTAGGGGAGGGAGGGGTGAAACCTTCACACGCGACCTTTCCTCCAGCCTCTGAGCTGGGGGGACAACACAAACCACTGGTGTCACACGCATCATCAGACACATCGTCACACGTGTCACAGGTACCGGAGGGGGGGGGGGGTTCGGCGCATTTGAGGTATTAGAGATGGAAGGTGGCACGAGAGTGTGGTCGGGATGGAAGTTGTATTCTGAATTTGCCTCGTCGTTGAGGTGCCGAGCTGGTTTAAGGCGCGAGACGGACACTGTTTGTATTTTATCGTTGCACAGAATGTCAAAGGTCTGCAGCGAGCGGCTTATCACTTAGTGTGGGCCCGAGTTGGACGGGTGTAGTGCGGGTCGTAAAGTATCATCGCGCAGCATCACGTAATCGCAAACGTGTAGGTCTTTGTGCACGAAGACACGAGGGACCGTGTGTGCTCATGGGGGCGGGGGTATACATTCGCGGCGGAGTGTCAGATGCGATCTATAAGCGTCGGAAGTTCTGACTTCTGGGGAGGATCGGAATTCTCGATGAATTGTGCTGGCAGGACGAGGGGTTCTCCGTACAACAATCCCGCTAGGGAGGCTTGCAAATCGTCTTTGTAAGCCGAACGGACACCTAGTAATACCCAGGGGAGGGCTTCGGACCGAGATCTGGACATCAGCGCTGCCTTTAATGTGCGGTGCCAGCGCTCGACCGACCCATTGCTTTGCGGGTGGTAGGCAGTTGTACGTAATTTGTTTGCACCGCATAGATCGCATAATTTGCCAAAGAGTACAGCTTCAAATTGTCGCCCTCGGTCCGTCGTGACCGAAGATGGGCAACCGAACCCTGCGATCCAGGAGGCGATGAAGGCCCGTGCGACAGAGTTTGCGGTAATGTCTGTTATTGGCATCGCCTCCACCCACCGACTAACACAGTCGATTATAGATGATATGTATCAGAAACCCTCGGAAGGGGGGAGCGGTCCGACCAGGTCAAGATGGACGCGACGGAACCTGCCTTTCGGTACCTCAAACGAGCCTGACGGTGGGTATGCGTGACAGCCGACCTTAGCACGTTGGCAAGGTATGCGTGCCCGTGTCCAGTTTTTGCAGTCTGCTCTAACCCCAGTCCATACGAATCGCTCTTTTATGAGGTGTGTGATAGCCAGAATACTGGGATGTGCTAGGTCGTGGATAGTGGCAAACAACTTACGGCGCAAGGCGGCCGGTACTAAGGGATGGGCAGTACCTGTGGAGACGTCACAGAGGACTGGAAAGGCCGAACCTGGAATTCGGCGGGGCTCAATTGAGAGCGAGGTTGACTCGCTATTCAGTAACTGTTGAGTGTCGTCATCCGCTTGTTGCTGGGCAGCTGGGTCGTTGAAGTCCCAAGAAAACGAGATCGTACTGACCCGTGACATGTAGTCAGCAACGACGTTGTCTGCACCCTCGATATAACGGACGTCTGTTGTCTGTTCTGAATTGACATATTAGGTCCATGTGTCTGAAACGGCGGGGGTGTGGGGGGGAAGTTCGATTGTGGGATTACACACGGCGTCCGCCAACTTTTATTAATAGAGGTGGAGCCCCTCTACGCCCACACCGGCATGATGGCCAACAGAAAAGGTCTTCTGCCATCTCTGCATAAGGGTTAGTATTCACTAAAGTGAAGTGTCGCAGGATGTGGGTACTGCGATGTTTCGTACGTCTGGTTATGGTTAACCATTAATACGCGCTCATCTGGAGATAGATTGATCGTAATCTGACGAAGGGTAGCGGTTTGAAGGGCAGAGGAAAAAAAGTGCCAAAGCAAGAGCGAAGGGAAAAAAACCTCTGCGAAAGTTAGGTCGGGCGGCAAGAGCAGTAGCGGTTGTCTTGCTGCCTGCGATAGGTTGTGCAAGGATAGGCTTTGTTAGTAGTGGGTATCATGCATGTCGATACCTTGACGATGTGCGTTTGTGCTGCTCGGCGGCTGGCGCTGGGTGCTGGTACAGAGTCCTTGTTCAGCGTCCTGCAACCTGCAACAGTTAGGTTTGTTATCGGTCTTGTGTCCGATAGGTCATATACCGGAGGCACAGTGTGAGGGAGTGTTGGCAGATTGTTTGTGCGTCTGTGGGCGAGCTCGTCGGTGTCCTTGCTGTGGCCTGTTGGTCGGCTCTAATAGCAGCTGGTAGTTGCCAGTCAGTGTTGCTGATATGCAGGGGCTTGCCGACGTTTGTCGCTGTTTGCGTATGTTAGTTTACCATAGGTGGTTATGCCCTAGCTAGCAGTGTCTTTGGCCGCTTGTGTTTCCACCTGTGGTTGTGATCGTAGTTTCCCAGAGTGAGGATGAAAGGATTGTTCGAGTGTCTCGAGTTCCTGTATAGTCGTGTGGCGTGTTTCTTGAATACTTCCTTGAGGGTATCAAGGCGGTATTCATGGTGAAGATCCACGGTGCGTGTGTAGCGTGGAGCATTGCTGATGATTCGTAGCACCTTGTTCTGTATGATCTGCAGGAGGCGCAGTCGTGTGGGAGCTGCGTATCCCCAGACGGGAGCTCCGTACGTCATCAGAGGTCTAATCAGTGTCATGTATAAGAACCTCGACACCCTCCTATTCAGTGTGCTTTCCTTGTTGAGCATTGGGTAGAGCTGTTTGAGCCTCGCGTGCGCTCGGTTGGCAACGTATTTGATGTGGTCCCCCCATGTAAGTTTCCGGTCCAGCCAGACACCAAGGTATCTGACTTTCTCTCGGAAACGTATTGGGCGTGTATGTAGTGTCATCAGTCTACAGTGTTGGTGTTTGCGCAGTAGTTTCGGTCTGCGTGTGAACAGAACTGCTTCGCACTTGTCAACGTTTACTTCAATACGCCATCGCTCCAGCCAAGGCTCAGCTGTTCTGAGTGCTGTCTGTATTCGTGAGTTGATGTTCGACGGTTTCCAGTCTTGCGCGAGGATGGCTGTGTCATCCGCGTAGACGGCTAACGTCCTGTTTCGTGTCGCTGGGAAGTCATTAATGTACAGGTTAAACAAGATGGGCCCTAGGATGCTTCCTTGGGGTACTCCAGCTTGATTACCGTGTTGTGATGATTGTTTATCCTGCACGTTAGTGTTGAAACATCTGTTCGTGAGATATGAGTGTATGAGACGTACGAGTCCGTCTGGGAAACCAGCTTCGCTTAGTTTGCGTATGAGTCCGTTGTGCCAGAGACGATCGAAAGCCTTTTCGATGTCTAGGAACACGGCCACTGTGGCTTTGTTCATGTTGTAGCCGAGTGTTATATGTTCGACTACGCGGAGGAGTTGTTGTGTTGTCGAGTGGTGATTCCTAAAGCCGAATTGCTCCGGTCTTAGGGTGTCATTGGCGATGCAATGCCTAGTGATACGTTTCAGTATTACCTTCTCAACAATCTTGCTGAGCGAGCACAGCAGACTGATGGGTCGGTAATTTTGTGGGAGGGAGTGGTCTTTCCCTGGCTTCCTGAACATCAGGACCTTGGCCGCCTTCCAAAAGTCAGGGAAGTGTTGGTGTGTCAGGATGGCATTCGTTAAGTGTGTGAGGTATTCTACGGCTTTATCCGTGAACTCCTGGAGGACACGGTTTTGAATGCCATCAGGCCCAGGGGCTTTTCTAGCGTTGGTGTGCTTGATAGCCCATGTGACTTCATTTGTGCTAGTACGTCTTATTTCGTTGCACGAGGGCTGGGCTACAAGTCGTGTAACCTCCTGGTCCGTTTCAAGTGTGAATGCTGGGTCTGAAGGAGCCAGATTCGGCATGAAAGACGCTGCAAGTGTTGTGGCCATAAGCTCTGCCTTCTCCGTCGCGGAGTAGGCCGGGCCGTCTGGTCCTTGTAACGTGGGAATGTAATGTTTCTCCCTGGCGAAGTGTCTGGCCAGCTGCCACACGCCAGGACGTGTGGTATCCAGCCGAGCGAGTCTCTGTCCCCATTGTTCGTTTCTGAATGTTTGAATTTTATTCCGTATTATGCCCTGGAGTCTGCTGACGTGCAGTTTATAGAACGGGCGCCTGGTACGCTGCCAGTATCTCCTGAGGCGGTTCCTCATTGAGATAAGGCCCAGGATTTCCTGGGGCAGGGCCGTCTGTATGGCGTTTTTGAGGCCGTACGGCACGTAACAGTATTCGTACAGTCCAAAAGAGGTGATAATTTCTGTTTTAGGGATGTCGTACAGGTACATGGGGATCTGATGGTACACTTTTTGGCAATCAAGTACACTGAAAACGCGTGCACCATGGAGTTGTTGGGCGAAATCTTGTATGTTTGGTATAGGGTAGTTGTCTAAAATCGTTCTGGCATTCAACTGTGGGTAGTCACCACACAAACGAAATGAACCGTCCTTCTTGGGCACTAGATGCATAGGAGAGGACCAATTGCTGTTGGATGGACGGACAATACCTGAATCTAACAGCTTCTGTACAGCGGTTTTGGCATGCTGTAATCTGGTGGCATTAAGGCGTCGAGCCTTGATGTGTACTGAGGGGCCTTCCGTGGTGTCCGAATGGTGACAGGTACAGTTAGTAATCGCGCCTATCACCTGCGGGACACCCTGGGGAACCACACTGGGACTAGGTGGAGTAACACGCACTACATTAGAGGTAGGAATGTCACTGACCTGCGGGAAAATGCATCGTTGCGGAGGTATCTGTGCCTCGGTGGAGTTCTCGTGGGTGTATCCCCGCGGTGCGGAAGCGTGCCCTGCTGCCTCCCATGCGAGTGGCAGGTCGGCTGGCGTGGCGGTGATCAGCTGCTGCAGGCGCGCGTTTTCGGCGCGAAGGTCGCAGATCTCGAGGCGCCGGGTTATCAGGCGCGACCGGGCGGTGGAGAGCTCTGTCATGAGATGGACGTGTTTGGCTGTCACGGTGGGCAAGGTATCACAGTGTGTGGCAGGGGCCGGGGGGAAGGTGGCGAAAATCCCCGGTATCCTGTTGCCGGAAGCGTGATGCAGGAGGACTGCTGTCTCGAGGTCTGGCGAGAGCTCGAAGTTATGCAGGAAATCCGTACCGATAATGGGGCAGTCGACATCTGCGACGCAAAATGTCCGGGTGCAGCATAAATCGGACGAGAGATTTAGTTGGAGTTCGGCTGAACCGTGGACGCGAATTGCGGAATTGTTGGCTGCTCGCAGTGGCACGGTGGGCGTCAATGTCGAAGATGGGGCACTCGACTTAGGGATGACGCTACCATTGGCGCCCGTGTCCACGAAGAAATAGAGTGTCCTCGTCCTGTCGTGGATGTGCAGTCTGCCGGCACGGTGGGCAGTGGGGGTGGCCAGTCGATAATGTTTTTGGCGCACTAAACTGCCGGTGCGAGCCGTGGCACCTATTCTGAGTCGCGCTTCCCGTTTGGGTAGTTGGAGGGTGCGCGACAAGAACGCGCGGCGTCGCAGAACGCGATATGATACCAGCATGGAGGGTATGCTGGGTGTTGTGCCTGAGGCGGCGAGCCGGCAACGTCACGTGGCGTGTTCTGTTGCGCCCGCATGGAGGTGGGTGGACAACCGGTCGAGGAACCGTAACAAGTACGGCCGTCTGGCCACCAGGGGGCTCCATCGGCTGTTGCTGCGAGCTGCGCCCCCGGCCTCTA
Organism: Schistocerca americana; assembly: GCF_021461395.2. Lineage (NCBI taxonomy): Eukaryota > Metazoa > Arthropoda > Insecta > Orthoptera > Acrididae > Schistocerca > Schistocerca americana. The sequence goes on from NC_060119.1 coordinate 1,266,298,272, forward strand.
TTGGCCGGCTGGTGAAACGTAGTAGACGTGACGGCAGTGTCGCCAACATTCGGAGTGTCGGAAAAACAAGAGGATGCGACCTGACGATGTTTGATGATGGAGTATGCCTGGTCCGCCAGGAGTTCAAATGGTTCAAATGGCTCTGAGCACTATGGCACTTAACATCTGTGGTCATCAGTCCCCTAGAACTTAGAACTACTTAAATCTAACTAACGTAAAGACATCACACACATCCATGCCCGAGGCAGGATTCGAACCTGCGACCGTAGCTCCGCCAGGAATAGTTTTTCCTGCAGAGCGGCGTTTTGGTAAGCCAGCAGGTGTAGTACGAGGTGCATTCAAGTTCTAAGGCCTCCGATTTTTTTTCTAATTAACTACTCACCCGAAATCGATGAAACTGGCGTTACTTCTCGACGTAATCGCCCTGCAGGCGTACACTTTTTTCACAACGCTGATGCCATGATTCCGTGGCAGCGGCGAAGGCTTCTTTAGGAGTCTGTTTTGACCACTGGAATGGAAAATCGCTGAGGCAATAGCAGCACGGCTGGTGAATGTGTGGCCATGGAGAGTGTCTTTCATTGTTGGAAAAAGCCAAAAGTCACTAGGAGCCAGGTCAGGTGAGTAGGGACCATGAGGAATCACTTCAAAGTTGTTATCACGAAGAAACTGTTGCGTAACGTTAGCTCGATGTGCGGGTGTATTGTCTTGGTGAAACAGCACACGCGCAGCCCTTCCTGGACGTTTTTGTTGCAGTGCAGGAAGGAATTTGTTCTTCAAAACATTTTCGTAGGATGCACCTGTTACCGTAGTGCCCTTTGGAACGCAATGGGTAAGGATTACGCCCTCTCTGTCCCAAAACATGGAGACCATCATTTTTTCAGCACTGGCGACTACCCGAAATTTTTTTGGTGGCGGTGAATCTGTGTGCTTCCATTGAGCTGACTGGCGCTTTGTTTCTGGATTGAAAAATGGCATCCACGTCTCATCCATTGTCACAACTGACGAAAAGAAAGTCCCATTCATGCTGTCGTTGCGCATCAACATTGCTTGGCAACATGCCACACGGGCAGACGTGTGGTCGTCCGTCAGCATTCGTGGCACCCACCTGGATGACACTTTTCGCATTTTCAGGTCGTCATGCAGGATTGCGTGCACAGAACCCACAGAAATGCCAACTCTAGAGGCGATCTGTTCAACAGTCATTCGGCGATCCCCCAAAACAATTCTCTCCACTTTCTCGATCATGTCGTCAGACCGGCTTGTGCGAGCCCGAGGTTGTTTCGGTTTGTTGTCACATGATGTTCTGCCTTCATTAAACTGTCGCACCCATGAACGCACTTTCGACACATCCATAACTCCGTCACCACACGTCTCCTTCAACTGTCGATGAATTTCAATTGGTTTCACACCACGCAAATTCAGAAAACGAATGATTGCATGCTGTTCAAGTAAGGAAAACATCGCCATTTTAAGTATGTAAAACAGTTCTCTTTCTCGCCGCTGGCGGTAAAATTCCATCTGCCATACGGAGCTGCCATCTCTGGGACGTATTGACAATGAATGCGGCCTCATTTTAAAACAATGCACATGTTTCTATCTCTTTCCAGTCTGGAGAGAAAAAATCGGAGGCCTTAGAACTTGAATGCACCTCGTACGAGGTCTGGCGGTAATTTCACAAGCCACAACGCCCAGAGTGCAACATCGGGGAGTTGCTCCTTGCTCCTTGGGCCCTTAAATGGCGCCAAAGTTGTGAAGGCGTACGGTTCCCTATTGGCACGTCGTGAATTAAGCAGTGGATGGCTTCTGCTGGAGGGCGAGATAAGCACTCGATGATGTGAGCTCTTGCGATGGCATATTTGTGCTGGCTTGGTGGTGAGAGCAATAGGTCACTGACCAGGTCCGGTTCATCGTGGAGGTGGGTAATTAAACAAATGAAACGTGTGTCATATCCCCACACTCCGTGAATGTCCAGAATATTGTCCACTAACACAAACCATGATATAGCGTTGTCCTTCTGTAGTTGTGGCAGCTTTGGAAACCACCCTACAGGTGGCTGCTGTGGCATTGTGGGAAGATGGTGATTGGGGGGGGGGGGGGGGTAGCGGGGGCCCGGAAACTGGTATAGGGTGGAGTGTCTGTACTGTAGCGCAATTAGGCCTCTGACCACACGACACACACGGCGTGGGAGCAAACGCGGTAGGTGCAGGTGTTGCGGCTGCTGCAAATGTGGTCGCATGCTGTTGGTATGTCGGGAACGTAGCAGTATGCGCTTCAGGCATGTGTCGGGCTGGTATGTAACATACTCATACGGGATGATGCTGAGCCCTGTGGTGAGGGAAGTCCTTGTTTCACCTGTGGTATGAAGTCTGGGAACTGCCACACGTTTGGATGCACTGCAACATGTGTGGGCCACGGTGCGTGGACTGTACTAGAGGGGTTATGTTGTGCACACAGGTTTAACACTGTAGTCGGAGCCATCGATGGCTGAATTACCAGCAATTCGTCCATGGATGAAATTGTAGTTAAACTCATCTCGAGTTCTGGGTCACAAATCACGTGGTGGTTCATCAGTGCGTAATGGTGGCAGGAGGAGAGATGAGAAACACGCGTACTGTGGTCGTATTGAAAAAGTCCGGGGTCACCACTATGGGAATCAGTTCAGTTAGCTGCCATAATAACCTGAACACTTGTATAAAACTCGTATTTATTCTAACTCCACAATTACACATATACACACACAAACAAGCTTCGCGAGCATCACCTGTCGAAACGTAAACTCACACTGCACTAAGGAGTGCGCCAAGATCCACGTCCTAAGAGCGTGTCAGTGCGCAGAGATACCACTCTGCTCTATTCCGGTGGTCGATGACTGACACAAATTAATTGAATTTCCAGCGTATAAGGCTATGAGTTCACCGGAAAGAGAAGAAATAGTCGAGAAAGTAATGGAACAAAAAGGGAAATTGAGGAAAAACAAACATGAGAAGAAATTGAAACCAACAAATTTTAAAATCAATGATCTAATCCTGGTGAAAACACATGAAAAATCCAAGGCTATAAGAATGAATTGAAGAAATTCTTTGACATATATATTGGTCCATTCAAAATTCACTCTATGCCACACCCAAATACATACTGGTTAGTGTGTCCAAAGTCTGAAAGGTTATTTGGTTTACGTAACATAACTGAACTGAAACCCCATAAGCAAGTGTCAAACACCAAGAAAAAATAAGCTAATGTAAAAAGCCCTCAGGAGGACACATCTTTGTGTCAAGTGCTTGGTGAGCACTAGGTCTCCGAGCTATGTAGCATTCTATTTTCTTCATTTCATATTTCAGATGCTACTCTTTTACTCATCTATAAATGTATAATAAAGTTACCTCTTACTGAAAATACTCTCCATTCCCTGCAGTATAAGTTTTCTGTATGTAGTATGACTATTGAGTGACATTATTTGAGGAATAATTTGATAATATAAACTTTGTACTAAATTTGAGTTTCCTACTGTAGTAATTGTCCAGTTGTTGTAGGTACACTCTGTAGATCATGTATTTGATTTTATGGGTGGTTCTTTGATAATTACAGGCATGGTCATGATTTTATGAGTTTGCTAATGAGATATACAAGTGGACAATGTTAAAGATGTAAACATGTTACTGAATGGACAAGTTGCAATGTGAAAAAAGATATTTTGTGAAAAGTTTGTCATCACAAGATGGTGTGATAATGAACAATCTGTGAGTTTGTGCTTGATATGATAAAGAGTTAATTGAGATCTGGGGGGGGGGGGGGGGGTGTCAAATATACTGTATATGGGAACATACTGAAATATTAATCAAAAAGAAAGGATACATATATAATTTGTTTTTGTTCATTGACTTTAATCTGTATATAGCTAAACATTTACAGCTTAGAGATACTTATCTTTGTGTGATTTTGTTTATAAATATGCTAATAGTACAGGATATTATGTGAATGATTTTGACATATTTATACCTGGTGTGACCTTAATTGTAACCTGCACAAGTACTTTGAGTAATGAGTTCATCCCTGTTCGTACCTAGGGAACCATATCCAAGATTCTTACCTGAGCTGGAAGTAAAAATTAAAAACTGTAAAACTAATAGTGGACTGTGCTAGTGCAGCATAGACAGAAAAAGAGGGTTGCAAACAGAAGATGGACAGGGTAGAAGAACTGATGATTGTGAGCTGCAAATTCCTTAAGATGTGCAATGTGAACCAGTGAGTGGAGTGTTCTTAGGGGTTGTTTTACTCATTGTATCAGGCAATCTGTCACAGCATAAGTCCTACAGACAGTTACTGTAAAATTCCAGCTTCAGAAAAGTTAAAATTAAAATTCATCTTCCATTATGTTATTTTAAATACCTTTATTATACTTTCAAAACAAAGTTAAAGTATTATTACAAAGGCAAACAATGCTTACAATACAAAAGGAGCAGCAACATGCTCACTGCTCAAAAACTAAAACCAGACTGACTCCTCTTGCCAACATGGCAGTCACTATTTATATTTTCTTAACAACTGTGATCAATCCTTGGCATTGTTTAAAGTAAAATTTTGATGAATAACAATTAAAATTTACATATAAAAACTGAAAATACATGTATAAATCTATGTCTGTTCAGAACAGTAAGTACACTATGATATTAGTATGTCTGTTATTTCATTCGAGAAAAACTCTCAAATAAGGAATTACAATAATATGTTTATATTTTTGTTAATTACTGGAGACTCCCTTCACGGGAATTATTCCCTTCGTTTACAGAGCTTCTACACTTTTAACTTAAACAGATTAAACAGCTATTTTCTCAGTTACAAGTTTTTCTAGACGAGTTACATATTTTGTTTACATGTGCGATCCTGAATTAGACTGGGAAATGGTCATTTTAAATAGGCTTTAATGGGCTGTTACGTTTCAACACCCCCAGAAGGATTTGTGAAACTGAAAGTTGAACAAAACCTTTTCTGTCAGATGTATGTAACAGTCCTCATTTTATAAAAAACTGGAGTAACATGCATTTTACTTAAGATATGAGATAAACCTTATCTTTGATTAAAAATGTAAATTAATTATGAAGCATTATGCAATAATTATTACTCAATAGTACAAGGGAAGAACAAGTTATTTCTTAACTGTATGAGCTAACATGCAACCTAAGAGTTTCAAACTAATACAATATTCCTTAGTGTAAATGTACTAATCTCTGTACTTTACATAAATGTAAAATAGTCTTGATGTTTGCAGTTCGCAGACTGCTTCATAGTGAATCTTGATGTTTGCAGTTCGCAGATGCCTCCACAGTGAATCTTGATATATGCAGTACGCAGACTGCTTTTTAGATAATCTTGAAGTTTGCAGTACACAGACTGCTGTTTAGGATAAAGTGTCTGACCAATGACCAATCTTACTATTTTTCGTTTGTCAAGACACTTCCAACGCCACTTTCCCACCTTTAAAATGATTCAAACATGATACATAAGAGCGCAGTTACATATATCTCTGAGTGACAATATAAGTGACTAATACATCATACTGGTTGTGTTTTATAAGTAACTGAAACAGCACCAACAACTTCGTGGTTGGGCCTTATATACAGGTGTGTTTTCACCACTTGGGTGTGAATACACAATAAATGAATCATAAATAATTGGCACATCATAACATTTATATGGTAGAACATTGGTTCATAAGTGACACATACACCATGGCAGTTATATCATTGAGCATTTATTTAAGTAAAATCAGTATCTTCAACAGTGCAAAAATACTCTCCTATAAAATAGGGTTTGTACTTTGATGAGAAGTAAAAATTAAATAGAAAATTCGGAGTGTTAGAGTTGAAGAAGACTTGCATATAAGTGAGTTCACAATTTTGAGTGCTGGTACATATAAAAAAATTACATACAACAACCTAGGACATTGATAAATATAGAGAGTAATTACAAATATTAATAAGTGAGCCATACCTCATCATAATTACAAATATTAATGAGTGAGCCATTCCTCATGATAATTACAAATATTAATGAGTGTTCACAACTCTGAGTGCTCGTATGTAGCAAAATAAATTCATAAGTAAAATGTTTATCAATTTGGTGATTACATACAATAAAATAAGACATAAATAAATAATATAGTGGCAGAGTATGGTTACATCTAATAACACAGAAATGCTAGCTTGTTCCCCGGATCCTCCTAAAAAATAGGTTTTAGTTATTTAATAAAGTTGACACGGTAAATAAGAAGGGTCTCAGCAATAGAGACATATGCATGTGGACAGAGGGAAAGGGTAACTTGGTACTCTAATGAGAAGTAAGGAATGAAATAGAAGGTTTGGAGTGTTGGAGTTGAAGAAGAAAAGACGACAGACCCCAAAGGCAGGAAACCACCCTACCCCCCTACCCAGGACACCCACTGATCCAGTACTTCACTGTGGTGCCGGAGGGAGAAGAGTTCAAAATGGTTCAAATGGCTCTGAGCACTATGGGACTCAACTGGTGAGGTCTTAAGTCCCCTAGAACTCAGAACTACTTAAACCTAACTAACCTAAGGACAACACACACATCCATGCCCGAGGCAGGATTCGAACCTGCGACCATAGCGGTCGCGCAGTTCCAGACTGTAGCGCCAGAACCGCTCGGCCACCAGCGGCCGGCTGGGGAGAAGAGTGTTCGGCATTCCATGCACAACAGACTTGCCACAGCTTCACCTTCCCAGTTCCCGAAAATTAACCCCAACACTCCCTATTGATTGAACAACGAAAGGTGAACGAATAGCATTCTGCTGGACAGAGTAAAGGACAAATACAATGCTGTATTGGTTAACCAAGTAATAAATGCGAGACCCAACAGCTGACTTACAAGCAGTCCCTCTAGTATCTGGGTTTGATCAAACATAATTACCTAAACACATAATATTGAAACCTGTGACATATCTAGGACATATTCATGAAAATTACTAAAGCGAGGTACAGAATTACTGTGTTCCTCTAACATCTGTTGCCGCTCAAACATAAATTATTATACAAATATAACAATATAGAAATAAGGTAGCAAAATGCAATGAATACAGCATATCTCATATAAAAAAATGGACAAAGTCAATTGCCTCACTGGGTGGGTCATCCAAGTGTTACAATGTTCACATTATGTGAAGCACTTTCTTATATATCAATATATTTGCTTAACATCACAGAGTCAAGTGTGACAATGACAAAAGAAATTTTTTTTTGGTCACGTTTTCAAAATTAAACAAGAGGCACATCTGAGACATAAAATTAAAGTTATTGGAATCTCAGGCAAGTGATATAGAATTTAGAATGAAATTTTCACTCTACAGCAGAGTGTGAGCTGATATGAAACTTCCTGGCAGATTAAAACTGTGTGCCGGACCGAGACTCGAACTCGGGACCTTTGCCTTTCACAGGCAAGTGCTCTACCAACTGAGCTACTGAAACACGACTAACGCTCTGTTCTCACAGCTTCAATTCCGCCAGTATATAAAATTTTCTTTTCTAAATGTCATGGCATATATAGGTATTACATTAAGTTCAAGGACAATTTCATGTGTCTATAATATTACAAAATTTTATATAAAGCAAAGGCAATATATATATATATATATATGTTTTTCAAGTGGCAGTAATTATAAATAAGCAGTCATCAGCAGTGTGATAGGATCAATTATAGCTATAATATTGCTATTAAAAACTGCTGGCGTAGGCTGTATACCACAAGAAAGCAGTTTACTGCAAATACAATAAATAATTGCAGAGAATAGAGTTGCATGTGACAGCATATCATAGTATATGTCAGTACATCAATAGTTCTAATTTTGTGCCTGTAAGTTGTAGATTAACTACTGTAAGTGCATTTCTTTTGAAAAGAAAAGAACATTGATAATAAGTGACTGCTGAGAACAGTATATCATTGTATTAAGTATAGGCAGAAAATATTACAAGCAGCATTGCAGATGAATAAATACTCAAAGTTTGAAATTACATTGACAATACATAATTATAAAGGAATATATTGCATGTACCATTTGTATATCATTGTATTGAGTCTAGATAGACCAGATTAAACAGATGATTATAGTATGCATCGTATCGTATAGGTAGTTTTCAAGCAATTTACAAGAAACAGTAATTGTTAGCCTTTCAAACATCTATTTTCATGGAAAAATTGTGTCAGTTTTCATCTGTTGAAATGCACATAGATATAATGACTGTACCACTTGTAGGACCAAATGTCCTCATTTCTTTACAACTCAAACTCTGACTTTAGAACAACTGAACCGACATGAAAATTTCAGGTCAGGAAACCACAAGGACGGATAAAGGGATTTGCCCACAATAACTGTCAAAGGTATCTTATTCTCGTAGCGTGAATGACCTCATCCCAAATTTCTTCAGCATCTTCTTGTGGAGACTGAGAGCCACCATGGCCACAGGCCACTGCAGAATCAGATTTACATTGGCAAATTAAGTACCAGCAGGTTACTTCCTGAACACATACTGCTCAACAACTAGTTGACAGATTTATTGTTGGTCATCACCACATTAGACACGATGTAGCAATATCAGATCAGACAGGAATTGACATTGGGCACAGATATGGTAAATTCCAACATAGGCAAAGGGTAAAGTACTAGTGGTTAAATATGAATGGGATAATACTAGGAGTAAAATGGTTAGTTCAGTCACTCTAAAGGTATGATAAATATATTTATATTTCCTCATCAGCTACATATTAATGAATCAACTAGTCTTCAATTGAATGTAGATGTCCACAAAAACCATAACTATATGATGAATACAAATCCTCAATCTTTCGTTTTTCCTTTGCTACTCATTACACATGAATTATTAGTGGTCATCAGAGTATTTTCAATAAGGCATTGGAGAAAATTAACCAGCTTTCATTAATAATCAGCTAATAAGCTAACATTTGTATGTATTGAAAAACATGGACTTGCTGTAACATACAGCAGTATTGAACAGTTCAGATTTGTGTACACATTGTGACAAAGAACACTTCACATCTATACTGAGGATAAAGCATGACTTTTACAGATACCAAACATGTTGTAAACATCATCCATATCTTATAGTGTTAAGATGGCAAAAGAATAATTAAATAAGGCTACCAGTGGTTTGGTCATTGAAGTGGTAGAAAATTATGTGAAAATAAAACTATATGAATCTTAGATCCTGTGCGTCAGACCACTTCGTCCCAGTAACTATTTCCAACACAAAATTCAATTTTACTTATTGCCAACAGATGAATTACAGAAGTAATACTAACATAATAAATTTCCTTCTGATAAATGTTCCCTTTCCAATTACATACTAGATCTAATACATGTTAAGGACAAGATCATGAAAAAGTATTTTCATATTTGATAGTAAATCTACGTCTATCCAGTGACTTTCACATAATAGGTATAGTAACAGGTGAAACCAAATGAGAACACATCTATAAGGCCACAAAGAGTCTAACCTAATTGTAATCACATCTTAGCTGTAAAGTAATAGTACATTGCTATAGCAGCACAGATATCTTAAGTAAACTTCACACCAATTTTAAACATTTTCTCAACTTTTCACAAAGTCAAATGAGATTATAATTTTATCAGCATAATGAGAATAACTGTATGGACATCATGAGTAAGTATTACACCAACTCTCCTCAAAATTCATACTCTGTTTGTATTATTAAACTACACATTATTAAATCTGCCCAAAGTTTGTACTCGTATCCAGATAACCAGAAAAAGAACAGCTTTCCCAGTATAAAATACATGCACCAGTTCCTTTTGGCATCCAGTCTCTAACTACTTGTCCGAATCAGAAAGTGGAAGAGGATGAGTTTATACAGATAAGTAAGAGAGGATGTGACTTGAAAGGAAAGGGTCACACCAGCTCGGAGCCTTGGGTTCGCCACCCAAAAATTGCAAAAAGAGCTTGGAAACTCCTGAGGACAGACAATTCTTATGACATTATATGAGTGAAGAAGGCTGTTTGTATAATTTCAGCTGTGTAACATTCAGAAAAGTTAAAATTAAAATTCATTTTGCATTATGTTATTTTAAATACCTTTATTATACTTTTAAAATAAGTTAAAGTCTTTTACAAAGGCAAACAATACTTACAATGCAAAAGGAGCAGCAACATGCTCACTGCTCAAAAACTAAAACCGAACTGACTCCTCCTGCCAACATGGCAGTCACTATTTGTATTTTATTAACAATCCTCGACATAGTTTAAAGTCAATTTTTGATTAATTAACAATTAAAATTTACATATAAAAACTGAAAATACTTATATACACGTATGTCTGCTCAGAACAGTAAGTACACTACGATATTAGTACATGTCTGTCATTTCATTCGAGAATAAACTCTCAAATCAGGAATTACGATAATATGTTTATATTTTTTGTTAATTACTGGAGACTCCCTTCACGGGAATTATTCCCTTCATTTACAGAGCTTCTACACTTTGAACTGAAATAGATTAAACAGTTATTTTCTCATTTATAAGTTTTTGTAGATGAGTTACATACTTTGTTTACATGTGCGATCCTGAATTAGACTGGGAAATGTTCATTTTAAACAGGCCGTAATGGGCTGTTAAGTTTCAAGTCACAGCTAAGAAAAGAAAACTTTTAGATTTTTTTGAATTATGCATATGTATTTAGCAGCCATTCACACAAGTAATAATTGTAAGAGTGGCTGGGGTGTGTGTGTAACAATACAGCCTTCCCCAAGACTCTAATGAATAGATGGATACCACATTTTTTGTATGCATCCGGGTGGCTTCCGGACAAGTCAGTGCTTCCTAGGGACTTGTATGTGTGTCTATATTATATCACTCGGTCCAGTTTACTAAAACACATAATATTCATTGTGAAAGCATACAGAATGTAAGCTATAATTGTTTTGCCCATATATTTAATTCAGATTATTCACTGATAGTTTTTACATAATATGCTGTTATTCATATTTCTTCTGTATGTAACATATGACAAATCCCATATCATTGTACATGATAAAACGGGTGTTCAATAAACTGAAACTGAATGTTCTGGAAGGTTGTATATTATCATGATTGTCAGGGGATTGTTATCACTAACAAAATTATGTACAGATGCTGAGTTAGATGTTTAATCAAGAGATTGAAGTGTTAAATATCTGGTGGCAAATATTAAGAGGCTGTGGAAAAGCAGGCATAAGTGGCTGGTGCCTCTAATTACCTTAATTGCAGTTGATTGGTAGGTTGACACAGAGAACCTCATTATCTTGAGAAATGGCTTAAAAGTTATTGCCAAGCGATGTATTTTCATTTGTTATCTAGTTTTATGCCTGCGTCTGTAATTAATATCCTTTGTAATTACATTTCTAATTAATCTCCAATTGTTTACATCACACAACTTTCCAATTTTCTGAATTTGAGGCTTTATTTGTAAATGTTACGTATGTTGTCGGATAAAGCATGAGATTTGAACTGTCATTGATTGTTAGAAACCAAATCCACACTGTAATTAGTTACGTAACCAAAATAACACAAGAGACATTACTGTAATTAAAGTACAGGTCGATTTTTATATTTAAAACTAATGATGATACTATAAAAATTTTGTTAGTTAATATTGTATTTTATTCCTTATTCGGCTGTTACATTTTGTAGATTATAATTGTAGCATCAAAATAGTACAAATTTAATAATGGGTTATTTTGAAATTTATTGTTAAAATTCTATATAAAACAAAGCAGTGATGCTGTTAGGGAGTCAGTTGTTTTGTCAGTCAGTCAAAGAGAACTGTGAAGTATGTCAGTTAGTGTTTTTGTTAACATGACAAGTATGCAGTTCAGTTAATTAATTTTGTGAAGTTGGAAACTGTTGTATTCTTTCATCAAATGAACTCCAAGCAATATAAAGTTAAGTTAAATGCAATGATGTGAGTGGAATGTTATAACAGAGGCATGTTGAGAGACAGTCCCTCCACAGTGAACTAGGAGTACTGTTTAGTAGTATTAATATGAGCATTCTTATGTGGCAGTTCAATACATGGATCCATGTGATCTCTCTTTACGATGCTCTTTGAACTCAATTATTAAGTTTTGTGATCACGAAGTGAATAAAGAATATAATTACAATAAAGTGGTGTTAAATGTCATTATTTCTCCGTAATATCATTACTCGCCACACTGGTGAGTCTGTGTTACACATTTTCTGTGAATCCAGCAATTTGGACATTTTCTGTCATTGACAAACCACAGGACAACGTGGCCTACAATAGCAACTACTGTTATGACACAGAAACTGACTCCGTCCACTGGTTATATGCCTAAATGTATGTCTTCTGCTTCAGTTTGTCACCATCTCAAATTGCTGAACAAAGTGCACAGACAATGGGCATCATTGCACATTCTCTTATGTCCTGTGAACATTTTGCAAGACAATTTACTCATTACGCCACTCCATTGATTGGTTTCTGTGCGCACAATAATGCTGCTGTATCACAAAATCCATTTGTTACCCTTTCTAATTCTAAGCTACAAATGATGCTGTCAGCTCTGCACCATTGTGCCGTATTGCCAGCAGATTCACATAACCTTGCGAAATTCTATGGTAAATCACAAGTGTTTGGTACAGTGTGATAGCGGTGGTGCTCTAATAGTGACCTTTTGTTAATGAACAATGTGACTTTTGCCACTGTCCTGTCCAGTTCTCCTAGATTGAGTGTTCCCAGTGCACTACTGTTAGTAAACAAATCTGCACAGTGTACAGTGTCATGCAAACCAAATCTCTTGGTGGCCACGGCCATTTCTACTGCACCAGTCAGCCCTGCAACCACAGTTGCTACATCGGGTTATATGTATGAACATTAAGAACAGTGTAAAGTCGAGCGTCCAGATATTCTGCAGGCCGCCACAACATTGTCTGTGTTCACCACTCCACTCCTGCCTGTTCCTTTAGGATGTCTACCACAATTGCCTCCACTTAACAAGGAGAGCCCGAAAACATGGCTTGCTTTTGTGAGTTGCATCCTCAATGTCCATTGAGTCTTATCCGATGAAGCACAGTTCAAATCTTTGAGTGCAGCTGTGCACAAGCACACAGATTTGACATCTGATTTCATCCTTGCGGCACCGACAAGGGACCGCTATGAACACGCAAAATCTATTATTCTTGAGTGTTTGTCGAGAACTCCACAAAAAGCAATTAATCACAAAGTGCATGAGGTATTGCTCTGTGAGCCCACACCATTGCAGCTGTCGCAAAAGATCAGGGCACTGATTGATCCCTCCTACCTGTTTGACACCGCTTTGTGATTGCTATGGATAGTGAAAATATCGGAAGCTCTCTAGCTGCAACTTTTATCACACACCACCGACCCATTAGAGAAGCACCTACAGCTAGCAGATGACATCTATAAAATCATCAGACATCGGCAACACAGAGCTCTTCACCAACAGTTGACAATACTGCACACATCTCACCGTACTTTCACACGAGGCCACACAAGGTTGCTCCAGCCAACAACCTTGGTTGAGGTGCTACCTGGTGGTCGTGGCAGTGAAATGTCCTCCCCCTTCGTGCCTCCGCACCCAGGCTCCCTCTCCACCTAACCCAATTCCTGCACTGCAACTACAGAAGTCACGCACAGTCTGCAGCTGCACTCCGTATACCCGCTGTGTCGGTATCGTGCCCATCACGGAGATGTGGCTCAGAAGTGTCACCTGCCATCTGCCCTGCACCCATCCCACTGTGGGATGAGTTAGGCGCATCATCTGAAGGGTATTCTACAGGGTGCCTGCAGCAACAATAACAGTCTTCACACAATAAACAACTAATTCTGGGCAGACTGTACGTACATGATTTCATCAGTGACACTTTCTTTCTGGTCGACATCAGTGCAGATACCAGCGTCAGACCTCCAGCATTGTCAACACTGACGTCTTCCGCCTTGACATTGTGAGCAGCAAACAATTCGTCAGTCACCGTCCGTGGCTCAACATACCATCGCCTCAAACTTAAACCAAAATTTTGTTTTGAACGGACATTCAATGTGGCTGACACTGATGAGCCAGTGTTGGGCAATGACTTTCTGTGATACAATGGCCTCTCTCCAGATTTATCATCAGGAACACTGCTCCACCATTCTTCTGACACGGGCATTGAATGCTCCTTCATCGCAACACCCACACACTCATGAGCAACAACGGCTGCCCCTTTGCACCAGCTGGCTGAACACACTTCCCTCACACTGGATCTGGTGGATTCACTGTTCCAGCTACTGAACAGACGACATGACATTGCAGCCCTACGCATGGCCAACAAGTCGCTGCAGGCACTGATCTACAACACTTCCGCAGACCTGGCATGCGCACCAATGACCATCACAGCACTTTCAGTCGCTACCACCACTACAACACTGGCCACTGCTCCAGTCTTGCTCTCTATGGACAACATTGAACACAAACTGTGTTCTTGCTCCCACGGCGAGCAATCTGCCTCGTCCACGTCGGCAGACTATGCTCGCTCTCTCACATTGAGCCTGCACAACCTTGTGTCACCTCGCCCACCACAGACGCAGACCACGCCCCTCTCACCATGCTGCCACCACACACTACAGCTGGCCCAGACTCTACTCTTGCAGCTGCCGACGCAGTACCTGATGGCAGAGAATCTTCACCATTGCCACCTGTTCTACAGGGCAGTCCTCAGTTTCACAGTGCTATGTGTGATTTTGTTCACTGCTCGTGAGTGCCTTCTGCTCGTGTAGGACCAGTGAGTTTCTCCAATAAAGTTATTATGAATGGTATATGTCATAGGCTACATACTATGGAAGGACCCCCTGTCGACGCAAAAGAACGCCAGCTATCGGCGAAGAAACTTCGTGTTGCAAAAGAATGCATTTAGAAACTTTTACAACTCGAAATCGCACATCCTTCTGCCAGTAATTCGTCATCACCTATTCATCTCATCCCCAAAAAGGACTCAACCTTCAGATTTTGTGGAGACTACTGCAATCTCAATGCCCATACCATATTAGATAACTACCCCATCCCCAATACTCAAGATTTTGCGCTGCAATTATATGGTTCTCTGCATTTTAGCGTTATTGACTGTCATAAGGCATATCATCAGATTCCAATACACAAAGACGACATTCCTAAGATAGCTTTTAACTCGTTAGAATATTGCTATATGCCTTATGGACTCAAAAATGCAGCTCAGACGTCGCAATGTTTTGTACACTCATTATTTCGCCAGTTCCAGTTTTGTTATTATGCTTACCTTGATGACATTTTAATTTGCTCTGCCTCTGCTAATGAACATGAGCAACATCTTTCTCAAGTACTCCATGTGCTCTCAGATAACGGCGTGGAGATAAACGAAGACAAATCCCAGCTGCACCAGCCGGAAGTTGCGATCCTGGGGCACACAATGAACTCTGAAGACACATGCCCCATGTCTGAATGTGTCGCTCACATTACGAGCTTGCCTTCACCTGTCACTTTTCGTGACCCACGTCGCTTCTTGGGCATGATCTATTTTATCAGGCGCCACATTCCTCATACCGCCTCCGTGCAGTCTCCTCTAATTGACACCTTGCAAGGCAAACATACTTCAGGAGATCGCAAGATTATGTGGACCCAGGACATGACTCGCGCCTTCAGTGACCTAAAAACAGCCCTAGATAATACAGTCAAGCCCATCCAGTGCCGATGCACCTTCCTCAATCACTACAAACGCTAGTGACACCGCAATCAGCGCCGTGCTGCAGTAACACATTCACAAAGACTCTCAACCACTATGCTTCTTTTCAAAAAGCTATCCACCTCTCAACGTAAATAGTCAACATTTAACAGGAAGCTACTGGCCATTTATGAAACAATACGCTATTTCCGAGAGGATATTGAGGCATGTGATATATCCATTTATGTGGATCACCATCCCCTGGTTGACACACTGTGTAACCCTGCTAGTGATCTCCCTCCACGTCGCTTCAGGCATATGGATTTCATCAGCCAATATACTACAGATATACGTTTTATCAGAGGCATGGATAACATCGTAGGAGAATACATGACATGCATGAATACTGTTATGAGCCTGTTTGATCCCATGGACCTCACGCTACTACAATCTACTGATCCAGAGGTACAACTCCACCTATACTAACAATTCCACCACTCTCCACATTCAACCGTGCCCTTTCCCTGCCGTCACACAACCGATTCTTTGCGATGTTTTGACTAACACACCATGACCGTCAGCGCCCCTTCCCCTTCGACAGGCCATTTTCTCTTCGCTGCATGGTCTGGCTCATCTGGGCATCAGTACGCCTAGTAACTGAACATTTCGTTTGGCCACGCATCAAGAAAGACTGTCGTGAGTGGGCACAAGCCTGCATATCTTGCCAACGTGCCAAAGTTGGTCGACATGCAGATCCCCCTCTGGGACACTTTGAAATACTGAAGAGACGCTTCAAACACATCACACATGTTCACATGTACTCTATCAGCCCCCTACTCCATTCCAACAGCTTCCGTTACATTTTGTCAGTTATTGACCACATGACATGGTGGGTAGAGGCAGTTCCTTTGAACAATAGCTTGGCAGATACCGTGACTCAGGTGTTCATTACCTGCTGGCTCTTCTGTTTTGGCTGCTCTGCACCCATAACCACGTATCAGGGCAGCCAATTTGAGTCTCTACTCTTCAAATGATTGTGTGTCCTTTGTGGTGACAAGCGTTTCCATACAACAGCCTACCATCCCCAAAGTAACGGGTTAGTGGAGCGCTGTCACCGCACATTAAAGGCAGCATTAATGTGCCACTCCGACTCTTGGTTGGATGCACTTCTGTGGGTACTGCTAGGCATACGTATGGCATATAAGGACGATTTAAAGGTCCCTCTGGCAAAGATTCTTTACTACAAACCCCTGGTACTCCCAGCAAAATTTGTCAAGGACACTACTTCTCTCCAAGAAGAGAGGCTACTCTCCTTAGTTGTGCAAGTTCACTCTCATATCTTGTGTACGCACATAACACAATCATGAGCACATATTCGCCCACCAGTCTTTTACACAAGGAACTTGCAGACAGTGACTTTATTATGTTGCAAGATGATACCGTTTGTCCAGCTCTTACTGCACCCTATTCAGGATCTCATCGGGTTCTCGACTGAGCTGCAAACACTATGACCATCTTGTTAATTGGCATACCACAAACGGTCTCTCTACATAGAACGAAACTGGCATAGGTCTCGAACAACAGGGCCTCAGAGATTCCTCCAACTGCCAACACAACAAGTGAACTGGTTTCCAGTGAGTGTTCAGCAGGCACTTCCCTCCCACCCTGCTTTACATCTTGTGCATTTTGTGAAGCCAGTGTTAGTGATTGTGTCTCCCCCAGTTCTTGAGGTATACGAGTAGAGGTTCGAGATAAGATTAGAGTTACTTCAAGGCGACGGTGCACGCTCAAGGAGATTTGCGCCTTCGTTCAGTGTACCACCATTTGCCGGGCTGGAGAGAAAGGCAGCGTTACACAGTAAAAAAAAAAATGGTGCAATAGAAGTGGAAGGTTTTAGTTCCCCATGTTTTACAGAGGGTCGCCGTTGCCCAGGAGAGCCACCAAGATAAGTTGGAGTCATAAGCATCGCAACGATGCCAGTATCATGCCCACGCGTCCTCGACCGTACAGCGACAGTCAGGTGGGCGACATTGAATGTACACAGACCACTGTTCAGCATGACTTTCGTGATGGGTATGGTGTAGATTCTCTTACAGCACAGAGCACTAGACGATGGCATGAACAATTCCGAGAAACAAGTTGTTTGTGTAAAGGCAAATCGCCAGGCCGTCCCCGAGTGTCTGACACAGACGTCGACCGCATCCGCCGAAATCCGTTCGCCGTGCAGCTCGACAGCTCAACATGACCCCAATGTCAGTCTGGAGTGTGTTGCGTCGACGTTCGCACATGAAACGATACAAAATTAAGCTACTGCAAGCTCCTCGTGAAGGTGATATGCAACAATGTGTGGAGCTCTATAATTTCGTTCTTGGCGATATGGAGGCTGACAGTTTTCTTTCATGCTTAGTTTTTGGTGATGAGGCAACATTCCATTTAAATGGAAAGGTGAGCCGTCATAGTGTGAGATTATGTGGTACGGAACAACACGTGAAGTTGTACAACATGAGACGGACTCAACAAAATTTAACGTGTTTTGTCCAGTTTCAAGGGAAAATGAGTGTGATTCATTTTTCTTTGTGGAGAACGCTGTTGCAGGAAGCACAAATGTCGACGTGCTTGAGAACTTTCCTTTCCCTCTGCTGGGGACTGATTGGAACGGCTCCATTTACCAACAGGATGAGGCAGCACCACACTGCCTTCTGGAAGTGTGGGGATTTTTAAATCAAAGGATTACTGACCGGTGGATCTGCCGCACTCGGCCAAATGATTCAACCTTAACATTACTGGCCTCCAAGGTCACCGGACCTGACTCTATGTGATTATTTCTTGGGGGGGAGGGGGGCTTATAAAAGACTCTGTTTATGCGCCTGCATTACCAACAACGATGAATGAACTGAGACATCGCATAACAGCAGCTGCGGAAGGTGTAAATCAAGAAATTCTCGCTGCAGTATGGAAACAATTTGAATATCCCATTGACATATGGCGTGCATCTGAAGGGGAGTATATTGAACACCTATGAAAAGGTACGAAAAAAATTTTTTTTGACTTTCCCGTTCATCAGAAAACAAAATTCATTGTACATGGTTATTAGTTGCAGAAATATAGACGTGCCAAATCGGAGTATTTTGTTCTTTTAAGCGTTCCCACAAATAAAAATCTAGTGGTTTAAAGTCTGGATAACGTGGAGGCCAGAAAATTGGACCTTCACACCCAATCCATTTCCCTGCAAACGCTTCATTTAAATAGTTACTTACAGTCACATCGTGTGGCAATGCACCATCGTGTTGAAACCATAGCAGTCGATGAGCACAAAGTGGAATGTTTTCTTATGCATCAGGCAAAGGATGACAAAGAGACGTACGATACAGGATCGCATTCATCTTTTCCAGTAATAGGCAAGGGCCTACAAGCACTCCTCCCACGATTCCAGTCCACAGATTTTTGTCAAAGCAGGCCTGAAAACCACGTTCACAGGTGATATGTGAGTTGTGTTCCGACTAGTAATGGCTGTTGTGGAGGTTGAAAAAGCCTTCCCGAGTGACGCTAGATTCATCAGACCGTATCACATTATTTATATAGTGTACATTATCTTCCACTTGGTACAAAAACCATTCACAAAACTTTACTCGTCGAATGCCGTCTTCTGACCCCTAGTGTTGAGTCAGTATGTAATGATATGGATGCAGTTCTTCATCGTGTAACACTTCAACAACCAGATATCTGGAACTGCCTTGCAGTATGATGGGTGCTTTGCCGAGTTGTGAACGGTTTCAAGAATTGCGTCCTCTGTTTGTGGAGTGCATCTAGTCCTTGGACGACCTCTGTCCATTATTTGTGGATGAACATTACTGGTTTCCCAAAGTTGTTGCTCCAGCCAACGAGAAACATTATAACTGGGGTGGCACCTTTGAGGATACTGTGCAGCGTACACACTAGTAGCAGCAACAACTTGGTTCTCAGATACAGCCAGCACCAAAAGCATATTAACCTATTCATCGTGCGTGTACTCCAGTAGGGTGCCATCCTGCATGAATTTTGCAGGCCCAGCTATGGTTGTGCATTGTGTGGTTAGTAAATACATGCATGCAGTTTAATGGATCCCACTTTCATGTTATAGGCTATTGTCGTGTCAAAAACTGATGTCCTGATTATAAACTGCAAGAACTACGAAACAGCTGTCTAAAAAAATAAAAGAGGAACCTGATGATGATT
The DNA here is from genome assembly GCF_021461395.2 of Schistocerca americana. Taxonomy (NCBI): domain Eukaryota; kingdom Metazoa; phylum Arthropoda; class Insecta; order Orthoptera; family Acrididae; genus Schistocerca; species Schistocerca americana. The sequence continues at coordinate 1,266,318,218 of NC_060119.1, forward strand.
TGAACCATAAGTCCATGGTGGATGTGGATTTGACTTTCTAGCAGCCTGCTGAGTGAGCTACAACAGCTGGTATGGTAGTGTTGGTTGACACAGGTTCTTAACTCCATTCTGACGAGTTGCAAATCTTGTCAGTCGTACCTAGCCACCAGCGAGGTTCAACCACCTGATGATGTCAGACAGTTGCTCCGAGGAAATATTGTGGGATTTTCACAACGTCATCCGGTGGCACAGCCGTGAAGACTATTTACAAAAGAGTAATCGTTTATTTAAATAATAACATGTGATGTCCGGCCCTGGTAGCTGAGTGGTCAGTGCGATGGAATGTCATACCTAACGGCCCGGGTTCGATTCCCGGCTGAGTCGGAGATTTTCTCCGCTCAGGGACTGGGTGTTGTGTTGTCCTTATCATCATCAATTCATCCCCATCGACACGCAAGTCACCGCAGTGGTGTCAGCTCGAAAGACTTGCACCAGGCGACTGGTCTGCCCGACGGGAGGCCCTAGTCACACGACATTTACATTTTACATAACATGTGACAGTGAAATGTTACACAGGAGTTAATCACAAGAGGTCAGATGATGACAGACAGAGGAAGGGCGGTGGCGTAGGTGGTGGGTGACGATGGCAGCCTCAGACTTAATGTATGAAGATTCGTCATTCAGGCGTTGCCTCATATTATACATTGGTTGATCCATTCCGAACATTATCCCAGAATTTATTTTTGCATATCTCGATCCACCTGAAGCATTATCTCCAGGCGAATCCACCTGAACAGTATTTGCTACATGTACTGAATACTGGATCCAGCCTGAACAGTACTCCTAGATGTACTATGTGCTGGATCCAGCCTGATCAATATTCCCAGTTGTAGCACTGGCAGGTCCATCTTTTGGATAATACCGCAGATTATACGTGTTTGGGACCATATTGAACATTATCCAGCAACTATTGCACAGGTGTATCAATCCAACCATTAACCAAGGTTTTGTGCAGGTCGATCCACTGCAAACAGTATTCCTGGATGTAGCACATGCTAGACCTACACCTAATAAGATTCCTGGACATATGGTGTTGTGAAGCTACCTTTAGCAATATCCTGCACCTAATCCAGGTGGATCCACCTTTCAGGTGTAACTCTGAATCCATCCTAGAATGCTGCTGCCAATTCCCCACACTGCCACCGCTGCCTCCACGCTGCTGCCTTTGACGATGCTTCCCGTGTTGGTGAGGGAGGGATTAAGATTGCCAGCACGGAAGTCAACACACAAAATAGCATAACTGTGCTGTTTATCTGTTTATAACAGAATAACATCAACATTCTGTCCCCACAGCAAGCCATGTACGTGCATGTGTGTTTTAGCGTAGGCTTTGGCTCTTGAAATTGAAATTTGGAGCAATACGTTCTGGCTTGGGGCTCTGTATCAAAGTGTGATGGTGCAGGGTGGGGCAAATAAAAGTGGTCCAGACATTTTGAAACCATTTGTGGCATCATTAACAGAGGAGTGAAAGACGTACAGTTACTTCCAACAGAATGGAGCAATTGCCCATCATACAGCTGGTCGAACCTTACACAATCTTGACGCCTGACTGAGTCGTTAGCAGAGGTCAGTCTGGTCATGGCTCCAGTTGGCCACTCAGGTCACCTGATCTGTCAGCGTGTGATTGTTTTGTGGGGGGAGCTCTCAAGACTAAGGTATATCGCAACAACCCTCATAGTCCTCAAGAACTACAGCAGAACGTTTCAGATGAGACTGTAGCAATCCCAGCAGTCCAGCTTCAATCCGCCTTCAGCAACTTGCTGACCAGTGTCCAGACATCCCAAGAAATGAACGATAGCCACTTTCAAAGTCTACTATAGTCATGTTAGTATTGTATTTCCTTTCCTGTGCTGTATTTGTTTGTATCCTGGAATTGTGTTCTCCAGGCCATTTTTATTTGCACCATCCTGTATAAAAAAATAGGAAGAAAATAGGAAGCCGCATTTGGTTAAGTAAGTAATAAGAGCATATATTCGCCTGTACATTTACATATGGAATAAGAAAAAAATTGATAAAATAGAAAAATTTGGAAAATGTCAAAATTGTAGTAAAAATTTCAAATACAGTTTGGTCACGCAAGATGTCTACTTTATGCTCAGAGGGTAATCGAAATATGACATAAGCACCAGATCAAAGTTTCTGGAGATATCTCTTGGACGCCTTCTTAGAAAACTATAAGGATGAGTGATCTATTAGAATCATAGCACCATCTGCCTCAAAACTGATGGAGATCTGCTCTAAGGGCTGAGTGTGAGAGCTTGTCGTAGGCCTTTTGGAGAATAATTTATGGATTTTGTTATTTATAGAGTGGCAGGGATGGATACGGCATCACACAGATACTTAGAAGAAACGAAATCATTATACAGATTGGGTAATCGGCGGAGAGAAGCTGTCACAAGTAAATGTAAGTGAGGGAGTGACACCACGTACGCCTTAAAAGCGTTCAAATGTGTGTGAATTCCTGAGGGACCAAACTGCTGAGGCCATCGGTCCCTAGACTTACACACCACTGAAACTATCCTATGCTAAGAGTATCACACACACCCGTACACGAGGGAGGACTCGAACCTCCGGCAGGAGGGGCCGCGCAATCCGTGACATGGCGCCTCAAACCGTGCGGCCACTCCGCGCGGCCCTTAATAGTGGAACGATGGTCCATTCAAGAGAGATGAGACAAAATTGTCATAATCCCACAAATTCTGTGTATTGGAGGAAACGGTACTGTTATTTTATTTTGAGTGCTGTGCCATTCTCCATCCAATACATGCTAGTTGCAAATCGTATGCATTTGGCATCGTAAAAAAAATTTGGATACAGTGTAAATTGGTATGATTTCAGAATCGAAAAAAGGGAAACACACTAACTACATGTAGACATAACTGTACTACAGACGAAATCATGACAAGCTTGTCGATAGAGGGTAACAAGGGACTCTGTGGACAACATAATAGCATAACTTTTATCTACATTACTTAGTTTAGCTTCTAATACTATTGCCTGGCGTTTCTCTAATTATTAACCCATTTTTCGTACATTTAAACCTTTCTTCACTTATTGTCTCCGGCTGTATCAGTTGTTCGGAAATTTACTGCTTCATTGGCTGTTTTGGCGGAGACTGGCGATGATGGTCTGAGACGCCGTCGGCGCAGATACGGCTACATATCCCATCTTCAGGTCTGTTGTGGGAGCTGAATCGCCAGGGCCGTCTGACAGCTCTGTCTGCCATCCTGCGCCCTCTTGTAGCTATCCTGTGCGTAATATTTTACCGTCACACATTGTTATTAAAATAAACAACTACTCTTTTATTATGAATTGCACTTGGTGTCTTTAAAACGAATTTACTCTATTAGTATGCCGTCATGGATACAGAAAAAAATCACATCCATCCTACCCCTTGGTATTGGGGTATAAACAGTGCTGTACACTCCTAGACGATATAACGGAGAAATGTTGCCATCTTGAGAAGTTATCCGTATGTTTTATACGAATCATCTACTAAACAGTGTTTGACTTGTGGGGGTCTAATGCAAAATATTATCTACCTGTCTATAATTTTAATTATTTAACTTGGAAAACGATTAAACGTAATCGTGTTGCTGGTTTGTGCTCGTATAAAAAATAATGTATTTTGAGCCACTTACTACTACTACAGAGTGGGCATAAGTGCTGCACTGAGGCTCTAAATCTAGAGTATGTGCTTTATTTTAGTTCTGTCTGAAACGATATCAAAGTCACCTGTGCTATTATGACGATTCTCCATGCTGTGGCAGCATTAGCACGCTGTTCCATACAGCTGTTAATCTTGGGAGCATCATCTCACGCTTTTTATAGACATCTGGGTGATACTTTGATAACTATACAGAGCTAAGTATGCTTTTTTTATTCTGCGGAGTGGCACTATGGACGTTGCTAATCATTGGTGGAATCCACCGCCGCCTCCCCCTCCCTTTCCACATCATGGCCGTGGGATGTCTACATCACTACATCACGGTACACACTAAATAGTGCAAGTTCAACCTCATTTAGAAGACTGTGTTACTGGAAGTGTTGACACCACGATTTTTTCCCAACGGTTTTTGCTGCAACAGTACTAAACACCTTTAGTAAACAGCACTTGCTGTTGATGGTCATATTGATATGCTAACAATAAAAAGCTTTGCAGTGTTTGTCCTACACGCTTTTACGAATTCTAATGCAGATTGGCTTGAGAATTAAATACCGCTCTTGTGGCCGTGCATACATTCATGTATAGTCAGCGCCGATATGTGGTTATAATGCTATGGTTTAAATTATTTTACCCGGAAATTGATTATCTGAGCTATAAAACAGTGATACTGACAGTTCTACTAGGGACTATTCGTGCACTGGATGACTGTGTATCTGTCGTAAGGAAGCCCGTGTGGGATACAATTCCT